>NC_092663.1:17439718-17751778 GCF_032118995.1 Asterias amurensis
TCCGTGGATGCAAAACTAACATAAATTACAACAATCTTCTCTTTACTTAACTACCTGATATGTACACCTCTTGTACGGGCATCCAGAGTGCTATATATAAATCATGCATCGTGGATGAGTCTCATAGACCTTCACATAATATTGACTAGTTGTCTGTGATGCATTTGTTGTTATTGCTGACATTTTCGATGCTTTACAACTCTAATTCAAGGCCATGTAGAGATAATAGATTGGGTGTCGTCTCATGTTGCTATAGTGCAGAGTCTGCCAACCAATAAGAGATAATCATTTTGGGCTCCTTAAAGGAACATTACACAATTGATAAGAAAAAAACTTGTCTAAGATCACAGATTTACATAAATCTTACACAGTCTAATGATGATGATAGTAGAAAACATCCCTTGAAATATTTCTGTCTGAAATGTCACATTTGATATAATTTTAAAATAGTTTCTCGTTTGGAGTTTATTGCTCTTATTATCATAGGAGACTATGATAAGACGATGTTAAAAGACAGTCAGAACAAACATACAAGGTGGGTGAAGGGGCAGGGAGAGGGGGCAGGGAGAGTGGACAGGCAGAGGGAAGTTTGAAGATGTTTTGTTCTTTAATAAAGGAGGTAAATGAGGAGATTTATGTATGAAGAATTTCATTATCAGAAGAGATGAGTCAAGTCTTAACATTGTTTAAGCATTCATCACTAGTGTTTGTAGGTATCAGTTTGTGACTTGATGCTCCATGTTTGGTCTTCAAGTACTTGGGGATAAAATATCGGAATATTTATAAAATGATTCAAGAATGCAAACATTGTTGCTGTAGGCGTTGTAGGATTCATTGCAGTCTTATATTGCCCTTTAGACAAAATGCAAATGGCTTTAGAAATGTCAGACGCATTGAATATCATGAGACATGTGCTGAACCTATTCATTAATACAGACCTTTAGAAAGCCTAGTAAGCCAAGTAACAATAATGAAATAATAGTTAGCTGTATTTAGTTTCAGTTGTTATTTGACAATCATTTTTTGTTGCAATGCCTACATCATCTCTTATTTGATCAACATAGTCCCTAATGTAAATACATTTTGATACCTCCTCTCAATTTGTTTGCTATTTATTAAGTAACAGATTGTTCAGTTATGTTTTGCAAAGAGTAATATGTCCCCTATTTTTGAGATATTTGCAAGTACTGTTTAAAGGGTTTGGGTACTTTTTGTACGACTCAAAACACAATGTCCACAGATTTACGTTAAACTTTCACGATATGAAGATAATGATGGTAGAAAGCTTCCCTTGCTGAGGAGCACGTGCATTGTATTTATGCTACTCTCCTGAAAACATTGCTCTGTGATTTTTCTCAAACACTTGGCGACTAATGAAGCTGAAACTTCTAGAGGTAAATTATATGACATACATCTTCATTCACAGTGAGTAGGGTTTCATGTCATGGTCAAAAACTTATCAACTTACCAAAAAGGTATTAACACTTTGGGAACTGAAATGCTAGTCTAATCATCCAAGTGAAAATGTATAATATCCATCACTCTGAAACACAATACACCACTCTCTAGGTACTGTGTCTAAATTCAATATAAATATTCATGCATCAGTTGTTCCATCTTCTTTTACTTTTATTTTGCTCAAATTAAGATCTGTACATAAATAAACTGGCAAGTTGCGCATATTTTCTAAAAATTTGGGGACCATTTTGGTTCCATGCACATTGCTTGAATGCATTAAGGTAACAAACTTTAACGGTTCCCAATAATGGAATATGCGCAAGACTTTTCCCAGTTTATTGATGTAGATGGATGAGGGTCCCTTGATTTGAGGGGTGGGGTTCATTGATAGCAGTACTCAACTCACGTTTAGTTTTATTTGTTCACATTTCAAGCTGTGTAGAATATTTGTATGTACATGTATGTTAATTTTCTGGAGGTAGTGCTTTCTGCTCTACCAGCCAGGCTTCTGATGGATGATACACAAGCGTACATACCCGTATTATGAACTGTAAAGGGAGTAACCCTGTGTCAGCCCCAGGAGTAGGTGGAAACGGCCCCTGGAAAAATAGTTGATTTGTAGCCCACACCTTGACGTGGTCTTCAGGCCTTGTGTGTCTGGGGACTTGCATAGAAAATATAAATAAAAAATTATTCAAAAATCTACAGTTGACATGCAGGGAAATCGAATCAGACTACTTGGTTTAGAACAATGGTGTGGTATTTTATTTGAATTCATCTTCTTGTTTTAGGGGTTTTGTGACATGTTTTTATTTAAGTGATATTTATTGCAGCCAGAAATATTGTAGATGCTTGTTACTAAATGGTCTCAGTTGTTTTGAGGTAGAGTTGAATTAAATGCTTTATTTAGATGAAGGAGGTCGGTTGTAAGATGATATTGACTGATGAGGCAGTATGACCAAGTGAGTATCCAGTTACCCTTATTAAAGGTACTGGACACATTTGGTAATTACTCAAAATATATATTAGCATAAAAACATACTTGGGAAAGGAGCAATGGAGAGCTGTTGATAGTACAAAACGATTGTATGAAATGACTCCCTCTGAAGTATTGTAGATTGAGAGAGACTTTCTCAGGCTTCTGAAAGCACAAACATTTGTGCAATTAGGGTGTTGCTTTTTTTGATTTTCTTGCAAGTTCAATGACAAATTGAACCCATATTTTCACAGGTTTGTTATTTTATACATCGATGTATGGTAAAAACCAAATAGTATTCAGACATTGATCATAAATTGCTAATAATTTTCTTCATCTTGACTCTATGTAGGTTATTCGGTAACTCTTGGGGAATTCGCCGGTGACAGCCGACCCGAATACGTCGTCGGTACGCCACGTGGGAACGATCTTACAGGCAAAGTGAGTGTAAACAGTAAGACAAATAAAGCTCTCCCCACAATATGACTTCCTCGTCCACTATTCATTTAAGACAAATAAAGCTCTCCCTACAATATGACTTCCTCGTCCACTATTCATTTCCTCCATAATTGCATGGTGTAGTGTGTATAAACACCAAGACAGGAACGCCAGTAACGCACAATCCATAAGTTCTTTGATTTGTTCTTCTTTTTCTCATGGGGAAGGGGGGGGGGGGCATGAAAATAGAGATCAGGATAATAACCTCTGAGAGCCAAAATCCACTTTGGTTGCACTCAATACTTACACAGGAATGTGCTTTTTATTTTAGAGTAAACAAGAATGCATGCATAAAGGCAATAAGCTGAGAGGTACAAAATGTACTGTGATATTACTCTTCGTGATTTGTTGATTTCTGAGTTTGCTGTACTTTTTTATTGAAGATGGCTCCCTCATCCTATTTACATCATATTCAGCTTTTCATCCCAAATTAAGCAGCCTCAATAGAAACTTTACCATTTGTGCTTGAAGCATAGGTTGTCATAGTTACCCTCAGATGCTATGTTTAAAGGTTCCCTTGTCATGCATTCAGAAATTTAAATGTGTTCTTTATTTTGTACAATGCATAAAAACACTGGCTGAAAAACTACTTCAAGGTTGCAGTCATCAAAAATGCATTGAATTATAAATTAGTAAATATTAAGTCAACATTATTTTTTATGTTGCTAACAATAATTTAACTAGAAAGTGATTTAATCTTGTACGTCTACAAGGCTATGATGCATAAATTAATCAGGGTGTTGAATATTTAATATTAGAGCTACTCGGATTGTCGTTACTGAGGAAGGCAGGAATTTGTTTACAGTTGACTTGTCTTTTTATAAATGTTCATGTTGATTCATGTGTAGATGAACATCGTTATTTACCAAATGCAAACCAGAGGTCGAGTTCTACTCTGAGCTTGTTCTCATTGTGATATGAAATTGTCAAATTAAAATATGAACCTCTGGGAATACTAAATTAAAGTCAAATGTAAGGAGCATTCAATTTCTACCTCGCTATAGAAACTCAAACAGGCCTGAAATTTAATCTTTGAAAGGGCAAGGCCATTTTCATTTTGTGAGAAGAACCTCTTATGGAAAATCTTCAAGTTAATTAGAATATTTTCAAGGGCCATTGAGACCATTGTCATGACCAGAGCAGACATTGGTTTAATTCTGGCTGTTCATTAAGCTAAGATTGAAATTGAGCTAAGATATGAAGGGTATTTCTCTGTACGTCTTGGGTTCTTTTTAAACCTTAGTTTAATTCTGGGCTATTCTTTAATCCAAGATTGAAATTGAGCTAAATTTAATTTGTTGAGCTAAGATTGAAAGTAAGCTAAGATATGAAGGGTGATTACTCTGTATGTCTTGGATTCTTTCTTGGATTCTTTCTTGTCATCTTTCTCCATCTTAATCAGGATCCTTCTCTCCCTCTGGATTCCCCTCATCATCTTCTCTAACTCTTATTTCCACCCTATGACCATCTCGACAGGTGTCCATCTTTGATTCCGGTCTCAACATCCTAGCGGAGCTCACGGGTGAGCAGATGGCGTCTTATTTTGGTTACTCCGTTGCTGCCGTGGATGTCAATGGAGATGGGTAAGCGTACTTAAAGATGTTGAGGAGCATAGGAGAGGCAATATCACTGGCCTGAAGTTGTACTCTCACCCTCGCAGGGGAGCGATAAATGTCAGCCAAGTTGTTTGAGATTGTCATTGTATCTTTTCTACTTCCTGAAATTTAACACCCTTGAGGGCCTCTTGGTTATAGCAAGGATGTTTGTATCTTAAGGAGTGGACAATATGTTTTTTGATGTTGGATCCCCTTGGTGTGAACCCCCTGAGGGGAAAAACAATTAGCTGTCTGGATGAAGTGGTTGGAAAGATCATCTTGAAGTAGGAGGGGGGTGGTTATATGCTTGGGTGAAATTTGAATCGAAATGAAATTTGGTATAATTCCCTGATCATGGGCTAACTTGGGTAATTTGCACCCTTGAGCTACAGAGTATTGCTTCGTTTCAATTGCATCCACCCACTCAGATTATGTTATGGACTGGCATGGATTGATAACGCTTCATGTACACTATGGAGGATTGCTGTACTACTCTAATAAATAGTGATGGCGGGAATACTGGACATGATTTGAATATAATTGAAGTACCTTTGAGATTCAGGTTTGCACAGCAGGGCCCAATTTCATAGAGCTGCTTAAGCACAAAAAGCTGCTAAGCATAAACAAAATTGTGGTTACTTGAATAAGGTTACCAGCCAAACTACCATGTCACATGTGCAATTTATGACTGGTATCCTGCTCATTTCTGCTTAGCAGAAATGTGTCAATCAATATTTTCTACTTATGCAGCTCTTTGAAATTGGGTTAAGATATTTTAGAATGTGTCATTTAAAGAAACATTTCTCCAAGTTTTGAATGTTTTTTTGTTTTTGTTGTAGGTTTGACGATGTTCTTGTAGGAGCACCAATGTATGCTTACAGAAGCACAGCAGAAAAATGGGAAGCGGGAAGAGTTTATGTCTTCTATCAAAAGGAAAATGTGAGTTTGATTAAGAAATATCTGTGTAATTTTACACCTTGATTCTAATGCAACTTAGAAACCCTATGGGGAAGATATCAAAGACTCTATAGCTTTGGAATGCAGGACTTTTTCAGCAGTCAACAGATGACATTGTCAAGTTAAAATGACTATCATCTTTAAAGACAATGGACACTATTGGTAATTGTCAAAGACCAGTTTTCTCACTTGGTGTATCTCCACATATGCACTAAAACAAAAAATTGAAAATTTGAAATCAATTGGCTGTCGAAATTGCAAGATAATATTGGAAGAAAAAACACCCTTGTCACACAAAATCTAATTCTGAGGTCAGTCCTTGTACTTAATAAAATATTTCTCTGTAAAATATTCTTACTTAAGGACCCGGCATGTGTAATAAAATAATGAATTTGATATTTATTGTTATTGTTTGTTGCAGCTTGAATTTAGTGAAGCCAGTACTATTACGGGTCAGATGACACAGTCCAGGTTAGGTACGGCCATTGCATCTATTGGAGATATCAATCAAGATGGCTTTAATGGTAAGATGCAATTTCACTTCCTACTAACAGTCAAATCAATACATCATTTACATAATCAGTCTTAAGTTAATTAATGTTGATTGTTGGCTGTAATTGGATGGGAGAGTATTCCATTGTATTACGTCCATTCTTAGTTACTGCAGGGAAAGTGTGGAATAGTTTACCATACCATGTCAGGCCTGCTGATATTGCAACATCATTTAAAACTCATGCATGAGATCCTTTCAACTTTTATAGTCTGTTTTCGATTTTTAGCCCTGGAAAAAGGAAGATTTATTTTTGAACTAAAAGCTTATGTACCCGGTTTCATTATTGCACCTAGTATCCACTTATTTTTTGCTTAGAAATTTGCTAAGCAAAAAATAAGTTCTGATGAAATTGGGCCCAGATATGTCTGTACCAGATTTACATTGTTGCAACTGGTGCCCACTTACATGTATTTTTTGCTTAGCAAAGAAATTTGCTAAGCAGTTATTGGGCCCAGATATGTTTGGTCCCAGTTAGGGCCCAGTAATTCTACCATATTGGAGACTGATCACACTATGCCTATGGCTGAACATGGAATTATGAATTCTAACCAAGTTACTGCCTGGTTGAGCTGGCCTTCAAAACACAAAAAGTTCAGTCTTGATTATACTGTGTGGCGTGAGGGCCAGCTCACCGCTGCTTGCAATAACTGGGTTAGACAGCCACAGGCTGGCTATGAGCATCACAACACTCTCTATTTGACTGAAAGTTTGTTGAGCCTCAGTTTATGTTAAGTAATATATAAAAAGAAAGAAATAATATATTCATAGATCTACCAAATGCAATGAACGACAGAGAAAGATTGAAGGAACGTGTCAAAGAAAGTCGAGCAAGCCTGACCTGATGATGATGATGAATATTATCTACATATATTCTCAATTTGCTATTACTGTTGTAAAGCACTTTCACACTGAATTTTTCAAGACAAAAATAAATGGTTCCCAGTATATGTTCACCAGCCAAAATACCATTTATCAGTATAATCCTGATGCCTGCTAACTATTACTTAGCAGACAATTGTTAAGCAGTACTTTCTGCTTAAGCCACTCTATGAAAATGGGTCCTGGTAATATAGAAAACAAATAAATGATAAAGTTGTCGTTTATTTTGTACAAAATAAGCTTCAACTCTAATCATATTTTTGTTTGTATATTCCAAAGATAGTTGTGGAAAGACTTTAGATGAAACTCCACCAAACTGAAAAATGAAAGAATGTTTTGTCAAAGATTGTCTGAATTTACCAGGCCTCTTTATCCCAACAATAGTCTAAGGTAGAAAATAAGGTTTTCATATCATATTATTATTTTTATTATTATTATTTTTTTTTAAATCTTCGGACAGTAAAAAACATGTTGACCAAGATTAGTTCAGGGAAGTACAAGCTTTTTAAATCTGTCGTCACAAGCCCCTGTTTATATAAACAAACTAAACATTGTGTTGATAGCTACCTGTTTCCCGTTAACTGACAGATATCGCTCTTAGTGCGCCTTACCATGGTCAGGATCAAAGTGGAGAAGTTTATATCTACATCGGAGGACGAGATGGGCTCAAGTTAACACCATGGCAGGTAAATAACTCACATTATATTCTTAATACTTTAGACAGTTTGTTATTCTACAGTTTGATTCTCATTTTGACTGAGGGCTAAATAGTATTATTATGGTACGATGAATGATGAGAGAGTGACACATTTTATTTTGACAAGTTGTCTTTGTTTCTTTGTTATTCCTCCTCAAGGTTCTAATTCAAGTTGAGTTGAACCTCAAGCATAAATTGTTGCAATGTTTGTTTTGGACGCATTTTAATTTTTGTTGATAAGTGATCTTTGTTACTCCTCTTGAAGGTTTTAACTCCTGCCGGGTTAAACCTGAAGGATGTTACAACGTTTGGATTCTCTCTAGCAGGAGGTCTTGATATGGATAAGAATAATTACCCTGGTAAATATCAAAACCAATCATTTTGTTCTGTTGCTCCCTTGAGTCCCAAGAGTATTTCCCTTTTTCCCGTCAAAGAATGAGATTTATCAAATTCTGCCGAAGCTGACAGATTAGGAAAGAACTCGGTCAGTTTTGCTGTTTTTTCATCTAACCAGGATTTGTCTTCATGAATTTTGATGACAAATTGCCCTCCTTTCCTTAAAGAAGGAAAGAGTTTCTGAGTACAAAGAACTTGGTCAGTGTTGCTGTTTTCATCTAAAATCTAAAATCAGGATTATTTTGTTATGAATTTTGATGATTTTTTTTCCTGAAGTAGCTGCTTACATTTCAGCTTTTACCATGCCATTCGAAAGTCATAGTTGTCTTTGCTTGGAGCAATGTTTCCTACTACACAAACTGAACACACTAATGCATAGATCTCAATGGATCACAGTGAGACAGTGACTTTCTTGCAAATATCAAATTGTTTTTTGGCTTAAAGGTGCAATTTAAATGTCATATTAGATCTTTAATCATGGATGAAATTGTGCCTTTTTTCACACAGATATTTTAATTGGTGCTCAGAACTCCGACACTACAGTACTTGTAAGGTAAAATCAAGTTAGAAGATTTCCGATTAAACTCTAGTCAATTCTTTGCTCAACCCCAAAAATCATTTAAAAATAAAAAATAAATATAAATACTTGAGCCTTCTTTGAAATCATCGCTCATTTAGGGTTAAGGGAAAAGGGGGCCTCATCCAAACCAACTCTTTTCTGATAATTAGTATGAATCAATTAATCGACTTTTCGATATATGATTTCAAACACTCAACCACTTACAAAATTGTGAAAAACAAGACTTTCTAATTGCAGAATCATTGTGTTGAATAAATTTGTCAGCTATTTTTAAACATTTCTTTATGATTCCTTCAATATCAAATAACAACATGGAGAGCCATATTTCAATTTTATAATTTAAAAATGACAATAACAGTCTCCATATTGGAACTTTGGCAATGATAAATCCTAGTTAGAATGAGAGTTATAAAATATGGTCATCTTCAATATAGCTTCTTATATTTCATTTCATATTTGAGGTTTTTATTATTCATATTCACATCTGTATGTATTTAGCCTTAGGTTGGATCACAGGTTATTCTCTATGGACTAGGTTGCCATAGTAACCTGGACTTAAATGCCATCGCAATGAGTGGAAAGAGATTTACTGCTAGGTTTTTATATATTTGATGATTTACTCCATGTTTGGTTTGTTCTCAGGGCAAGGCCGATCATTTTATTAAAAGCTGATTTGTCTATCAGTCCCGAGGGGATTAATTTAGATAATAAAACGTACACACTCCCCGATGGATCCAAAGTAACAAGGTACGTACAAAACTTAGGTCATTTGAATAAATTATCTCCTAAAAAGCAACTTATTTTATTTGTTTAAAGTGTTTGTAAATTGCTTGCTTGATTGAAGCAGACTTTCTAACATGTGGTAGTAAACAAAAATAAGCATTCTCCTCTAACTTGTTTAATTTAGAAAATCAACATGTTAATATTTTATAATTAAATTTTGTCAATCACTTGGTAATTATTTTTTGTTATTTAAAAGAAAGTATAGTCTAAGTGCTCATTGTTTTTTGTTTTTTCTTTTTTTCTTCTTTTTTCTTCTACAGTTTTGAAATTACAACTTGCTTTACGTATACAGGAAGACACATTCCAGATACTGCAAGTAAGTCAAGCTGTCAGACTAAACTGTATCATCACAAATGATATGTGCCTTAATTGAAGTCAAATTGTTTCAGTTTCACTTTCCATCAAAAACAGATATAATACTCACTGTACTTACAGCGTAGTTTGCAGTAGTAAGAATGTATGTTATTGTAAAGAGTAAAATGCTGTGTGCTTTCTGATGGTCTCTCACTGTCTATTCATGTATTTCCACTTTCTGATGGTCTCTCACTGTCTATTCATGTATTTCCACTTCACTGCTTATGTTACCACTTAGCTTCCTATTCATGTTTGTTGTGTTGTCATTTAGTCTTTGAGAAAGCCTCTTATAAGGTTCAAAACATCAGGCCATTAACTTGATTTCCTTTGATATTGTAAGAGTTCTGGAAATTCTCTTCCATTTTTCAACATGTTTCCTTGTCTCCCCCATCCTCCCTGCAGAAGTCATGTACAAACTTTCACTAGATGAGTATCAAATAGCTAGTCCGAGGGCGCTGTTCGCTGGAGGTTCCACACCAGGAACAACTGAACAAATGTTTGAGATGACGCTTTTTAAAAATGAGAGTTGGTGTCGAGCTAGCTTGGCGTATGTCAAGGTGCGTTTTTTTATTTAACGTCTTTTAATCAGTTTGAAAACTTATGGAAATCTTTAATAAAGATATCAATTTGATCATAAATTCACCAAGTGAAAATCAAATTGTTTAAGTAGAGATGGTTTGCAGACTCCAGTGTAAAAGGTTTTTGTTTCCAGATTCCAAATTGCAACATTATTTCACTGACTCCTTTTCCAAAATTCTCACATTTAAGTGCTGCTTTAATTTAAGTGTTGTTTTTCAAATTTTAAATATACCTTTGAAAATCTGTTTTGCTTAATGAGGGAGAAGAAAGAAGTTAATGTATTTTCTGGTTTGTTAACTTTCTGAAATGTTATTTGTTTGTTCCTCTAGCCTGTTATCCGAGATAAATTCCGTCCAATCTCGGTGACTAATGAATATAGTCTGAATGAAGAAGGGACAGCGTTCCAGCCTTATGAACTGAAACCGTTCCTTAAAACGGACTCTATGTCTAGCTCAATGAAGCAGGTAAAATAATCTACAAACAAACTCACTATGTACTTACTTTTGAGAAGAAACTTGTCTCTAATAAACTCCTACTTTCATTCAGAAACTTAAACAGCATGAGACTTTGGTGATTTTTGTGAATAATACATGGGCTTTAATAACATATTAAACATGTTTAAACTTTGCCTCTTAAGGAATTTCAAAGTTTTCAAAGCTGAGAATTCACCATTTGATTTTAACCCCCTCCTTAGGTGTATCTGAATAATGACTGCAAAGAGAACATCTGTATTCCGGACCTAGCAGTACAAGCAACAACGTAAGTCAAGTCAATAAATTACTGCTGTTCATGGCTCAAGAAATGCATCACTTACATAACTTAGCATGATATGATTTGTGGAAGTGTCGTGGCTGAGCGGTTAAGAAGAGCGAGTTCAAATTCTGGTGTGTCTGATTAGCAGAGTGTGGGTTTGAGTCCCAGTCATAACACCTGTGTCCTTAAGCAAGACACTTCACCACTAATGCCGCGTCCTTAATGTGTCACACACATTAAAAAACCCAGTGCACTTATCAAAAAGGGGAAGGGGTTCGCCCCGGTGTTCCTGGTTGTGGCTGCTGAATGCGCCGTAGCATCTTGTAAAAACCCTTACAAGGTGCTACTTTGGGTCTCATAATTTAACCTATCTTTCTGTTAAAATGTTAATACACTTAGAGCCTTGAGTACCTTGCCACTGCCTATTTTCAAGAAAGCACTTTAAAAAACATCTTTTTCCTTAGTGTCTGTTTATTGCTTTATTGTTCATTTGTTGTATTATCTGTATATATTTGGTTTGCGGTAACACCATGTGTTACCGCAAACCAAATATATATTGATACCCCACCATGCAATGCCTCAAATCCTATATTTGTATTATCTGCATTGCTATTGTTCGTTTAAAGCGCTGTGGTCTAAATGAAATGGCGCTATATAAAAACCCATTGTATTGTATATAAGTGACATGCACTATATAAGACTTTGATATTCTCTTATGATATTCCTCCTACTTGTAGTCTGATTTCTGATGATTATACTTCGCTGGTAACCATTGTTCTCTGAACTCTTTAGGTCTCCAGGCTTTCTCCTGATTGGTGGAAGTGAATCTTTAAGTCTAACTTGGCTGATAACCGTTCTGTGCAGGTCTCATGATAACTTAGCTGGTAACCATTACTCTCTTAACTATGCAGGTCTCCAGGCTTTCTCCTGATTGGTGGAAGTGAATCCTTAAATCTAAACGTTGTTGTGAATAATCAAGGAGAGGCTGCCTTCTTAGCAACCATCCAAGTCATAGCGCCACTAAGTCTTCAATTTGTAGGAGTAGAACGCAAAGCAGTAGTAAGTATATCATTCAATATTAAATAACATCTAGAATGGTAAAGGTTGTGGGTTCTAATCCCACCCGAGTAATATGCCTGTGGGTTTTTTTCTCACTGAACTCTGGGAATAATACCGAGTATACAGTACTAAAATACATTGGTAAAACTGAGATAATAAATCTTACACTTGTTTCTGGATGAGTCTTTGTGATTATTGTACCTGATGCTTGGAGGCTGAGTTCACAATCCCACATAATTCATGTGATTATTAATGGGTCTATGTAACTTTTGTAGGACAAAAAACACAATGTCCACAGATTTACACTATACTTACACAGTTTGAAGATGATATCAGAGCTACCCTGAAAATATTACGTGCTGAGGTGCTGTAGTTTTTGGAAATGAGTAAAACAATGTCATGAAAATTATTTAAATCATTTACAAACGTATTTTTATGACATTGTTTACTCATTTCTCAAAAACTACAGCACCTCAGTAAGTAATATTTGAGGAGAAGCTTTCCACTATCATTATCTTCAAACCCTGTAAGTTTAAATCTATGTACATTTTGAAAAAGTACCCAAATCCTTTAAAGTAGTACTTCTTAAATGACCCAGTTGTATCAAATCATTTTCTTTGTCGTCGTAAGACACAACATCATTCTTCTCATTAATAGTCCATGATTAATGAATTTGAAAGTCTGAGAATCGCAGATTATGGATAGATCTTAAGAATGAATTCCAATGTGATAGAAACACCTGAGGATTTTGTGCATAGGATCTGGTAATACATCTTGTAAGAATGTCTTGTACTTCAAGAAGGAGTCTTATTAAGAGTGTCTTAAAGGTTCACTTATCTAGAAATTATTGTGAGTGAATTTAAGACTTAAGACTGGACAAAAACTCTCTGGTAAGACTGTAAGTAAAGACTTGAGTATGTAAGAAGAGAATGCCATAGTCGAGAAGTACTTGTCAATACTGGTTGGGTTAAGTATTAAATATCAGATGTTTTTGACTTTTTTTTATAGGATTATCCAGTGACTTGCAGGAATGAGTTTAATACAGTCACATGTGATATTGGAAACCCACTCATGGGGAAGTCTCAGGTAAGTAGAGGACTAGGACAAGTCAAATAGCAGCATTAGTATTAAATGGATAGAGGACTAGGGCAAGTCAATTAGTAGTTGAAGTATTGTGTGAGTAGAGGACTTGGACAAGTCAGGTAGCAGTCAACTTGTTAGCCTAGTATAGTCTACCTTACATACAGGGCCCTATTTTATGGCTCTGCTAACCACCGAGTTCTGCAGTTAAAAACTCTGCTTACTGTGCAAGCCCAAGTTTCTGCGCAAGCTGTGTAAGCCAAGAATGCCTAGTAAGGTGGGAGTACACATGCAAAAATTCCCTGCTTATGCTTGATGTAAGCACGGAATTCCCTGCTTGCATCAGCACAGATTATTTGCTTAAGGTAAGCGGGGCTGTACTTTACACTGCCAGTATCGTGTCTGATTTGCATTTCTTGTTGTATGTTTGTTGTTCAGGTTGACGTTGTGTTGAAGTTCTCTAGTTTTGGTCTGAGTGGGGATTTATCATCTGTAACACTCGCGCTGTTAGCTGGAAGGTAAATATTACTTTACTTCAAAATTACTTTATTTGGTGTTGTCAAACAATCAAAAACGAGGGAAACTGATTGGGTAAATTTTAGTTGAATTTGGGGTTGAACAAGGACAGATTTACTAGCTAGATTTAAACCAAAAACCTCTGATGAACATAAAGTGCTCTACCAACTGAGCTATCTCACCCCAGTGATTTGCCTGTGGATTGTTTTCACAAAACTCTGGACTTCTTACAAATTTTGTAAAAAAAACGATTATTTCCTTTCTCCCGATGCAAAAGTAATATCTTTTAAACTTATCGATGTTTGAATAATCAGAGTTTGTTATTTTCAGTGAGAATCCAGAAGACTCAACGATGATGGATAACCATTTTAATGTAACTATCCCAGTACAAGCTAAAGTAGATCTCGTGCTCCTAGGGTAAGTCTTCATTACAACTTGTTTGTTTTCAAACAAATCATCTTCAGTATTTTTCGTTATCGGAGGTAGTGCTTTCTGCTCTACCGGCTAGGCTTTGAATTGAAGTTACCCAAGTCTACATTCGTATGGACTGTAAAAGGGGTAACCCTGTTTCAGCCCTAGGAGTAGGTGGCAGTGGCCTCTGGAGTAAAGTAATTGTAGCCCACACCTTCGAAGTGGCCTTCAGGCCTTGTGTGTCAGGCGACTTGCATAAAATATCTATTTAAAAAAATGGTTTGTATACATAATCCTCATTTTAGAATTGTTGTAATCATTTGTTTATATAGTCATCATTTTTGTGTGTATTGTGCTCTATTTTACTTTTAAAGATTGCAATCCTTTT
Source organism: Asterias amurensis (assembly GCF_032118995.1). Taxonomy (NCBI): domain Eukaryota; kingdom Metazoa; phylum Echinodermata; class Asteroidea; order Forcipulatida; family Asteriidae; genus Asterias; species Asterias amurensis. Next base: position 17,454,231 of record NC_092663.1, read on the forward strand.
CTGTTTTTAACAGTTTCTTGCTATCGGTTGGAGATAATTGAAATAAAATTAGTAGAAAAAACAAAACAAAACAAAAAAGGGATCTTTTGAATTGGTTAATTATATTTTGCTTGATAATTGACTACCTCTGTTCATATTATTTTTAAATTTTTTTATTGTTTTTTGTTTGCCATCAGGCGTTCAATACCAGCCCAGGTAGCGTTTTCTCCAGAGGGCGCTGTTAATCCTGAGATTATTAAAGACAGTGAAGCAGGGCCTTTGGTTATCCATGTTTATGAGGTAAGATAATCAATAATTCATTATTAATTATTGACATTTTTAATGTTGGAAAGAACACTAAGAAGTTATATGTCAAGATTGCAGTATTGATATTACAGTTGAAAACAACTTCATTCCAGTCTTCATTATTCAACATCATGTTTTGTTAATGTTGTTAATTAAGTGTATCGCCTGTGTCTATTACCAACCAACCTCTTCTTCTCTAAATAAGTAATAAAATACAATCCTATTTTTCCATGCACAAGTTTTCAAACATTGTTACTTGCTGGAATAAATTTTCAACACTTTGCTTCATTTGTTCATTAAGAAGCTATCAGGGCCCAATTTCATTAAGCTGTTAAGCAGAAAATACTGCTTGGCAAATATCTTTGCTCAGCTAACATTGAGTGGACCACCAGTCACAACAATGAAAACTAAATGTAGTTTTGGCTGGTAACCTGTTTCTATTCTGTGCTTTTCTGTGCTTAGCAAGTTATTATGCTTACAGCCTTTATGACATTTGGCCCATGACCTTAATAAGTTTGTTATAATGTTTCTTGTAGGTGAGGAATAATGGTCCTAGTAATGCTGGATTAACAAAGTTTGCTAAGTTTGTTATAATGTTTCTTGTAGGTGAGGAATAATGGTCCTAGTAATGCTGGATTAACAAAGTTTGACATCCAATGGCCAATGACCGATGAGAATGGCAACTATCTCCTGTATTTGATGAAAGTTGAACCCAGCCAAGGGATTAGCTGTGATGTCATTGGAAAGGTTAATCCTCTGGAGCTTATTGTAAGTTATCCTCTCCTTCTTGCCCTCCTCAATCCCCCCCATACGATATCGGCTGCCCCCCCCCCCCTCCCCCAAGAGTGAAGTGTTTTACCTTGGTATTACAATGAACAAAATAGTTATTGGTCTGACGTTTTTACTCTAGCACAGTCTTCACTTTGGTTTTACCAATTACACAATGATGTATGTAAAAACTGTATACTCAGTGCTTTTCCGAGTTCTGTGAAAAAAAAATAACAACAGGCAAATCACTTGGGTGGGATTTGAACCCAGGACTAGCAGAGTCTTAACCCTAACCCTATCCCTAACAAAACACACATGGGCATGTGTATAAGTGTACTTATACCTGTTCCATGTTTTTTGTGTTGTCGATTAGCATTTGAGAAAGACTCTGCTAGGGTCCACAAGTCTGACAATTAACAATTTTGTCATTTATACACTCTGTCCTATGGGTTGGTAAGCAGCTTGCAACAGCTAATTCTATATTACAGCTTTTTTTACAAAGAAATCTTTTATAGAGCTTTTAGTTTGTCTTTTCTTTCACGACAAAGTTCAGCTGACTTCATTCTCAACCCCAACCCCCCCCCCTTTCACCAAATCAGTAATCAGGTCATTCTTTCTACGTCTCTCTCTGAATGTCACTCAACACCCGCCTCCCCTTTCCTGAAGACAGACAACAGAATCAATAAATGAATATTGCTTAGTATTTACATGTGATTCTTCCCTCTTTAAAGGCAAAGTTATTCCTTTTGGAACTGCTCGATTGTTCTAACCCTTTATAAATGTACTCAATAAAACTAACATCTGAATTTTTCATTCCTAAAGGTGATCGCATTTTTGAGATGTTGCCAAAATGTGAAATACAATCTGAGAAACTGTTTCCCTTCACCTAACCACATAACTTCAAAGTGAAATGTTACTCAAAATGCTTTATACGAAACCTGCTGTAGACTTCTGACCAAAGTTTATATTGCCATTTATTTTAAAAGTGATTACCAAACAAATACCTTCATGGTGAAATTTATTTTATTTAAATTAAACTCTGACAGCTGGAAGAGACCAATCAGCTTATCAATGCGTCCAATGGGAAAGAAGACAACACCACTATATTTAGGAACAAGAGGCAAGCTGAGGAACCCTCTAGCCAAACTGGGAACATTGATTGCTCAACAGGATTCTGTCTTAAGATCAGGTGTACCATCAACGAAATTAAAGGAGGTGAAAGTGAAGTCGTCAAATTGTGGTCAAGATCATGGAATAATTCATTTGTACAGGTATGAAATATTGCCTCATTAATTAAATAATTTTGGTTTTACCCTTAAACTGATTTGTGTTAGCACTGTATACTCAGCTGTGTACTCAGTACTTTCCAGAGTCCTGTGAAAAATCACAGGCATATCACTAGGTTGGGATTCAAACCCACGACCTCTGCACTTTTAGCAGATGTCTTACCAACTAGACCACTGAGATAGCCAGGTAAGGGTAAAAGGATAAAGGGTAAAACCAATATTAATATTCTTTATCCCCGGTGGAAATTTAAAATCTATTAAGTTATAATTACTTTTTAATAAGACTTTATAAGACTTTAAGAACAGATTTTCTCTACCTCAAAAAGCCTGAAATCTTTGAAGATTATTTTGTTGTTTGTTTCAGATGAATTTTGAAAGGTTTGTGATTTCATCTGTAGCGACGGCTGAGGTCATCAATACGCCTTACTCGGTGGATACACTGGAACTTCCAAAAGCCAAGATAGAGGTAACCTATATCCAATGCTAAACACGACCTCAGTTAAAGGAACACGTTGCCTTGGAGCGGACGAGTTGGTCATAACAAAAGCGTTTGTAACCGTTTTTTATAAAATGCAAATGGTTGGAAAGATGTTTTAAAAGTAGAATACAATGATCCACACAAGTTTGCCTCGAAATTGCGTGGTTTTCCTTCTACTGTGCGAACTAACATGGTCGGCCATTTATGGGAGTCAAAATTTTGACCCCCATAAATGGCCGACGTGTTAGTCGACAAGGTAAAAGGAAAACCACGCAATTTCGAGGCATGTTTGTGTGGATCATTGTATTCTACTTTTACAACATCTTTCTACCCATATGCATTTTACAAAAAACGGTTACAAACGCTTTTCAAAGACCAACTCGACCGATCCAAGGCAACGTGTTCCTTGAACACCAAACAATGTTGAATTATTCCTCAAGAAACTTTCTCCAAACTCACACAGTCTTTGTGGCTTGTTATGGCAGTTAATAGTAAATCAAACTCAACTTCTGGTGGGTTCAAATCCTGATCATGACACTTGTGTCCTTGAACAAGATTCTCTACTATGATTGCTTCACTCTACCCAGGGGTAACAATGGGTTCCTGTGAGGGTAGAGACGGTTCTTGTGATTGATTTACCTTGATGCACTACATACTTGGTGGCACAGGGGGTATACTCCCCAGGGAGCTGAGTCTTTTATAGAAGACACCATTATTATTTTCTATGATTATTATGAACTTTTAAAATGCAACTACATTTGATTCTGATCTTTGTTCTGGTTTGGTTTTAACTGCAAAGAATGCTGACTTTATATTGAAACCTTCTCTCAGTTTCTCTATATTACTTCTCTTCAATACAAGATGCATTAATCTCTAGAATATTGCAGTTTTAATGAAGCCATTTATCATGATTGTCATCAGACCTTGGAGATGGTTTAAAACCTTTTAATTTCCCCTCCTGGACTACTAAGGTTTTTTCCCGCCAATCTCCCAATTTTATCTTTCTATGCACTATTTTGTTCCAAGCAGGTTTTTAGTGCCTTCATAAATCATTCCTTGTCATTAGGAGATGTCAGTTTGTATCTCAGTAACTTGGGTCCCTTGTGTAATTTGAACATGGTTGTAAACTGTTGCAATGTTTGACAAGATTTTGCAAGAAAATTGTTGTCAATTCACACAAGGTACATTTTGTAAAACTTTAAAACCATGCTATAATTTTATCAAGGGACCCTTGCTTAATTTCTTTGATGTGTCAGGGGCTTAACAATGTTCTTTTTCTCCATTTAGAGTCAGGGGCTTAACAATGTTCTTTTTCTCCATTTAGATCTTGACGTTAGTTAGTCCAGATGAACCTGCATCAAAGCAAGTTCCCATCTGGGTGATAATTCTAGCCATCTTGGGAGGTCTTCTCCTTCTAGCTCTCGTCATCTTTGCATTATGGAAGGTGAGTTTAAAGAGAAATCTTTTTAGTAAGGGGCAACTCAGAATAGTCAATGTTTAAAATTATGGGTGTCCCCCCCCCCCCCAAAAAAAAAAAACATTAAAAAAACTGTGTGCATAGTTACAATCAAGCTGGAAACAAAGAAGAAAAGAAAAAAAATTCTTATTTGTCAAGTTGTCAGATGGAGGAAACGCAGAAAGAGAAAAACAAAATTTGTGTAATTATTTTAATTTATTATAAACCATGCTGCATACATTTTTGCTTTGAATTGCCTGTTGTTGTGGGTGTGTGTATGTTGAATTAATCTCATGGCTGACACAGACAAAGTCGTCGGCGCCTACTTAAGGTAGAGTACATCGCAAGATTAGTGCCACAGAATGTTCTGCTCTCCTCGCTTGAGATTCAGAGAATAGCACAAGACAGCAAGACAGGCGAGAATGGGAAAAGCTTGTGTCCTCTTGCTGTGCAGTCATCTGATGATGATGATGATGATGATGTTGAATCGATTATAGCTCTCAACGAAACTCAAATTTAACTCCCCATCATACGGTGTGGAAACCTTCCATGTTATTTGTTAAATAATTTACCAGTCATGGTTTTGTTCTTTTTATTTTCCAGTGTGGTTTCTTCAAACGGAGAAAGTATGACCCAGTTAATACTGATGAGAAGAGGGCTGATTTATGATTGTTATAAAAACGCTCAGCAAGACTCACTGAGAAAGATTACTCTTCGACAAAAAGAACCAAAAAGTTTGTAAATGTACTCATAAATTGAGATAAGAAACCTGAGGTATATAAAAGCCAATAGGTTACCGGCCAAATCTTTGCAAAAAAGAAAGTCCAATTTAGCTGGCGGTTGTATTTATATTGCTGAAATCTAAACAGGTTATTTGCGCTAAACAGAGTTCTGAAAGGCTAGTTATGAACCTTTTGAATGGCTTTAAGAAAAAATAGTCTGGCCCCCTTTCTACAAGAATTTTCTTCTATTCATGATGTGTATTGTAAACAAGGAACACGACCAAGATGTGAATAACTGTAAAGGCACATTGATAAAACACACAGGCACAAATTCATAGAGTTGCTTAAGCAGGAAATATTGCTTGACAATTGTCTGCTAAGCAGAAATCAGCAGGATACCAGTCACCAACTTTACAGGTGGTAATTTGGCTGATAACTTTTAAACCTGGTCAACATCATTTTGTTGTGGTTTTGCAGCTCTGTGAATTTGGGCCTACATTTGTGTTCTTGTTTTCAGGTTTCAACAGATCGTTCATTTTAAAGAGCTACTTAACCAGATAAGAAAATGTGTCCCTGCAAACGATTGCATGGCAGATAAAATCAATGAGACATTTTTATCATATAGTCGCTCTGTGCAATGAAACCATGTTGATATTTGTTCTCATACACACAATATGAAATAGTTTTCAATACTTGTTGGTAAATGATACGGCTAGGTTGTATTTTATAATCAAGTTTCAGGCAGATGAATTCCGCAGCAACAAATTAAACCCCTTTCAGTTTTAAAACTTTTAAATCATGTTTTCCGGAAAAGTAAGAAAGTAGAAAATCTGTTCAGTCAAGATTTGAGTGATAAGAAGATTCTCTGTACAAGTATTTGCCTCCCTAGTTGCACCCAGCTGAAAAAGGGGGAGGATGAAGTCTTCCAAATTCCATCTGTATATATCAGTACTAGATGACGATGAAGTGAGTTTATCGCATCTTATGAAGTCTTTAAGTGCAGTTAAGGGAAAAGAGAGCTTACGCTTTAGAGAGTGAATGTAGAACTAATGACGCAAACTGTACAGCGTGAATTGCAATAAAGAAAAGCTCGCTTTAAACGTGTGCTTGAGATATCTGTGAATATTTTTTTAGCTTAAGTATTCATATAAAGTATAAAATGCTGGGAAGGTAAGTAAAAAAGGAGTGAGAATATGAGAAATGACAGTGAAAATAGTGAAGAGTTTTAGTTTAGGTTTAATATTTTTATACTGTTGGCTTTTGTAAAGCATCATACTGTAGGTGTAGTTAAAAGTTATATTGATGTGAATTCTTGTGAAGCCTTAAAGATTGTCTAACATTTTAACCAAACTATTGTATGATTTTAATCCATGTTACTAAAAACATTAAAATCTGATAACTAATTTTTGAAGGCTGTAATTTTACTCAACTTTGTTTAACGATGAAGCTAAAAGTCTTTGGCATATTTGAAAATTTGTCCACAATTTTGTTTTTCTTCCGATATAAATCAAGCAACGTTGCGAGACTTGCTCCAACTCTTATTCTCTTCAACTCATTATTTTTCTTATCAGTTAAAACTGCAATCTCTGCATACTATGGTCTACGTTATTTTCTTCATACTTTTCAGATGAGCCTAAATATGTTGTTTCTCTAAATAGTTTTTCAGTGTTTTTAAGAACTAGTTCAATTAAAAGATTAACTTTTCGGATCAATACAAAGTGATGGAGTTGATTTTAGATTTGTTTTCTTATTTAGTTTAAGAGGAATTTGCTCTTTGATTTTACAAGTTAAGTAAGGTGTTTGAACCTCAGATCTTTTATTCAGGCTTTATTAAGAGGTACACCTTGTTTACTTGAAGAGAAAAATCATGTTTTACTTGACATATAATGCTTCTTTGCTTCCTCAAATCATTTTTATGAAATTGGAAACCAAGAAATGAAACTCAGACATAATTGCTTTGTGCAATATGTGTCAAATGTATGTTCATCGTGGAATGAAGAAAGGGTAATCTTATTAAAAATGATTTAAAATGAGTTAAAATATTTCGTACTACAATTTTGCCTAATGATATTCTCTGAAGTTTAAGAATATACATTTTTATTGACTAGCTAAGGGTGATTGGATAAGTAAACTATTTTTGTGATTTATGCATTATTTATCTTACAGAAATTGAGTCATTTATATGTAGGCTAGACCTTAATGCTGATTGGATAAGTAAACTATTTTTGTGATTTATGCATTATTTATCTTACAGAAATTGAGTCATTTATATGTAGGCTAGACCTAAATGCTGTAGTATAACAACTATTTTAGAAATCCAAAATGCTATTTTCACAATCTTGCAAATATTCCACATTATTTTAACTGTTTTCATTTGTGATGTTATTAAGCAATATTCTGGTTAGTTTGAGCAAAACCACCAAACATTGTTTTTGAATGCGGCTATTTCAGCACATTGTACACAATCTGAAGTTAAGGTAATTGGATAGGAAATAAATTAGCTTTTGTACGCAAATGAATATTATTGCAATTTCTCTAAATGTCTTTCTGAGATTTGATACTAAACTTATTATGCTCCATCAGGTTTCCTACTGTACAAAAATAAATAAAAACAAATACTTGACTGAAATTGGCAATTGTCTGCCATTCCCATTATTTACTTTCTTTCATTATTTGTTATAGGTATTCTCAAACTTTTTGCTGGACCTATGTATGTACCCATTTTGATTTTTTTTTATTTTGTACCCAAAACAGATAAATACCCCTTGTGATTTTTTTTTCAATTTTAGGCCAAAAACAGGTTAAAATGCTGGATCTACCCCTAGTGATATTTTTAATTTTGGGCCCAAAATGGATAAAAATGCTGGACTTGCCCAATGTGATTTTTTCAATTTTCGGCCCAAAATTGATAAAAAGTTTTGGACTTACCCCTTGTGACTTTTTCAATTTTGGGCCCAAAATGGCTAAAAATGCTGGACTTACCCCTTGTGATTTTTCAATTTTGGGCCCAAAACGGATAAAAATGCTGGACTTGCCCCTTGTTATTTTTTTCAATTTTGGGCCAAAATTGGATATAAATGCTGGACTTGCCCCTTGTGATTTTTTCAATTTTGGGCCCAAAATGGCTAAAAATGCTGGACTTGCCCCTTGTGATTTTTTCAATTTTGGGCCCAAAATGGATAAAAATGCAGGTTACCCCTAGTGATTATTTTGAACTTTAGGCCCAAAATGGATAAAAGTGCTGGACTAACCCCTTGTGATTATTTCAATTTTGGGCCCAAAATGGATAAAAATGCTGGCCTTGCCCCTTGTAATTTTTTCAATTTTCAGCCCAAAATTGATAAAAATGCTGGATCTATGTATGTACCCATTTTGATTTTTTTTAATTTTGTACCCAAAACAGATAAATACCCCTTGTGATTTTTTTTTCAATTTTAGGCCAAAAACAGGTTAAAATGCTGGATCTACCCCTAGTGATATTTTTAATTTTGGGCCCAAAATGGATAAAAATGCTGGACTTGCCCAATGTGATTTTTTCAATTTTCGGCCCAAAATTGATAAAAAGTTTTGGACTTACCCCTTGTTATTTTTTTCAATTTTGGGCCAAAATTGGATATAAATGCAGGTTACCCCTAGTGATTATTTTGAACTTAAGGCCCAAAATGGATAAAAATGCTGGACTTACCCCTTGTCATTTTTTCAATTTTGGACCCAACATGGATAAAAATGCTGGACTAACCCCTTGTGATTTTCAATTTTGGCCCAAAACGGATACAAATGTGGACTTGCCCCTTGTTATTTTTTCAATTTTGGGCCCAAATTGGATATAAATGCTGGACTTACCCCTTGTTATTTTTTCAATTTTGGGCCCAAAATGGAGAAAAAATGCTGGACTTACCCCTTGTGATTTTTTCAATTTTATGCCCAAAACGGCTAAAAATGCTGGACTTGCCCCTTGTGATTTTTTCAATTTTGGGCCCAAAACGGATACAAATGCTGGACTTGCCCCTTGTGATTTTTTCAATTTTGGGCCCAAAATGGATAAAAATGCAGGTTACCCCTAGTGATTATTTTGATCTTTAAGCCCAAAATGGATAAAAGTGCTGGACTAACCCCTTGTAATTTTTTAAATTTTGGCCCAAAATGGATAAAAATGCTGGACTTATATTTTTTTCAATTTTATGCCCGAAATGGCTAAAAATGCTGGACCAGCCCCTTGTGATTTTTTCAATTTTTGGACCAAAATGGCTGAAAATGCTGGACTTACCCCTTGTGATTTTTTCAATTTTTTGCCCTAAACTGATAAAAATGCTGGACTTGCCCCTTGTGATTATTCAATTTTTGGCCCAAAACGGATAAAAATGCTGGATCTACCCCTTGTGATTTTTTCGATTTTGGGCCCAAAACGGATACAAATGCTGGACTTGCCCCTTGTGATTTTTTAAATTTTGGGCCCAAAACAGATAAAAATGCTGGACTAACCCCTTGTCATTATTTTGAATTTTAGGCCCAAAATGGATAGAAATGCTGGACTAACCCCTTGTGATTTTTCCAAGTTTAGGCCCAAAATGGCTAAAAATGCTGGACTTACCCCTTGTGGTTATTTTAAATTTTAGGCCCAAAATGGATAGAAATGCTGGACTTACCCCTTGTGATTTTTTTCAATTTTAGGCCCAAAATTGATAAAAAAGGTGGACTTACCCCTTGTGATTTTTTCAATTTTAGGCCCAAAATGGCTTAAAATGCTGGACTTACCCCTTGTGATTTTTTTTAGTTTCAGACCCAAAATGGCTTGTGATTTTTTAAAATTTTAGGCCCAAAATTGATAAAAAAGGTGGACTTACCCCTTGTGATTTTTTCAATTTTAGGCCCAAAATGGCTTAAAATGCTGGACTTACCCCTTGTGATTTTTTTTAGTTTCAGACCCAAAATGGCTTAAATTGCTGTACTTACCCCTTGTGTTATTTTTTCAGTTTTAGGCCTAACATTGCTAAAAATGCTGGACTTGCCCCTTGTGATTTTTATCAATTTTAGGCCCAAAATGCTGGACTTACACCTGGTGATTTTTTTCAATTTTAGGCCCAAAATGGATAAAAATGCTGGACTAACCCCTCATGATTTTTTAAATTTTGGGCCCAAAACAGATAAAAATGCTGGACTAACCCCTTGTAATCTTTTTGAATTTTAGGCCCAAAATGGATAGAAATGTTGGACTTGCCCCTTGTTATTTTTTTAAATTTTAGGCCAAAAATGGCTAAAAATGCTGGACTTGCCCCTTGTGATTTTTTCAATTTTGGGCCAAAAACGGATACAAATGCTGGACTTGCCCCTTGTGATTTTTTCAATTTTTTTGCCCAAAACGGATAAAAATGCTGGACTTACCCCTTGTGATTTTTTCAATTTTTGGCCCAAAACGGATAAAAATGCTGGACTTACCCCTCGTGATTTTTTCAATTTTAGGCCCAAAATGGCTAAAAAAGGTGGACTTACCCCTCGTGATTTTTTCAATTTTAGGCCCAAAATGGCTTAAAATGCTGGACTTACCCCTTGTGATTTTTTTAGTTTTAGGCCCAAAATGGCTAAAATTGCGGTACTTACCCCTTGTGATTTTTTCAATTTTAGGCCCCCAAAAATTGCTTAAATTGCTGGGCTTACCCCTTGTGTTATTTTTTCAGTTTTAGGCCCAAAATTGCTAAAAATGCTGGACTTGCCCCTTGTGATTTGGAATTTTATTATTTAATATCATAGACTCACAAGAAAGCAGTGTTTGCAAAAAATTTGCAAAATGTAAAATTGCAAAATAATAACACCTGCTTGTTTCATAAGACAAGATCAAAATGACTGCCATGCCTGAACTGGTGACTATAGCTACGGCTAGGTTCCAGCATCATCATGCCTTCAAGTACAGTACATACTTAGCAACACCCTTTAGCAACAGTCATAGCTGAACATTTTTAATAATACTTGAAACCCTGTGGACGGATTGTCTTATATATTTTACAGTAAAACTTAATAAATCATTTGACTATTAGCTGTATGGAACTATACACAAATAAAATCCAATGAGTTACAGTTGTTTAAATAAGATGTCACTTCAATATATAAAGAATATTTTGTTCTTTGATCACACTTTATGTGTTATAAAATAGTTATTTTTTGTAGCAGTTACATCACTTCCATACCCATTCGTGAGCAGTTAATTAAAAAGCACACTAGATACAAACCCCAGTACTAATTATGAGGAGCTATAATACAAATAATATCTTGTGAGCCACAAGTTGCTGAAAATTAAGATGCAACTCCAATTTATATATATATTGTTCTTTGGTCACACTTATAAATTATATCAATAATAATTTCTGGAATAGTTAAAGCACTTCCATATCCTGCTTTGTGGGAAATTAATCAAAACACACCAATTATAACAACCTTAACACTCACACACTTCACAAATTTAAGTACATATTAAAATTTAGGCATAATACCCCTGGGTCATGTGACCTTGAGGTGACACCATGTGACCATCACATCATGTGACCCATAGCACCCTGGAGTTTAAAAATAGGAGACATTTTTGTTATTCTATTGAAATAATTGTACAGTGTTAAACTGTCAATGAAAAAGAATTGTTGTTTTTGTCAAACAGACCTAAATTAATACCTGCCTTAAAAACTAGCGCACTAGGTTAAAAGTCAAGCATTTCATTGAATGTGTGACGTCAAAATTCATATCGCATTCACAGGAAGTATGAACCAGGCTTCACTTGGTGAGCATTCATGATTCCATGTATCGCCACAGACATGCTTTGATCTCTGCCCCTCTGAAGGAAAACAACTTTTGTTATTGAAGGTCAAATCTAAGTAAACGAACCTTAATATCCATCAGTTCTGTAAATCTTGTGCTGTGTACAAACTGTAGTACTGTCCCTTCAGTTGCATGAGCTCATCATGCTTGCCCAACTCGGCTACTTTGCCATGGCGGATGACGGCAATCTTCTCAGCATCGTGGATAGTGGAGAGACGGTGGGCAATAGTGATGCAGGTACGACCCTTCTTGGCCTCGTCTAAGGCTTCTTGTACAACCTAGAAAATAGAATTGGAAGATTCATCAGATCATGAAGATTAAAGAGAGTACCTCTTAGCCAATCTGATCTCAAATCAAGTCTCAATGTGAAGATCATGAAACACCGCAGGAACTTACTCTTTCACTTTCTGAGTCCAACGCAGACGTAGCCTCATCCAGAAGGAGGATCTTGGGGTTACGGACAAGCGCTCTCGCGATGGCCACTCGCTGCTTCTGACCACCAGACAGCTGGGTACCCTTATCTCCTACTCTTGTCTCATAACCCTAAAAACCAAGAGGAAATCATTTGATATTACTCTGTCATAAGTTTCACAGCCTTCAGAATTGAATCTCTAAATCTTGAATGTATCAAACTCACCTCAGGTAATGAAGCAATAAAGTCATGGATGTTGGCTTTGTTGGCTGCATCAATCACCTCTTCCATTGATACTTTTCTAGAGTTGTCACCGTATGCAATATTATCAGCCACAGTACGATCAAAGAGAATTGGTTCCTGGGAGACTAAACCAATTTGAGATCGAAGCCAGCCAAGGTTCAGAATCTTTATCTCATGGTTGTCCAAACTCTAGGGAAATATGACAAAGAATTTGTGCATGTTAAATGGAACTATTTTGTTAGGTTACCATTGGTTCAGTGACAATGATAATGTCCCTAGCATGTTTAAATCTTACCACTTGTCCCGACATTGGGTTATAAAACCTCTCTATCAGTGAAACGGACGTGCTCTTCCCACAACCGCTGCTTCCAACTAACGCCAATGTTTCTCCTGGCTTCACAGAGACAGTCAGACCTCGTAGAACCGGTACATCAGGACGAGTTGGGTATCTATAACGAACGCTTTCAAAGGTAATCTCGGGTGAAAATGTTTCCTGAAAAATAAAAAGTGAGACAAGTTTTATTATTTACACTTTAACATCAAACCATCTATTAAAACGCCAAAGTTGTTGGTAAAAGAAGAGTTGTCCTGAAAATAAAAAAGTGAGAAAAGTTTTATTGTTTATTCTTTAAAATCTACCATCTAATAGAACATTTTTAGTTATAAAAGAAAATTGCTTTGAAGACAATTCAGTCAGAATTCATACCAGTTTTAATCCTTTATCGTTTTGGTTGTCAATCGAAGGAACTCTGTCTAGTAACCTGAACATGTGTGCTGCAGACATCTTAGCTTTGGAATAGTCTGGTGCCGAGGCCATGGCCCGACCTAGACCAGTTCCACCAAACACTATGGCTGAGAAGACCCTGAGAAGAGTAACAGTAAAAACTAGCATTCACTTGAATTGTAGCACATCAATACTAAATAGTTGTTAGTGACCAAGCAATCACAGACTGGTTAGTTAAAATGTTATAAACCATGTTAGTTAAAATGTTATAAACCATGGTTCCTATAATAAGTATATTAGTGGCTTCTTATATAGCGCTCACATCCGTGACGCTCTGGATGGGCTCAAGGTACTTCAACATTCAGTATTTTTCTGCAAGGTATGTGGGATTACATTTGAATTATGAGACCTACTCCTTTTACATAGCACCAAGTAATGGTTTACAAGTTGCTGTATGGTGCCAATCAAACCAGGAACACTAGGGCAAACTCCTCTGTTCTATAATTGCACATATTCTAGAAGCTACAAACATACCCGCCACTCCCTTAAGTCTTTTTCAGATTCAAATATTTTAGGAAGAAATACTTCTCAAAAACAACTTTACTTCAGAGGGAGTCTTTTTTCACAAGGTTTTATACATTCAGCAGCTCCCCATGGCTCGTTACCAAGTAAGTTTTTATGCTAATGTATATTTTAGTAAATACCAAACGTGTCTTTTATACAAAATTAAAAACAAGGTATTGCTAAATGAGTCAACTAGACAACTTTGATTTTCATGGAGGTTACAATAAAACCCAAGGATCTGTTTTTATACTCACAGGAAGATGTTCTCAAATTGCATGTGTCCATTTTCAACGAGCCAGCCACCATAGCGAAATGCTGCTGCATAAGCAAAGAAGATGACACACTGAGACGCACCGTAAGCAACTCCAGATAGATGAGCGTCCCTCAAACTCGTCCTAATCAATCATCAAACGGTACAAGAATTCAAGTATGTGGTGTTGAACAAAGAAAAACTTACTAGAGCAGGATTGAATCAACAACCTCCGGAATTATGTCCGCCGCTCTAAATTATGGAAATGTTTTCATTTAATGACTTATAATGAGCCTCTCTCTTTACGCAACCTAACTTTCAATCTTCAAAGAAACATGATACTTGACCCTTTGAAAAATGGATGACATATGACTGAGAACAAAGGCTGACCTACATGATGGTATGGTCTTATCAGGCTATATTATGTCAATTTTGCAGATTTTTCTGAGGGACAAACAAATCAGAAATCAAACTTATATAGGAAGAATATCATGCGTGTATATGACTTGTATACTAATTTGGGTTTTACCCATACACCAATGTGTGTAAGCGCTGTATACTCAATACTTTCCCGAGCATATTACTTGGGTGGGATTTGAACCAACGACCTTGAAACTGTTAACTTTTCAAATATGTCAAACACAGCTTAATCCTTCTTAATACATTTGTTTATTTTATTAAATTTCTAAATACAAAATAACTAAAGTGAAATATTTACTTGTGAGGTTTGGCAAGAAACTCTGTATGTTTCTCATTGAATTTAGGCTCCAGCGTCAAACTAGCCACAGTCCGAATATTCTCAATGGTTTCAGTGACGATCTGTTTGAAATAGATGACATAATAATTGGTTACAGTCAGGATTCAATCTCATTATGAGGTCTAGAGCACACAAGTCAAATCATTGAGAATAAAGCACTCTTCAGACTCCCTGCGATTGCGATACAAGTTTTTACATCACAGGGCTGTTTCGCAGCGAATGTTTCCCAGCAAATGAGCACACTTCAACTCATCCGAATTTGTGACATCAAAATTGTCATCGCATCCACAGGAAGTACGAACCAGGCTTAAACCAACAACGTTTTTTTCAAATCCACAATCCATTCCAAAAAAGATATTTGATAGATTCTCCACCTCCATAGATTTATGCAAAACTTTAACCCTACATTTGTTTACATAGGGGATTAAAAGAAACACAGACTAATGAAAGAATAAAATATATTGGCAAGCAGTTTGAGTACTTTAATGGAAAACCATTTAACGCTATAATTGGCAGCAGCCAGAAAGCACTCCAAGCGATAATTGCTTTCATAAAAAGAGTCAATGGTTCTTCAAACAAACAAACAAACAAATAAACGAATAAGAATGACAATTTATATAGCATCCATCCATGGAACATGCTCCGCAGCTCCTGGGTGCCTAACAATTTAAAAAAAAAAACTTTTGATATTTCCCAACAAATTGTGTCCTACCTTTCCAATGCTTTCCTGACTAGATTTCTGAGATTTGACGTTGCCTTGTTGGAACTTAAGTTGGAGTAGACTAGCAGAGGCAATGAATGGAAGAAAAGTTAAGACGAGTAACGTCAACTGCCAACCAAAGATAAACGCAATGATGATAGCTACACCGATGTTGAAGAATCCTTGAGATATAAACCCAAATCGATCACCAGTCACCTATCAAGATAAGATGAACAAAGGGAAAGATAATAATGATAGCTCAGTGTTTCATGTCTTTCAATCTTCTTCCAGAACTAGGATACAACTTTAGGGGACTTGTGGAGGTGCATAAGGAGGTACACATTTTTCTCATTTGTCATGGCACACATTTTTCTCATTTGTCATTACCTTAAATAAACAAAATCAATACCTTTTTTCCAACAATTTGCTAGTTTTTTACAAAACAATCTTTGTAAAAACAAATACATTCTCTGTGTGCCAATGGAAAAATAGTTTTAAAAACATTGGAATTATCACATTCAGTTTCCCTCACCCCCTGAATCTGTGAAGCTTCTGTCGAGAGCCTAGTTGTTAGAATTCCACTGCTGTTTTTGTGATCATCGAAGAAAGCAACATCCTAGAAATACAAGGAACAAGACTGGGATATTACTTTACTGACACAGGAAGAGCATTTTCAAATAAATTATTTGTTAATATCAAGTTCAATTCCGATTTTAAAATATGTCAAAAGGTTTAGACTCAAAATTGGCAGGTAGCCAAACACTTCTTTAAATCCATCACATTTTTCAGGAAAGTTGCGTAAATCCATTGTTCATGATAAAACAGTTTGTGTGTAAAAAGTTGTCTACTAATTTCTCTAATAAAAACTACAGCACCAGAGCAAGTAATACTTTAAAGGAAATCTTCTACCATCATTATCTTTAGATCAATTGAGTTAAATGTAAATCTGTGGTCGTTTCTATCAAGAAAACAACCTACACACAAAAATATTGCTTGAATGAATGAAAAGAATGTCTTAAAATGAAAGATGTTTAATATTCTATGTAATACTCCACCAAAGAAAGTCTTTGAACCACTTTGTGTTAATAACATTGCTCAAGACACATTTATTTTGACAGGCTTTTTATTAGTTTTTATTTGGCATTTGACAAAGATTCCAGCTCAACTTTTTGCTGATGGCATTAAATTACTGCAAGGCTGGATATACAGTGGCCATGAAGAACATAGCCTACACTTCTCCAGTACTTAACCTTGGTTGACCCTTCAAGATATTCGCTTAGAAGAAAGTACACAATAAAAAAACTTGCCCCTTCAAAGATGAATTCCAGACAGGATGCTGTCATCAAAATAACTGGACCATGAACGCAGCGTCAAAACAAACAAAGATTTGAAAACTAGAACATGTTTGTGATTTCACACCCAATTATTTATGCTCAACTTGTGCTGGTTTATCAGACAACATCCTGACTCATATGAGCTTATTAATTCTTTCAATTCAATAAAAATGAACAACACCTCAGAACAGGCAACAATTTTACAACTTGCTACTCTCTAATTCTTAACGTAGAGTGAATTATAACTGCAGTTGATGTGAATCGAGCCAAACAGGTTTTTTTTACCATCATGAAGTGTTCTCAACTTGAGATAGCATTCATATTAGTCCTGAAGTGAAGTCTTATGTCTTGTAGTCAAGGATGCCTTCTTGGAGGCAATTTATTCTGAGAAATATTTGTTTTTTCAAAATGCAAAAATATTTCCGTTGTAAGTAATTTCTAAATATAGAATTTACCATATGGTTGGCTGGAGTCATTTCAAAACCACTTGATGTATACTTGAATGATTGAAGGTTGGTTCCCCCAATATATGATTTATTTAAATGACAAAGGACCTTTATGGTTACACATACACCTATAGATCTCCATTGAGCAGTCCCACGCAAATTCTGTAAGACATCATTATTTCTGCTATTTATACTCTGCACATTTTTAACAGAGTCACTATTTCCTTATGGTCAAATGTTGTAAATGAGAATTTCCCAACAGTTCAGAGTTTGCTTATCATTTCAACCAAGTAATCCATTTCTAGTCTAACATTGTTCGACTGAGAGTTGTGAATTAAAGTCTCCTGCTTGAAATCTCTGACAAGCTACAACGATGCACAGTTGGTATCTACCATTTTTCATTCTCTTATTGACGCTACCAAACGATGTTTCATCATCGCAGTGCTGCCCAACATGCTCCACACAGTCAATCAGTCCTCTAAATACCAACCAAATACAGCAAATAGAGAACCAACGAGATATCATTAAAGCCATGGAAGAAAATCCACAGTTGGTGTATGACAGGGTTCATCAGATCCCAATAGTTAAGCTCACTCGCAACCAAGAAAATCAAATCATTCGTAACTTCCCGTGGATATTTAATTTGGGACTCCCACAAGGTGAGCGAAACATTTCTGGAGGAAGCGAAGAAGGACCCGCACGAAGGAATGTAGCAGGAGAGTGCGAGTTAATGAGAAGAGTTTGTCAGCCAAACCCAATCTCCGAGCCGCTTATTCTTGCACTAAACCAAAATGGGGAGGTAGTTCAACTAGTACAGGTAAAATCACATTCTTCATTTTATTCAAACAAAATTCCAATTGTTTCCATAAAAACAATTTTTGAGTTGTTTTCAATCACAGGGCTCAGATTTGGGGAAAAAATCCACAACACTCCAGGGCTTGCATATTGAGTTGAAATGTCTCATTAGAGCGCCACCTATCAGCAGAAGTAGGAAAGGCATGTACATTTATACGGGCACAATCACCATCACAGCATTGTTAGTTAAATTGTGACAAGGGGGAATAGTCTGCACAATTTGTTCACTTGGTATAGGATTCTACATATATTTAAGATTGTCCCCCCTTCCAAAAATTGTGCAATTTGACGAAAATTCCATACAGGTACATATATCGATGAAGTTCATGATAAACGTTTTTTTTGCGATCCCCACGCTTTACCACTGGCCGACCTTGAAAGGGCCCGTAAACAACTCGTTTTTGAATCGATCTTTGTGACCAAATGATTGCTTGTTTGCAACTTGTTCACTTGGTTTATAAATATTAAGGCATTACTAACTCTAGTTCCTTGATCAGTTTCAATAATTATTAAAATTTTGTGCAGGTACACCCTACCTCTGAAGTTTGTCATCAGATCACACACTGCCCTCTGTTGCCCAGTCACGTTAAGGAATGAGACAATCAACTCAATATGGTAGCTCAAAACTTATACAGGACCAGAAAATTTCTGGACGTTCACTGAAAGAAACTTTATCTAATTTTTTCTATGGGTACATTGTAAAACTTCAATACTCAACAAAAGTGAAAAATTAAAAAATGCAGTGAACTGTCAATATTGAAAACACAAGACGGCCGAACTTGTATAGTCGACACTAAAATCACTGACCTCAGGCCTGGGGTCCAGTGTCAACTTCGAGCCCGGAATAAAAAAGATCTCTATACTGACCTCAGATTTATTGTATTTTCTTTGTTTGTTCATTTCTCTTTTTCAAAATGTAGATTCCCAACCAGAATCAATACCAGTGGGTATTAAATGAGGAATGCCTGACCAATCAAGAACCTCTACCTTGCAGTCAAGTCTGCTGTATTGCTCAACGATTGGTCGCAGCAATGTTCATCAACCTTAGTATAGCTTCAGCTCCATTTGACTATGCTCGCGTCATTGTACATAGTTGTGTCTCTTATTACAAATGATTTAACTCTCAAGAGTCATTTTGTCCATGGTGCTCATGAACAACTTTTCTTAAAGAAATTAAAGGCAAAGTAAACCTCTGTTTTTGGAACTGTTTTGATTGTTTTTATCCTATAGAAATGTAGATGTACACAATAACGCTAACATTAAACCTCTGTTTTTGGAACTGATTTGATTGTTTTTATCCTATAGAAATGTAGATGTACACAATAACGCTAACATTAAACCTCTGTTTTTGGAACTGTTTTGATTGTTTTTATCCTATAGAAATGTAGATGTACACAATAACGCTAACATTAAACCTCTGTTTTTTGAACTGTTTTGATTGTTTTTATCCTATAGAAATGTAGATGAACACAATAACGCTAACATTAAACCTCTGTTTTTGGAACTGTTTTGATTGTTTTTATCCTATAGAAATGTAGATGTACACAATAACGCTAACATTAAACCTCTGTTTTTTGAACTGTTTTGATTGTTTTTATCCTATAGAAATGTAGATGAACACAATAATGCTAACATTAAACCTCTGTTTTTGGAACTGTTTTGATTGTTTTTATCCTATAGAAATGTAGATGTACACAATAACGCTAACATTAAACCTCTGTTTTTGGAACTGTTTTGATTGTTTTTATCCTATAGAAATGTAGATGTACACAATAACGCTAACATTAAACCTCTGTTTTTGGAACTGATTTGATTGTTTTTATCCTATAGAAATGTAGATGTACACAATAACGCTAACATTAAACCTCTGTTTTTGGAACTGATTTGATTGTTTTTATCCTATAGAAATGTAGATGTACACAATAACGCTAACATTAAACCTCTGTTTTTGGAACTGTTTTGATTGTTTTTATCCCATAGAAATGTAGATGTACACAATAACGCTAACATGTGAACATTTTATTTCAAAAGGTGGTTGCGTTTTTAAGATATCGTTGGATATGTCCGCGTGCGGGAAGACTAATCCCCAATAGGAATACACAATCTGAATCTGAGATTCAAACTTTGGGGAATAAAAATTGATATCTTTCTACATAACCACATTACTTTGAAGTCAAATATTTCCTAAAATGCTTTATTGAAAGCTGTTATTGTTATCTGCTATTGCCAAAGGTTTTCATTGCCATTCATTTTAAAACCATTATACACTTTCGGTAAACAGTATTGTCCAAGTCCCACACTTCGTGTATCACAACTTATATATAAAATAACAATCCTGTGGAAATTTAGGCTCAATCGGATTTCGGAGTCGGGAGAAAATAACGGGAAAACCCACTCCTGTTTTCGCGCGTTTCGCCGTGTCATGACATGTGTTTATAACAAATCCGTAATTCTCGTTAACGAGAATTTATATTGTTTTACCGTTTTCTCAAAAAGTAAAGCATTTCATGGACTAATATTTCAAGAGAAGTCTTTCACCATTACCTTCTGTAAACCCTGTAAATTATTTGTAAATCTGTGAACTTTTTTTTTTTTTTCTGTACCGAAATGGCTTTAAGAGTGATTACTAAACGTATAGATAGGTTGCAATATGACATAAATCAGCCATCTTTACAGGCAATTTAGAACACACAATCATGCATTACACGTGAGAACAGCAACACGCAAACATTTCATAAAACTCAATGCATGATTGGTTAGTGAATGATGCGACTGCGTTAGTAATTTGAGCGCTTGACGCACCTGCAAGCCAAAATGCAATTTGGCGTCTTTTGGGAACTAAACTGCGCCAATAATGTTTTGTTGCACACTCAGGTTCGGATAAATCTGACCATTTGTAAGTGTTTAGATACTTTATTGGCACAGTTTATCTATAGAGGAGACCTGTTACAGAAAAATTATTTATTGACTTACCTGTCTTAACATAGCCTTGAATGCTAATCTTCTTAGCCGCATTGTAAGCTCCCCACCTGACTTGCCTAGCATCATACCCTAACAGGTAACAACAATTTGCAAAAATTAATGACATATCAAAACTTGTTTTGCTTCACTTACATTGTTTAAAGACAGTGGACACTATTGGTAATTGTCAAAGACCAGTCTTCTCACTTGGTGTATCTCAACATATGCATAAAATAACAAACCTGTGAAAATTTGAGCTCAATTGGTCGTCGAAGTTGCGAGATATGAATGAAATATAAGACACCCAAGTCACACGAAGTTGTGTGCTCTCAGATGCTTGATTTTGAGACCTCAAATTCTAAACTTGAGGTCTCGAAATCAAATTCGTGGAAAATTTCTTCTTTCTCAAAAACTAAGTCACTTCTGAGGGAGCCGTTTCTCACAAGGTTTTACACTATCAACCTCTCCTTATTACTCGTTACCAAGTGAGGTTTTATGCTGATAATTATTTTGAGTATTTACCAATAGTGTCCACTGCCTTTAAAACATTCTTAACTCTAACCCCACTCCCACTTCTCTGAAAGTTTTTTCTAAAGGCAATGATTCATACAGAGATGGAAGGTGGAACTTCAGTAAGATTTGAAACTTTGCCCAGTGGGATATACAAACAGGTGAGGTTTTGAGTTAGCACCATTTGGAAATCTCTTTTGAGAACTGACAGAACTGTTCTCAGAACCATTCCCAACTCAAAAGAGATTTTAAAATGGTGCTACAGCAAACCTCACCTGAAAGTTTTAACCACAAAGGGTCCGATTTGTCACGGCTCTGCTTACCGCAGTCAAACATCTATACACTTACAGAAGCATGACAATCTGCACTTAATGTAAGAACATTTTTCACAGGTTAGCAAATGTGTTTTTGCTTGAGCAAATGCATCACAAAAAATTGATTTTCTTTGCTAAGACGACATATTTAGAAATTCAGCGTTTACTGTAAGCGGAGAATGAGGAACGTAAGCATGTAACTCTGCAGTAAGCAGAGCCATGAAATTAGGCACAAGAGACAAGACACTTAGCAGTAGTTAGAACTTAATGAATTCAGGATATTGCTGAAATATAAGTGCTAACAATTGTTTTGTTACCAAAGTACGGGGCAATTTCAAATAAATGTTTGGAAATACTGAATGTCTCTTATCAACAGTTCTGGACAAGAAATAAAAGCTAAGCCAATAAGTTGATGTACTTACCCCTAAACCATTGGTAATGAATGCAATAACACCAAGAGCAAAGAGAAGTAAGCAGTATATGACAACCTGAGAACGTATTGTGTCATCATCCAAAGAAAAGACCTAAGTAAATCAAGAAAATAATAATAATATAAAAACAATAATAATAATAACAACAATAACTCATTTTTGTATAGCGCTTTATTCATTATCACAGTGCTTAGCATTAGTTTGAGGTTTTTGAATAGCGAGACCCATTTATGTAACACTTTGTGTTTATCAATTGGTTTATTTATTTAAAAAATGCCATCGCAGCATACCGCTGAATTGCAGCATAAATTACAATCATTAAAAGATATTACATTAGTTATTAAAAAGCTTTACAATAGAAAATACATAGTTTACAAGGTGATGTGGTGCATTCAGTAGCCACTGCCAGGGACACTGGAGCAAACCCCTTTACTTATAGCGAGTGTATTTTTACGTGCATTACACAACACATAGGACCTATGGCTTCATGTCCCATCCAAAGGTACACAACACATAGGACCTATGGCTTCATGTCCCATCCAAAGGTACACAACACATAGGACCTATGGCTTCATGTCCCATCCAAAGGTACACAACACATAGGACCTATGGCTTCATGTCCCATCCAAAGGTACACAACACATAGGACCTATGGCTTCATGTCCCATCCAAAGGTACACAACACATAGGACCTATGGCTTTATGTCCCATCCAAAGGTACACAACACATAGGACCTATGGCTTCATGTCCCATCCAAAGGTACACAACACATAGGACCTATGGCTTCATGTCCCATCCAAAGGTACACAACACATAGGACCTATGGCTTCATGTCCCATCCAAAGGTACACAACACATAGGACCTATGGCTTCATGTCCCATCCAAAGGTACACAACACATAGGACCTATGGCTTTATGTCCCATCCAAAGGTACACAACACATAGGACCTATGGCTTCATGTCCCATCCAAAGGTACACAACACATAGGACCTATGGCTTCATGTCCCATCCAAAGGTACACAACACATAGGACCTATGGCTTCATGTCCCATCCAAAGGTACACAACACATAGGACCTATGGCTTCATGTCCCATCAAAAGGTACACAACACATAGGACCTATGGCTTCATGTCCCATCAAAAGGTACACAACACATAGGACCTATGGCTTCATGTCCCATCCAAAGGTACACAACACATAGGACCTATGGCTTCAGGTCCCATCCAAAGGATGCAGCAATAATGGTCAAGTGTCATGCTTTTAAGGACACAAGTGTCAAGACCGGGACTCAAACCAACACTCTGCTGACCAGAATCCAAGTTAACCAGCTTGCTTGACCACTCAGTAACAACATGCCACAGATTAAAAAATCATTATCAATCAAGATCTGAAGTAAACAATCGGACATACAATAATAAGAACCAATATTATTGAACATTAAAAGCAGTGGACACTAATGGTAATCACTCAAAATAATTAGTAGCATAAAACCTTACTTCGTTAAGAATAATGGGGAGCTGTTAAAAGTGTAAAACATTGTGAGAAACGGCTCTCTCTGAAGTAACCTAGTTTTTGAGAAAGAAGTAATTTTCCATGGATCTGATTTCGAGACCTCAGATTTAGAATTTGAGGTCTCGAAATCAACCATCTGAAAGCACACAACTTTAAAGAATCGAGACACTCTGCTCGGGTTGAAACGTCAGGCCATTAACTTTTGCTTTGCATTAATACCCTTGGTCCTGTTAGTTGGTAAGTTGTTTGCAACATCTTTCTCATGAATCATACAGACTCGTCAGGTGTTTAAAAGCCTGAAGGTCGAGTTAATTGATTGAAAAGTCCACTTACTCCAAGAATTCGACTGAAAATAACTGCAAAAGCCGGTTGCACTCCTCCATTGAAAGCTGAGCAGATAACACCAATGATCATGTAGAGAAGCTCAGGAGAATTCATCTTCATCACTCGAGTAAAACTGAAATTCTTCAAGACATCTTCCTCATCCTCCTTCAAGAATAAAATTTAATAATAATAAATCTCAGTAAGAATCGTGCAAGATTGCTAAGGGATAACAGATAGGGGTTCGCTATACATAATTATATCCTCTTTTTTTAAAATGATACCTGTAAATTGCGGATACCAACAATTCGATATCAAATAAAAAAATATAATAAAAAAATGATTGTTGCTTCATTATTGATGACAAGCTCTACCTTTGTCTCTGGTACATCTGAGGCAGCTGATATTGCAGACTGCACAAGATTCAGGTCTGGTATTTGTTTGTCACTTGAGCCAGAAATATTCCGATGACGAGATGATGACAATGGTTCCTTCTCTGCATTCTGAGCTTCAGCTGATCCTAAGAACAACAAAAGATTACAATAACACAATGGCACCCTAATCCCTGATGCAAATTTCCATCTATTAAAATGTTGCAATACCAACTGCTAAAACAAAGGATTCGAACTGCCTCTAGCTACCGGCCTCTTGGTGGTCTAGTTGGTAAGACACTGCTCTAGAATTGCAAGGGTCGTGGGTTCCGATCCCACCCGAATAATATGCCCATGATTTTATTTTCACAGAACTCACAGAAAAGTACTGAGCATACAGTTCTAATACACAACTGGGTAAAAAAATGGGTAAAACCAAATGAATATAACACAACAATAGAATTGACAACACATAAACGATTTGAACAACAACACAAAAAAATAAGAACAACATTAATAATCTAAACATAAATATTGCTTTATACAATCTAAAGAAGCAACTGAAATCTAACTTTACTTTTAGTGACAACTACAGAAGACAATGAGAGCTTTTAGAACACTATAGTTGGCAGCAAACATGGCAAAGTACATTTCCATCAATCTGGGCATTGAGCCTGGGCGACTAGTTGCGACTGTGACACTATAGTCGCGACTAATTTGGAATTCCCAAGAGTGTGGCATATTATTTGCCAAAGGTCCATAATAGTAAACTTCATGCAGAAAAAAATGAAGAATTGTATCACTAATGTCTGATTGTGTTTCATTAGTAGGGCCTACATTATTTTGCGGTGAGCGTCACAATTGATTCACTTAGGACTATACTTAGTTGAACTATGGTCCGCAAAATTTCTTGCGCAAAATTGCCTGTGTTTTACTTGATAAATCTGCTGCCACCTTGCTAACCCATGAAATATGCTTAACACAAGCACAGAATTCCATGCTTCAGTAAGCGCAGATTCTTTGCTTACGGTAATCAGAGCCATTAAATTGGGCCCTGCTTCGGTCTGAATCTGTATAAATATTCTCAAGGCTCTTATTAGAGCAAAATGAGAAGAGTGGATGAACTGAGGACAGACTGATGAAGACCTTCCTCTAATGGTTTGTTTGGATTTTCTTTAAGACACAACGTACCTGATAAATATACATCCTGCTCCTCACTATCAAAGTCTTAGTATCAGGTAAGAAAATAATAAGAAACTAAGATGGGTTAGTCAATGGGTTAGTATCGGGGTCAATTTCATAAAACCTGTAAGCACAGGAACTGGCTAAGCACCAAAAAGTATCACTTAACAGAAACAGGCTCCAGCCAAAAGTATATTAAGTTTTCATTGTTGTGACTGGTGCCCCACTCAACTAAGCAAAGAAATTGGCAAAGCAGTAATTTCTGCTTAACAGCTTTATGAAATTGGCCCCAGATCCAAATGTTTCATATAAATCACACAGGAAATTCACTACAAACATGATATCGATATAGAAAACATCAGCATCTAGCAACAATCTCATCTATCAGTTTGAAAAAAAGTTATTTTTTGGTTCACGCTGTGAACAAAATGTGTTGTTATTTAAAGGACAGTAGCCTGATTTAAAGTCATTTAAAATTTACTCAGTCAGTGGTTTGTCATTAATCGATAATTGTGATGTCACTTACAAATTCCTCTTTTTCAAAGCGCGAAAATGGCTACTTATGTACCAATATATTTTCAAAATTGTTGTTATAACTCACAAATAGTTTGGGAAGTGGTATTATTTTCCATAACTTAGAAGTAAGGCCACACAGTTAGATTGTGTTTGTGCACACTTTACTATTGGATGTAGCATCAGCAACTTGGCGGATAGAAGGTAACTTTCCTGTGGCATTCACTAATTAAAGATTTGATTTGTAAAAAAGAACAAAAATCAGTCAACCATTTGAATTAAAAAAGAAACTACAAATTAAGCATTGAACTAAATAAAATACTTTTAAAAAAC
This sequence comes from Asterias amurensis, assembly GCF_032118995.1. NCBI lineage: Eukaryota > Metazoa > Echinodermata > Asteroidea > Forcipulatida > Asteriidae > Asterias > Asterias amurensis. Next base: position 17,480,767 of record NC_092663.1, read on the forward strand.
TCTGCTAGTAATTGTTTCATTTAATAACCTTTGATAAACAAAAATGTTTGGGGGAAAAGTACCCAAAAAAAGGCATTTTAAACAATTTCTATCTCACCTTTTACTTCAATTTCTTCTTCATCCTCATCTTCATATTCCTCTTCCTTCACCTCTGCCTCCTCCTTAGTCTTCTCTTCCTTACGACTCTGGAGTTGGACTAAACCAAAGTACAAACCATTCTTATCTTGCATCAAGACTTCATGAGAACCTTTCTCAAAGATGTTGCCGTCTTTGAAGCTACAGATGACGTCTGCATTTTGAATTGTTGAGAGACGGTGGGCGATGACGATAGTGGTACGACCAGCCTGGACCTGGGGAAGATTGAGTGTGAAGATGCTAAAATAAAGTCCTGCAGGCAACTCAACTAAATGGCACAACTTGTTGTGAGGATTAATACCAGAGTTTTTAATTGAGTAAAGGTCTTGTAGATTAGAAGATTAACTTGAAGTAGACGCTCAGAGCACGATGATCAAAACATTGAGTCGTTAACCACTGGTTCTTTTCAGAACCAACATTACTAAAATAAAGTCCTGCAGGCAGCTGAACAATGGCACAATATGAAGGACATTTAACATTTTGAAGGTTAATACAAGAGTTTTAAATAGAGTACAACTCTTGTAGGAAACCTTAGCAGATTAAATTGATGTAGATGATCAGAGCTTACTGATGCAAACGTGGAGTCATTAACCATTGGTTGTTTTCAGAACCAATACTACTCAAAAGAGATTTACACATAAAAATAATAAATCGTATAAAGCGCTGGTATCTGGAAAAAATTATTCACTGCGCTAATATATGACCAAGGGAAAAATTAATGGTAGGCTTGACTGAAGAAGTAAGTTTTGAGATTGGATTTGAATGAAGAAATGTCAGGTTGTGATCTAAGGGTAAGAGGCAAGCCGTTCCACAGGGGGGGGGGGGGGGGGGCTGCTACCGAGAAACTTCTATCCCCATAAGACTTCATATACATGGTGTTACCGATAACCTCTCTTAGCTTTAAGACAGCATATATAGTACCCATACCTATATCTAGCCATATCCATATCTAGCCATATCCATATCTAGCCATATCCATATCTAGCCATATCCATATCTAGCCATATCCACATCTACCCATATCCATATATAGCCATATCCATATCTAGCCATATCCATATATAGCTATAGCAGAGCCTACCTTATCAAGAGCTGCTTGGACAGTAGCCTCACTCTCAGTATCAAGGGCTGATGTAGCTTCATCCAACAAGAGGATCTTTGGATTACGAACTAGCGCCCTCGCGATGGCGACACGTTGCTTCTGACCACCAGACAGCTGAGCCCCTCGGTCACCAACAAGCGTCTCATATCCCTGAGAAAAATGAGATTTTTATTTTTAAAAAGATTGTTTTAATAATCTTTATTGAGAAGTAAAATAGTGACGAGAGTGTAGATGATAAAACTTACGTCTGGTAAGGCAGATATGAAGTCATGAGCATTAGCCTCCTTTGCAGCTGCTTTTATCTCTTTATCCGTTGCATCCACACGACCGTAGCGGATATTCTCAGCAATGGTGGTAGCGAATAGGACAGGTTCTTGGCTGACCACTCCAATGTTCTCTCTCAGCCACCTTACATTGATGTCACGCAAGTCATTCCCATCTAGTTTGACCTGATGAAGATATGTTTATATAATCAAACAATTAACACCAAGGTGTAACAATTATCAATTTGTACTTTTTTTGTTTTGTCTTTGGACAAATTTCCAGCATAAAAGTCTTAAGAAAGAAAGACAAAGACTCACCGATCCAGCCAATGGATCATAGAAGCGCTGGACGAGTTGTACTGTGGTACTCTTACCACATCCGCTACTACCAACCAATGCAACTGTCTGACCTTGTTTGACCTCTAAGGTTAAACCATTCAACACCTTTAAAAATAAAGCAAAAGAATTGATGAACATAAATGTAGAAAAAGTAGGTCACAAATAAGTGGAATTGTAGAAATGTATTTTTGTAAAAGACTATTATTTCAATGACTTCAAGGGCTTGGGACGTTCCTTAAACCTTAGTTTATTTTCATAACTATTAGTTTCATTTGTAAATTTCATTGAAGAAACCTCTAACAAACTGACAAAGCCAAATAAAATTAGAGGTTTATAAAAATTTAAAAAATGTCCAAAATATGTTAGTTTTTTTTCTTCAATAATGGTGCTGCCACAATGAAGGCAGAAGACTGACTATCAGCTCTATAGTCTCTAGAAAAAGTTTGGGCGAGAGTGCATTCTGCTTTACCAACCAGGCTCCTAGTGGATGATACCCATGCCTACATCCTTACAGACTGTGAAGGGGGTAACCCTGTTTCAGCCCCAGGAGTAGGTGGCTCCTAGTGGATGTTACCCATGCCTACATCCTTTAGGGACTGTGAAGGGGGTAACCGTGTGTCAACCCCATGAGTGGGTCGCAACATACCCCTGGTGGCAGTAGCCATCTCCTAGTGCATTCTTCTTTACCAACCAGGCTCCTAGTGGATGTTACCCATGCCTACATCCTTTAGGGACTATGAAGGGGGTAACCGTGTGTCAACCCCATGAGTGGGTCGCACCATACCCCTGGTGGCAGTAGCCATCTCCTAGTGCATTCTTCTTTACCAACCAGGCTCCTAGTGGATGTTACCCATGCCTACATCCTTTAGGGACTATGAAGGGGGTAACCGTGTGTCAACCCCATGAGTGGGTCGCACCATACCCCTGGTGGCAGTAGCCATCTCCTAGTGCATTCTTCTTTACCAACCAGGCTCCTAGTGGATGTTTCCCATGCCTACATCCTTTAGGGACTATGAAGGGGGTAACCGTGTGTCAACCCCATGAGTGGGTCGCACCATACCCCTGGTGGCAGTAGCCATCTCCTAGTGCATTCTTCTTTACCAACCAGGCTCCTAGTGGATGTTACCCATGCCTACATCCTTTAGGGACTATGAAGGGGGTAACCGTGTGTCAACCCCATGAGTGGGTCGCACCATACCCCTGGTGGCAGTAGCCATCTCCTAGTGCATTCTTCTTTACCAACCAGGCTCCTAGTGGATGTTACCCATGCCTACATCCTTTAGGGACTATGAAGGGGGTAACCGTGTGTCAACCCCATGAGTGGGTCGCACCATACCCCTGGTGGCAGTAGCCATCTCCTAGTGCATTCTTCTTTACCAACCAGGCTCCTAGTGGATGTTTCCCATGCCTACATCCTTTAGGGACTATGAAGGGGTAACCCTGTGTCAGCCCCTCGAGTAGGTGGCCCCTAGTGGATGATACCCATGCCTTCATCCTCTAGGGACTGTGAAGGGGGTAACCGTGTGTCAGCCCCTGGAGTAGGTGGCAACATGCCACTGGTGACAGTTGATTTGGATTGACAGCCCAAATCAGTTACGTGTAACCCTCACATCAAATTGGCCGTTTGGCCTTGGGAGTTGGGTGATACCTCACAAATTAAATACCAAATTCTAGGTTGTACTCTCACCTGAGTGTCTGGTCTGGATAGATAGCAGAAATGGACGTTCTTAAAAGTGATGTCACCAGTCAATGACTGTGGCTTCAGGCCAAGGTCAGATGAATTGTCAATATCTGGAATCTATGGTATGGCAACAAGAAAATTCAAACATTATTTGCAAAATAAACTACAAATTAAACAAGTGGTACTGACCAAATTAACATGCCTTAAAGGAGGTGATCTGGGAATGGGTTCGAGGGGAGTGGAACCTACCTGGTCTATAATCTCCCAGATGGTACTAGCTGCTCCTCTAGCTGTGATGAAACCAGTGATGAAAGGAGTGCCTTGACCCAAAGAGAACACTCCAATTAAAATGGACAGAGAGAAGGTGGTCTAGGAGGGGGTTCGAGGGGAGTAGAACCTACCTGGTCTATAATCTCCCAGATGGTACTAGCTGCTCCTCTAGCTGTGATGAAATCAGTGATGTAAGGAGTGCCTTGACCCAAAGAGAACGCCCCAATTAAAATGGACAGAGAGAAGGTGGTCTAGGAGGGGGTTCGAGGGGAGTAGAACCTACCTGGTCTATAATCTCCCAGATGGTACTAGCTGCTCCTCTAGCTGTGATGAAATCAGTGATGTAAGGAGTGCCTTGACCCAAAGAGAACGCCCCAATTAAAATGGACAGAGAGAAGGTGGTCTAGGAGGGGGTTCGAGGGGAGTGGAACCTACCTGGTCTATAATCTCCCAGATGGTACTAGCTGCTCCTCTAGCTGTGATGAAATCAGTGATGAAAGGAGTGCCTTGACCCAAAGAGAACGCCCCAATTAAAATGGACATCAGAAGGTGGTCTAGGAGGGGGTTCGAGGGGAGTGGAACCTACCTGGTCTATAATCTCCCAGATGGTTCTAGCTGCTCCTCTAGCTGTGATGAAATCAGTGATGAAAGGAGTGCCTTGACCCAAAGAGAACGCCCCAATTAAAATGGACAGAGAGAAGGTGGTCTAGGAGGGGGTTCGAGGGGAGTGGAACCTACCTGGTCTATAATCTCCCAGATGGTACTAGCTGCTCCTCTAGCTGTGATGAAATCAGTGATGTAAGGAGTGCCTTGACCCAAAGAGAACGCCCCAATTAAAATGGACAGAGAGAAGGTGGTCTAGGAGGGGGTTCGAGGGGAGTGGAACCTACCTGGTCTATAATCTCCCAGATGGTACTAGCTGCTCCTCTAGCTGTGATGAAATCAGTGATGAAAGGAGTGCCTTGACCCAAAGAGAACGCCCCAATTAAAATGGACATCAGAAGGTGGTCTAGGAGGGGGTTCGAGGGGAGTGGAACCTACCTGGTCTATAATCTCCCAGATGGTTCTAGCTGCTCCTCTAGCTGTGATGAAATCAGTGATGAAAGGAGTGCCTTGACCCAAAGAGAACGCCCCAATTAAAATGGACAGAGAGAAGGTGGTCTAGGAGGGGGTTCGAGGGGAGTGGAACCTACCTGGTCTATAATCTCCCAGATGGTACTAGCTGCTCCTCTAGCTGTGATGAAATCAGTGATGTAAGGAGTGCCTTGACCCAAAGAGAACGCCCCAATTAAAATGGACAGAGAGAAGGTGGTCTAGGAGTGGGTTCGAGGGGAGTAGAACCTACCTGGTCTATAATCTCCCAGATGGTACTAGCTGCTCCTCTAGCTGTGATGAAATCAGTGATGTAAGGAGTGCCTTGACCCAAAGAGAACGCCCCAATTAAAATGGACAGAAAAGCCTGTTGAGTAGAAAGGATTTGAGGCATTGTATGTTGAGGTATCAATATATTTGGTGTGCGGTAACACCATGTTCTTTAAGATATAGGATTTGAGGCATTGTATGTTGAGGTATCAATATATTTGGTGTGCGGTAACACCATGTTCTTTAAGATATAGGATTTGAGGCATTGTGTGTGAGGTATCAATATATTTGGTGTGCGGTAACACCATGTTCTTTAAGATATAGGATTTGAGGCATTGTATGTTGAGGTATCAATATATTTGGTGTGCGGTATTAAACACCATGTTCTTTAAGATATAGGATTTGAGGCATTGTATGTTGAGGTATCAATATATTTGGTGTGCGGTAACACCATGTTCTTTTGAGAACTTGTCTTGCTATATATTATACTACCAAGGCGTAGACTTTGGAATTCGGGTGACTTCTCAGTTCTGAAAAGTTTGGTGAGTAATTAAACATCTTGCTTTGGGATTCCTCTTTTTAAATGTTTTTTTGTTAAGTCAGTTCATAAGAAAAGAGAACAAACCACAATGATGTCTCCAGGGGTGATTTCATTACTTAAATACAGCGTTGACCCATACCTGAAAGACACAAATAATTGATCCATTGATTACAAATAAAGACCAAAACAGGCTTTTTATTGATATTTTACACACCATATAGGCCTACAAACAATTTTGTCTGAATCATGTTAATTTATTTTTAAGTAGGATTTGAAACTTTTTTTTTGTCTATTAAAAACACAAATTTAAACACCCACTGGCAGTTACCGAAAAAAACAAAAAACAGGATGAATAGGAAACGATGAGAAATGCTCAGTTCCTCATGTGGGTGGAAAATCAGGTAGGGATTGAAAACCCAATCCGAGCGCAAGGGATTCAAACTGGGGTGCACAGAGGTAAAAGGCAGAGATCACTGAGACAACCCGATCCCCATTTAACCATCTTAAAGCAAGACACTAATATGACTTACCAGAAAGCCAACGCATACGTTGCATAGAAGTTGAAGTAGAAGGTTCCAACCAAGAAAGACTGCACTGTATCTTTCTTAATGGATTGCTTCTTGGCACTGTATAAACTTTTGGTATACCTATCAAAAAGAATTAAAAAGTCAAAATGTTATCCGATAAATTTGAAATAATCTTTGCTTTTACATACCTCCCTGTGTCCGATTGCAAACCTCTAAGTTTTCTAAATTGTGGTAGTCAAATATTTGAAAGCAGAAGAGTTAAATGTTTACCTTTCGACTTCTTTCTGTTCTCCTCCAAAAGCTGCCACAGTCCTGATGGAGGAGAGAACCTCTTCAGCGACAGCCCCAGCCGAGGCATAAGCATCTAAGGCAGTTTTAGCCATCTTACGAATCATCTGTTTTCAAAGAAGGTTAAGATGATTAAATCAATGTAGATGCTTCAAAGTTGACACCTGGGCCTATTTTCATGGCTCTGCTCACAAATGAAAACAGCGCTTTACAGTCACCTTTCTCTGCTTACTGTGCAAGCACTGAGTTTCTGCGCTAGCTGTGTAAGCAAAGTATGACTAGTAACCTAGGCCCAATTTCATAAAACCTGTAAGCACAACAACTTGCTAAGCACAGATTAGTATTGCTTAGCAGAAATAGGTTACCAGCCCAAATTACATAACATTGGCATTGTTGTGGCTGGTACCTGACTCAATTTTTGCAGTATTTTCTGCTTTACAGTTTTAATTTGGCCCTGGAGTTTGCACATGAGCGCAGAATTCCCTGCTTATGTAAGCACTGCTTTATTGCTTACGACAGTAGAGCCATTAAATTAGGCCCAAATCATTTGATAGTCAACTTACCCCAATTCCAATGGATACAGACGGTACCATAATGACAACAGCTACAGATAAAATAACTAGAGTAAGTTTCCAAGACTTGATAAATCCAAGAGCGATACCTCCAACTGCAGTCCCAGTGTACTGCAGGAGAAGACCAAGCTTGTCACCAAATCCACTACGGATTTTATCAATATCCCTTTGGAAAAGAATGGAAATAAAAACAAAATTTTGCTGAAAAAGTTGGCAAGTGAATCCATCATAGATTTTGTCAATGTCCTTTTGGAGAAGAATGGAATAAAAATAAAAATGACAAATGTTTTGATAATAAGACGGTTTTGTTTAACAATTTCTAAATTTGTCTCTCCATGGAAACAAGAGGAAGTTTCTCTGTGGAAGCAAAAGGAAAACATAGTTACAAAAATCCTAACTGGTGATTTTTTTGTGGATTAGTAAAATAAATACAGAAGCCAAACAATTCTTGGTATATACCAATCTCAACTGACCAGAGAGTTGTTGTTCTTCAAGTTGTCAAAAGAAAAAAAGATTTCTATGTTCTTGGAAAAGTTACAAATCAAGTCATTAAATATCCAAGATCAATTTTTAAGTGAACATCTTTTTCAATGACCATAACTTTGATTTCCTCTTTGAAATCTAAGAGAGTGTGTACAATAAAGTTACCTTTTCTGAAAGAGAAAAGTGTAATAAAAGCTGTAATTGAGTTGTTTTTCTGATATTTTTAATAATTGTAAGAGAAGACAACCATTCTACATACTCTGATACCCTTGATGTTAGTTCTCCAGCTTTATGAGTGTCGAACCAAGCTGTTTCCTGTCGAAGTATTGCTTGATAGAATCTTAGTCGGATCTTATAAATCTGTCTCTCAGCCGCTGTATTCCATAACATGTTTTGTAAGTATCCTACAAGCATTATGATGACGCCCAGGATAGCATAGTAGTAGGAGAACTCAGTAACTATGGCAATAGGATTCGATACGGGTCTGTTATAAAGAAGAAACACAAAATGTTTTAATAGATGGAAATTTGCATCGGGATATAGAATAATAATTTTTGATTTTACCCATTTACATCGCTCTAGAATTGCAAAGATCCTGGGTTCGATTCCCATCCTAGTAATATGCCTGTGGTTTTGTTACCAGAGCTCTGGAAAGTACTGATTAGACAGTGCTAAACACATCACCAAAAATGGATTAAAAAAATGATGAATAAGATGAAAAGTTGATCATTATTGTCAGATTTGTTTTCAATAGTAAAATATGAAAACCACAATTCCTTATTCCTTTCATTCTTCATAATTTTGATAAAAAGGAAAAATCGCAACATTATGTTTTGTAGATTAGTTGACTTCACTGTGGTTTTTTTAAAGGTAGGTTCATCATTTAAGGTTTATTTCAACATAATGCTGACCTATAATAACTGGATTTATATAGGCAATATTATCAAGACAGACACAATAAAATTCACCTGTTAAAGTTCAATTGGATACAGTGTCTACTAAATACAGTATAACAGCAAAATGTAAATAACTTTGTGTAAAAACAGCAAAATCTAAAGACTTACAGTGGAGTAGCCATTGTAACCATGGTATCCGTTACGTTACTCTCTAATGTCATCTCAGTAATTACCGAGTTACGACCAAAATCAATGAAAGCATCCGTCACTCCTCCAAAGAAAAACAGAACCATTGGGAGTGCAGCTCCTTGAGCCACGGCTAGTATCATAGCTAAGATTATAAGGATGATCTCAAGCGGACCAGCAAACCGAAACTGTGTGCAGAGAACAAAAAATGAACATCCTCTGAAATAACTGACAATATCAGAAATCTATGATAGGCAATGTTTAAATTGATTGCTTCAGCAATGGCTATGCAGGAGTATCAAAGCAAGAGCCATAACTGACAATCTTTTATTCAGACTTATTCAAAGATTTATTTAAACAAAGACAGAAATTACGACTTTTTCTAATGAAAAAAACACTTGACACATTGTATTGTTTCCCTGAAGTGTCAGGTTGTGATACCAATGAACTCAAAGCAGCAACACTGGAAAGACGGGCTGTGATGGGGGCAGTACCAGTGATTCAAGTGGGGGGCGGGGCAATTTGAGGAGGAGGAGACCATGTGAGACTCCTACACAGTAGCAGAATAAAAAGTATGCAGAAAGATATGACAGATTTATGAAAACCCATTCATTAGTCTTTGTTGACAAGCAGTTTTGATCAAGGAGTTTGTTTGAATGATTTTTAAATCAAATAGAATTTTAAATTCATTACAAGGAAGAGCAATGGCAGGTATAACTTACAAGTTGAAGAGTGCTAACATTTCTAGTTTTGACTTCCACCTTATCAACCTCTGTCTCAGTCTTAGTTCCTTCCTTTAAGGCGAGTTTTGTGTCTTCAACAATTACAGTTTTATTTTCTAAGTTGTCATTGTCAGCTGGTTCAGACACTTTCATTTCTGGAAAGAAAGGGGAAAAAAGGAGACGGTATGAGACTCTACCTATAGTTCAATATTCTCCTCTCAGTCTATGATCTTGTGTCTTGTTTTTTTATCCATATTTTTGAGGTGTATACATAATTAACCTCTGTCATTTTTTAGTTTATCTCCCAAATGTAATTAATAAAGTTGCAGTTGTCTTTTCCAGTGTGTATTTTTGTATGTTTTTGTTTCAGATTTTCTAAGATTTAACAGTGTAATTCTCAATATTGTAAATGTCATGTAAATTGGCCGTTGGTTGCAATGTAATTTTAGCAATTAACTAATAATTCAAATAATAATTGAGAGAATAGCAAATGGTCATTTTAAACTAAAAGGGGCATTGGTATAAAAGTCTTACCTGGCTGGTTATTATTTTGTGTGACATCAGAGTGTTCTACATTGTGACTTTCAGCGACTCCTGGAAGTTCTCCTCCTTCTGAGGTTGGGTTGCCCTCCTCATAAGTCATTATGTCATCTATTACAATCTCATCTGGATTTATTAATCAAAGACATACAAACTTAAAGTAAGCATTTGTTCATTTTACATTTGTAAGTTAGATTCTATTCGTAATTAATCTGTTTTCTCAATGCAAATTTTGGGAGAATATTTAATCCCTTTGTAGACCCTTGAAGCAAACGAAATCTTCATTATTGTAATATCCACCACCATACAGAGTCAAATCACTCAAAATTCATCAGATATAACATGTACGATCTAAGCTTGACGACAGTGTTGTAGCCAAGGTGGGCAGTGCCGGGGTCATCACTCTCAGCAAATACACTTTTTATGAGAGGGCTGAGCGAGATTTGCACAGACTTCCCTGAGATTTCACGCAACAGCATTGATGGCCCCATATCTAATAAATTATTTTGGTGGACTAAATTGGATTTAGAGCCCAATGCTAAAATTGGTCTAGCTACAACACTGATGCTTGACATTTAAGTATTGCATCAGGGTTAAATATTAATTTTGTTCTTGTGTGACGATCAGCATGGAATGAAACAAGACATGGATAGAGCTGAATGTACAGTGCTTTTTTATCACACAGGTTAAAGAAAAGTAAAACTCAAATGAGTTGCATGCTGTTAATTAAACCAGTCAATTAGACCAGTAGACTATTGCTTAGAAACCACTGATAAAGAAAAGCCATTTTTGCCGGGGACAACATTGGTCACACCTATATTGCTTTGAGACACACTTAAACAGGTCCCAACGAACGAGACTGGCCAGTCTATAGCAGACTTTCAGAATAGTCAACGTTTAAAATAAAATCATTGTGGGTGGGTGGGTCAAAAGAAATAACTAAAGAAATTAGGTTCTTATCAATATTTTTAAATGCTCAATGTTATATTAACAAACGAAAAGAAAGTAGACAAAATAACCAGGTGGCCATGCTAGCAAGTTGTCATCATTCCTGACTACAAAGTTGTCTTGTTTAAGCCAGGAAAAAAACATTGAAACCAACTTTTTATTTGCTTAAATATCTGGCTCATTTGAGGCATTACTTTGTTCTCTAGTGTCTGGATTATATTATGAAGCCATCCAATATTATGAAGCCATCCAATATTATGAAGCCATCCAATATTATGAAGCAATCCAATATTATGAAGCCATCCAATATTTGATATGGCCCATCAGTTTATTGTTATCATACAGGCCAACCTCATAGGGTGTGTGCGTGTGTGTGCATTAAGAGTACCTCTCTTGATAATTATTGCAATTTCAACTCATACTGCAGCATGTTGACTTTTAGTTTATTAGTAACTATTTGTGCAAACTTAATATATCCTTCCCTGCTTTACCAATGGAGGAAGTACAAAGCAGTACAAAACAGGAAACATTTTTGTTTTATGTTTGGAGCTCAACTAAAGTATAAAATTATTGTAAATGTGTGGACCATTAAAGCAATTGATATGTTTGCATTGTAAGCAGATCATTGAAGAAGAAGAGACATAGAGTTTAGAGTATGATTTTTATCTATAGACGTTTTGATACTTTTAGATATTTTTTATTAAAACAATACTGCATTAGCATAACGGGCCTGCATTAGCCAAATTTATGAAGATTGTCCAATCATTCAACTTTTGATTTCAAAACTTCACTTGTTGTTTTTACAAATTTTGATTTTATGTGACTTTGTAAATACAAGATGTAAAATTTCTCAAACGGATGACAGTGTGCATTGTCAGTGTATTGTAACAGCAGGTAATCTAATGACTGTGACTGTAGGTAACATGATGGTCTATTTATGCCTATTGACTGTGACTGGGATGGTTCAATACTAGACACAATGATGCCTATAGATTACATAACAACTGCACAGTTTCCTGTCAACATAACAATGACATACAACACACCACTGGAAACACACTGTACAGTAGGCCTATAGTCTTCCCTAAACAGACAAACCATCAATCAGAAAATCATCTCAACCTGTTAGATAATAACTTCTAAGTTAGAAGTTAATTGTTATCTAACAATATTGGAGATGCTTTGCTGTTCGATGGTTGACTATAGAAATTGTTCGATTGCTATGCTGGTATTTTTTCAGTTTGAACAATGTCATTATTTTTTAGACGCCCAAGCCCCCAAAATGACCAGCAAAAAACACACAACCATTAAATGTTACAATAAAGTTTAATAATTGTATCAATAAAACCTAATAACAATTTCCCCCTGCCAAACTGGTACAGCCTATGTAAGGCGTCTTGGGTAATTAAGAAAACGTTTTAAAATAACTTTCCTTCAATATTTAAAATTTCAAAATCTTAACATTATTTCAGAAGAAAAATATCCCATACATTATCACAAAGTTGTTTTTTGTTCAGTTTGGTTTAAAACCCTTCACAAAATTACTGCATTATATAATTCTGTTTTGTACAATTATTGTATGTCCAGACACCCTGTACATTCCTCATTGATAAACAATGTACTTTCATAGTGTTTACTTTCACCTAAATTCTGTTACCTTAAACTTTCACCTACATTTTGTTACCTTAAACTTTCACCTACATTTTGTTACCTTAAACTTTCACCTACATTTTGTTACCTTAAACTTTCACCTACATTTTGTTACCTTAAACTTTCATCTACATTCTGTTACCTTAAACTTTCACCTACATTCTGTTACCTTAAACCATGCTTACACTTTCACCTACATTCTGTTACCTTAAACGCTCACCTACATTCTGTTACCTTAAACCATGCTTAAACTTTCACCTGCATTCAGTTACCTTAAACTTTCACTACATACACAAATCAATTGAGTTTCCTTTCCATAATTAAAGCATCAAATGAGTTTCCTTTCTGTTGTGCCATGCCTGCGCTGCTGCAGGGTGATAGGACAATTCTTACAGTAGGTTCCTCCTTCCTCCATGGGTGAATCATTGAGGTAGGGGTGAATTAACAATGAATTCAACCCAGGATGATCAGGGGATCCGGGAGCTTTGTGTAGCTCCGTATATGGATGAATTCAAGTCATAGAACTGGAGCCAGTCTACAAGTTGTTTTCAAATAATATGTAAAAGCAACGGCCTATTGAAAGTTATTGTTGCATCAGTCACCCTTTTATATGTTGATCGTTTTGAAGAAAAAAACACCCAAATTATTCCCCAAAACACAGACAATATTAAGCCATGGTTGGACATTGTTTCAGAATAAACATCTGAATTAGACTGACCACTGGTCACGCTTGGGTGTTACACAAAAACACAAATGTCTATAAACTAATGAACTGACCACCATTAGAGATGCTTTGTCTGACTGGTCAGCTCATCAGACCATAGAAACTACCACCATGGTCAGACCAATAGAATATGGGTCAATCGTTTAAAAGCAGGCCTATGCCTATTTATTAGGAAGGTCACTTTAATATTACACAACATCAACATATTGGGGGGGGGGACACAATGCTTTCAACTTTTACTTTTTCACTTACAAAGAAAACTACTATTTATTTGAGCATAGAGGGGGATAAATAAATTTAAGATATGATTTGAAAGTTGGCACTTAAATTCAACTTTCTTTGGCCGATTAATTTAACTATTTGCAAAAAGAAAACATGTACTTTATAGCAATTCACAATTACTTTGGAAATTCATTGGTTAACATTGCAAAGATCTGAGGCAATACAGACAATTACCTGATATCGGTCTTGAAAGACAACAAATGAAAAATACCCTGATTAATTAACTTAGTAGATGAGTTCTTTCTATGATGTTGGGAACATAGTTTTAACCATTTTTTAATTGTGTTTGATCATAATTATGTTGCCACTGTGCTTCTGTGCTGTATTGGCAATGTACTTTATAAGCTCAACTTTTGTTGCAAATGAAACTTGATAGTTTATCTTTTTTTAAATAATGTTTATCATTCTTATACAATAACAGTGCGAGTAATTTTGCTGTTATACACAACACTTCAAACTATGTTCTGACTTACATGTATTGTCTGATAGAGTATCATATCCTTTCTCCATGGCACATTTCTTACAAGATGTGGCAAATTATAATAAATTGTTTTTAATTTAAAATGTCCGTCTTGCAAGTAATAAACAGACGGTTCCTTGCTTTATCTTTTATGAGAAAAAAAAAATGAAAAAAAAAAAATTACATTTACCACAGATGCAATCATACAATGTCGGCTGCTACCTAGTGTTGTGGATCCACCCTCGACTGCCCGGCCCACGCACCGTGTATCGCGTCGTGGCCCCCCGTGAACTCCAAGACTAAAAAGAGAAAGTGCGACCCTTCCAGCCGGACAACCCAAAACACGCATACGTACCTAAAGAACGTCAAACTGTTGTCTGCTTAATCACGGATGAAGTAATGATACTTCTGTTGATTTATTCAGGCGTAGTAGTTCGTTATTCTCCGAGGTTTCCTCTACAAATTGTCTACAACTCAGAGCAGCAAAGCCAGTGTGCGATCTTACATCTTACGGTCGGTTGAAAACTGTTAAGTCATTCGTGTTGACATGACATCATGATGTGAAATGATGGAGGACGGACGAACGGACAGAGCTTTCACTTCTGCCGGGCACTTGGCATCCGTGGTAAACTGATGCAATCTTCACTGTTGTTACTCCATGTGATGTGATAATATGATTATGTCCACCACCATGATCTCACTCACAGTCACATTGACAAATTATGACATTAAATCCCAAAGTGGCATCAGAATTTCCATAATCATAGAAGCGCATGCATCCCTTGCAAGATTGGGAATGTGTGCTTTCTAGCTGCAAGAGGGCGCTATAGCCATCCCGTGAAAACTTGTCGTTGGTCGAAATAATTGATCCGCCTGCTAAATTCTAAAAGAATGCTCGATAGACGAATTTGGGGAACCTATAAAATCGTAAACTGTTGAAATTCGTGTAATTTGTACTAAAGAGAAATTGAAACAACTTAACCATATTTTATGGTAATAAATGTATAAAACAAATACTTTTGAGTGGTAAAATAGTTACAATTTAAATAAATAATCAAACTTAACAAGTTACAACACCCCTAATAATTTTTGGAATAGTCTAAGTTGCTATACCAACGGTAACCTGTATACACTTGTTGGGCCGGTCCCGTTATGTGTGTGGGTGCCTCCATGGTGGGTGCATGTGCTGAACGATAAACCATAGAAAATCCTGACTAATAATAACAGTATCGATGGTAAAAACCTATTTTTTTGAGACGCAAGAATGACAATTTATTGACAAGAAACGAGTTGTTACTACATGCACAAAAGGTGAGTTATTAAAAAAAAAAAAAATGTTATTTCTGTCAATCATGTTTGTTGTGTACATGTACATGTAGGTTGTAGTTACGATTCTGATTTTGTACTACGTTCAGAAATTGTGATGGTTTCTTTTTATTTACAATTAGCACAAAGTGCACTCATATCTGTTTCCTTTAAGTTCCCAAAAGTGATTGCATACAAACAAACAGTAGCCACAAACAGGTGTCACTTTATACCCCACATAATGCGATCAATATCGCCCCAAAGCATTGATGTTGTAACTTAACCCCGTCGCTATATTCATGAAAATGTCAAATAGGTCAGACGTAATGACTGGAATTGAAGGGAATGAAGCACAGTCATCATGGCTATAGGCTAAGTAGTAGTATGGATTCCATAGTAATCCTGGCAACTACAGTGACGCCCTAACAGCTTCCATTTGTGTTTACTACATTACGTTGTTCATTATTTCCTTTTAAAAATAAATGCAGATTTTGAATGTTGTTTGTGCAACTTTGGTAAGGTTGAATAAGCAAGTGAAACCACTTTACTAACTACACTTTTTCAATGACAGGATGTAAAGTTATATGGTATCAGTGGCAAGATGTTATGGAAACCTCTCAGGTATCCCAATATTGTTAAATATTAAATCTTGAACTTGATGTTTACTTTTCAGTTTTGAACTCAATGGCTACAATGGTGACCATGAGAAACTCTGCAGACATTCATTCCTCAAACATCAACCAACGCCAGCCTTCTGCAACGCAAAGCTTAAATGTACGAGAGTTCACGTTTGCAACACAGGGTCGCTTCAATGCTGGACAAGACCTAGTGCTAACACGCAGTGATAGTTATGTCATTCGTAAGCCACGTAAGGAAGATGACATCTGGACACGCCCCCCACCAGACTTCCGTCCCCAACAATACCTACCGAAGCCGCCCAAACGCAATTCAAGAGAGAGTATGCAGCCGTGGAAATATGGAACCTTTCCAGGTATTTTGGTTTTTGCTTTACTTTAAAATAAACTCAATAAAAAGGATTTAGATGCATCAGGGATAAAGAAGATTATTCGGTTGTAACCCAAACCTGCTCCTAAAACTATAAGGTTCATAATCTGATTTCATAAAAGATCTGTAAATCCAGAAAACGTGTAGGGCGGACATTTTGAAGAGACTAATGTTATATTAACCTATGAGCGTTGTGGTGACGATAGCAGAACAAACCTCGCAGTTATAGGAGTACATGTACCCCACTCTGATATGTGTTAGCACTGTATACTCAGTACTTTCCAGAGTTCCCGAGTAGAAAGGATATTAATATTTTCCAAAACATAAAATCCTGTCTACTCACCCTCTTTCTTTATAACAAACCAAATAACTTTTTTAAATGTGAATTTTTTTAACGAAGGGCAAAAGAAAGCTTCTGCTAAACCATCCGGGATAAAGTCTCTTCAGCTGCCCAAGATCCTTCAGCCCGATAGACCTCAAAGTAGCAAGATAGTAACAAGATTCAAGACACTTGACCCCCATGAGGCTAGGGTACAATTTGTCAAAGAAGGAATGAACACCAAAGACCAGTATAAGATGCCGAGGAAGCATGACTTCAGAGGGGTAAGTAACTTTGGATTCTAGCCCACCTTGTTGGGCTCGCTTTTAACATCGTTCTTTTCATAGTCACCAATGATGACTACAGGCATGCAATTTTTCCTCGAATCAGCCGATTTCCTCTTTTTTTAATCTCAATTTTACCATTCAAAATTGAAAAATACTATACAAAATCATTTAAATTTTGTAATTTCCTCTTCTTCTTTTTTTGTGAAGTTACAGTTGCATGCCTGTGACTATTATAAGACCAATGTTAACCCTTTCATGCACCAATTATTAAAGTGATAAATTGATCATATGGACACATTAATTATCAACTTGTTTCTTGCTAGCGACCAGTCAGTTCATGAAAGAGTTTAAAGAGAGCCATAAAAACCCATCTAGGTGGGCTACCTTGATGCATACACCACACCTCTTTCAAGTGTTTTTTTAAAAAGTCTTTATGCCAGCCATAAAATAGTCTCAATATTCATTTAACATCTAGTAAATATTGATGTTGTTTTTATTTTTGCAGTATCCTCCACTCGGTCCATTAGGTCTACCTGAATTTGTGACAGCATCCGACCATGATCCATACAACATCAAGTTCAAGTCAGATAACAGGGACATAAGTGAGTATTTGTTAACCACATAAATATTAATTAGGCTTTCCTTACTTTGTATTGCAACGTCACACAGCCTGAGACTTTGCAAACCAAGGTTGGAAAACAATGGAAAGCCATAAATGCAATAAAATATACTGTTCGAAACATTGAGCCCAAACTGACTCTTTTCAGCGCAAGTTTAGTATTATTTATACATGTTGTTTATTCTTATTGTTCACACCATGCAAAGCTTCAAATATCACCTGTCTCTGTACAGTGGTTATTATTGACAATTACTCCTTGATTCTCTTCCTTTAGTCGTTGGTCTTCCTCAACCAAGATCAGATAGATCAATGGGTCATCAGATTGGACGTCAAGCAATATCACCCAAACCTCACTATCAGCCTGAGCTTATTATGCCAAACTTAAAGTGGCCAACAGTCTCCGGTGAATTCACAGTAAGTAATCAAACACAAATATACACAGTAGATCTTTCATCTACATTGCCTTTAAACCAATTATTGATTGTTTGTTTTATGTAAACTCGTGTGGTATTTGTGCTAAAACATTGACTGCATATTTTCCTGTAATTTTAACTATAGACTTCACTGTTTTACAGGCCCCAATATGCATTACCTGTTGTATGAATCCTGTTTAACGTCCTTTTGTTGGTCACATTAAGTCATCAAGTCTGACCATTCTTTTTCTTCTCACTTTTTCAGCGTTTTCGAAGAAGAAACCGTTCTCCACACACCGTTCTCTTTGATCAAATTGAAGACACCTTGGATGATAAATGGAGGAAGGATGCAGAGGATCGAGAGAACATTCAGAATGAGACGGAGAGGGAGAAAAGAGCAAGACAGTTTCAAGAAGAGGTTGCAAGACAATTGGCCATCAGAACACAGATGATGTCTGCCTCAACAGTACATAACAATATGGGTAGACAGATGAGTGGTCAGATGAGTGGTCAGATGAGCAGCCAGATGGGTGGTCAGATGGGTAGCCAGATGGGTAGCCAGATGGGTGGTCAGATGAGTAGACATATGAGTGGTCAAGAATCTATGTATTCTGGGAATATAAACCACGGACGTGCTTCAGAGGAGCAAAGGATGGGTAGTCATGGAAACGGAGAGAGTAGGGCATATAGTAATAGTATACCAAGCTTACGTGATGATGAACTAGATGTATCTTGACATTAGTTCAGTGAGTTGTGTTACCCTATTTCTTTAGTTCTTTGTCTCAAGGTTTGTCTGGTAACATTTCGCTAAGCTTGAAATCACTGCCTAGTGCTTCTCTGACATCACGCTGAAGGACAAGTCCTAATTGATTTCAGCTGAATTCGCAGAAAGGCCCTGATTGCTTACCGTTTTGATTTGTAAAGCAAGTCTGATCAAGAGACCAGTTGACTATTGTCGAACATTAAGCGATCTTTGCCTGGTACCCACAGGATGTATTTATGCATAGGTTACCATTGTTGACTAATGGTCGCATTGTTGACTAATGGTCGTTAATCAAACTTGTCCCTAGTTGCAGTGATATGTTTACTGCAGGTTCTTGTGTAATGTGATCTTCTGATCCGCTCCAGCCATAAAGTGAAGCTCCCATTACCATGGTAATAATAAAAAAACCTCTTGAAATAACTTGTGCAATGTAAGGCATCTTATTGTTTTATAATATTGAAAATGGTTTTAATTATTCAGCAAACCATGAAAATACATTAAATATTGATTTCATTAAAATGTATACAGGGTTTTGTCACATAATTGGTTTAACAAATAACTGATGTTCTTGTTAGGTTAATAAAATGGAAGGAATGTTGATTGATTGCCGAGTATTATTTTCAAAATATATTTTCTTTCAGTGAGATTAAATTATTTCTTTATTGAATTTATGTTTTTATAAAATACAATTCTGCAATTCTTCATATACCTATAAATGAACCTGCACCAATTACATACAATAAGGTTATATTTCTCCTCCACTATAAAAAGCAAACAATTTAAATGGGAAAAATATCATGAGATATTTTAAAAACTTAATTTTTTTGTGGTTCAGAATAACTGTTGTTATACAACATTTTAAATATAACCAAACATCCTTTAACAGCTAAACAAATTTATGCTAAATGTGCAGTTCCTGAAATAATATTGACAAGTACACTTTGGTATGATTTGTTTTGTTAAATTAAATTCAGTAAGCTTATAATTCTTTTGACCTTCGGTATAAAGACTATAAATAATAATACTTTAATTATAACAAACTTTGTACAGCGCATTACAAAAAAAACGTATCAATGCACTTTACATTATACGATCATTGAATTCAATTAAAGTTGTCAATTTTTATTTGGTAAAAGATATCAATCAACAATCATGTAAACTTAATAAACCCCCAAAAGCTTACATTCCATAAACAAGACAATCATTCCTGTGAGTAAGTCATGTGTGCGCAATGTGTAAATAAAATGGTTGCATTATCAAACTAAACTCATCTCCTGTGTTTGCCTTGATTTGAAAAACTGTGTGCCGAATTTTCAACACAATAGAAATAACACCATGATTATTAGTAAGTATCAGCGCTGGTAAGTACAAAACAGCACTTCTTATTTTGAGAAACTATGTGTTGTTTCAACTAATTTATCTTTCTAAACACGAAAGACTAAGTCTTGGGTTCTTCCAACCTTGCACTTTGAAAATGTGCCCAACTTTTACTCCTTTACAAACTAAACCAATAGAACCCCAAAGACATGCTCAAGAATGCTGTGAGACTTGTCGAAGCACACACAATACTTCACTTTAATTTTACAAATAATTTAATTGCAAAGTAATTTTCTGATAAATCATTAATAAATCAAAGCAATAAGGCTTATCGCGATTCAAAACCGCAATGCGTTATAATTCGGTAGGCAGATGGGGCATTTGCTACCGCGTTGTATATTGTCATGCACGACGTGCGCACGCATGGCCTACATCTTTGTGTGGGTTCAACAGCGCCCTCTCTTAATATTTTGCAATTCGCGATAAACCTTATAACTGCATGTAATATTATCTCTTAATAGTGCATTATCTTGAGTTAATACAGCATGGTCTCCTAAACCAATCAGGTAATCATTACATATGAAATCTTACAAAAATAGTCCGCCCCTTGAACAGCTCTTAAGATTGATTTGGCGCATTACGAATGGCTATTATTATTATTATTGTGAAGATCATTTAGCAATTATTTATCAGAGAGTATGAGTAGCCACTTCTAGGTCTTTAACCGCCATTTAAAACCAGCAGGGAATTGTGACTGTAATATAGTGCTGTGTCATAGAGGCAAAGTCCTTCATCACACAGCTGAAAAGACCCTGCATGGGCCGTTGAAAACCAGCAGGGAATTGTGGCTGTGTGATTTAAGAACTGAGCAATATGCGAGGTCCTTTCCACTGCAAGGGCCATTTAAAACAGAGTCATCCCTACTCTTGTATCCCATTCATAAATACCATATTTGAGCATAATGATCACAGTAAAAACATAATGCATTGCTTACACGCGAATTAGCACCCGCTTGCAAGCCTACTATATTTTATTAGCACCCCCTTGAACGCCTGTATATATTAGTAGCATCCGCTTACACGCCTGCATATATTGCAGCTTCTCATGGCATTTTGGTACAAATCACTTGCAGTCGCTATGTTCTCCAAAGGGTCAAGTAAACTTAACTTGCCTTCTCTAGCTCCTTTAACTGCCCCCAGTATTTCTTCACCTCAATTCCTTCCCAGTGATGCGTTTCCAAAGGGTTAAAAAACCTGTCAACAAATGGAGATCAATATTTTGTACTATTGTTAATTATGTTACTTTTACTAATTAATTTATTCTTTTAGTCATTTATTATTAAGGTTTTTTTTATAGGTTTTTTTCGTTGTTGTTTTTGTTTTTGGGTGGAGGGGGGGTAATGGGGGGATAACCCCAGAAAAAGGGACTACACGTATGATTTGGGGTACCTTCTGTCCCTCTTTGAATGGGTAAAACAAAGCGTAGCATGGTACGTGCATGCCTACGACTGATGAATGTCCGGGTGGATATGCAAGTCAGCCGTCCAACTGACTATAAAAATGGAGGACACTCAGAAGTACAAATGGGCACTAAGAAATGCCTGCCATAATGCCAGTCAAGAAATATTGGTCTATTAACACTTCATACAACGTGAAGTGTTTTAAAGGAGTTGCAGCATTTTGGAAAAAATTAGATGTATATTTAAGAATTGAAACAAGTTCTTACCTATCAATGACATAATCCATAGTCTCTTGCTCAGCCTCTGTCAATGATTCATTAAGGGTTTGCAAATTCACATCAATAATGTCTACTGAATCCATGCCTATCACTGTAATATCTGCTGCATTCTGAGACAGAGAATAATGCACAGCCAATCTAGATATATTAATATCTTTAGACTGGCAATAGAGGGCAGCATTCTGGCAAGCGTTTCTGATGTCCGTAGAAGCTGGATGCCATAACGGAGGCCCTTTGTTGGTAAGTAATCCCATGCCAATAGGAGCTGCATTGATTATCCCAACATTCTTCTCCTGGAAACCAAGAGAAAAAACATTCAAGTATTGGCACAAGATAAGTCAAGGTTTGCAGTGATGCCACTTCAAAATCTCTTTTGTGAGTAGTGGTGGCTCTGAGAAGAGCTGGTTTCTGCTCAAAATACTTAGTATTTTCCACCATGCATAGCCTTAAAGCCATTGGACCCTTTCGGTAAACAGTATTGTCCAAGGCCCACACTTCGTGTATCACAACTTCTATATAAAATAACAAACCTGTGAAAATTTAGGCTCAATCGGTCATCACAGTCTGGAGAAAATGGGAAAACCCACCCTTGTATCCGCACGTTTCACTGTGTCATGACATGTGTTTAAAATAAACCTGTAATTCTCAATATCGAGAATTTATATTGATTTACTGTTTTCTCAAATAGTAAAGTATTTCATGGAATAGTATTTCAAGAGAAGTCTTTCACCACTACCTTCTGTAAACCCTGCAAGTTATTTGTAAATCTGAACTTTCATTTTTTTTCTGTACCGAAAGGGTCCAATGGCTTTAAGATAAGTCTACTTGAAGAAATACCAAACAGAGTTTTCTTTAATTTATTGCTTTATTGTTATCATTACAAGCAACTTCTCACAACCACGCCTTTGCTCAAACTTCAATACATTCAAGTGGTCAAACCTGGACAAAGTTTACAAAGCGAGTTTTGAGGGTTCCAACAGTCCAAAATTTAATTTATTTTTTACTAAAACATGTAACCTTTCTAAATGTTTGAACATAAAATCCTTTCATCCAATTATGAGTACTGCTTCTTTGTTGCTATTTTATATCTTAAACCTTCATACCAAGATGTCTTACCTTTAAATATGGCAGTAGCTTCAGTAACGATGTATCAAGCATAGTAAGGCGACAATAACTCAGGGCAGTGTCAATGTGAACTGAAGATCTTTCCAGAACCTTTCTATAAATCTCCATGGGATAGCCAGTGATTCCAATGAATCTTGCCTTGCCAGCTTTCTTTACCTTCTCTAAGGCTGGTAGACACTCGTTAAGAACTATATCAATGTTGGGAGCAAACTCTAGATCATGCACCTGTGAGAAGAAACACAAACGAGAAGATTCAATTTGATGTATCTCCAAGCAAATAAGATAAGAATAGAACAGTGGTTTTAACCTCACTGCTTCAACCAGTATGTTCCGATTGTCTTCAGGAGAATGAACACTACTGAAAAGAGATGTTCACATGGTGTTACCGCAAACCTCTCTAAACATTTTAACCCACAAATTCTTCTTTGCTTTTTGACAAAACACAACAGTTTTTCCTGTCAAAAGATATTTTGATGGTAATTTTCCTGCAAAAATAAGTTAAACTTTGTTTTATTTACCTGTATAATATCGACATAGTCTAAGCCCAGTAGATTCAAACTCTCATCCACGCTCTGTAAAGTCTTCTCAGCTGAGAAATCAAACATGTCTTGAACTTCTGGCGAGTAACGTCCAACCTTAGTAGCAATGTAGTATGTCTCACGAGGGATATCCTTCAGAACCTTAAACAGAATGCCATCAAGAGTAATTGAATTTTGTACTGCAAACATTTTTCAGTGAAATATTTTCCTCTGAAGACTGTGACTGAAAACCAAACGCAACAATTGATTTTGGTTGTTTCAACCAATATTAAAGACAATATTGTGCATACATGCTGCACATTTGGCGTATATGGTTTCCACTATTTGTCTCCTGAATCACACAAATGATGCTGTCAACATTTTCACAGGTCTGTTATTTCATGTCCACTGTTGATCACATGAACACTGTTTGTGAGTATTTAGTCAGCTCTAATAATTCTATAATACATTGAACTTATTGATACCCACCTTTCCAAGCGTAGTTTCTGATACACCATTGCCATACCATGGTGCAGTATCAATGTAGTTAATACCACTTTGCAGAGCCTTGTTTACGACACTCAAAGATGTTTCTAGAGACATTGCAATGTTTCCAAAAGGATAACCACCTGAAAGATAAAAACATCAAACATCAATAACCCAACTGTAATAATAGTTTGTTTGTTTGTTTGTTTGTTTAGATGATCTTCCCATCAAGGGAACTCGGCAAAATCCCACAAGGGGGATATAAACACCAAGCTGGCAACAGCCAATCTCCCTCATACAAACATTGGATTAATGTTTACGATTATGAATTGCACATAATAACAATAATAATAACAATATGAATAACAATTATAATAACAATAATAACAATAATAACAATAATAACAATAATAACAATACTAACAATAAAAACAATAATAACAATAATACCAATAATAACAATAATAACAATAATAATAATAATAACAATAATAACAATAATAACAATAATAACAATAAAAACAATAATAACAATAATAACAATAAAAACAATAATAACAATAATAACAATAATAACAATAACAACAATAACAATAATAACAATAACAATAAAAACAATAATAACAATAATACCAATAATAACAATAATAACAACAATAACAATAATAACAATAATAATAATAACAATAATAACAATAATAACAATGATAATGATAATAATAATAATAATAATAAAAATAATAATAATAATAATAACAGGTATTTAGAAACGCTCCTTATAGAAAACTATATCACAGTGCTTCAAGATTTTTTTTATTACATTATATCAAATATTATTACAGGGAATTCCACGCTTATGTTAAGCATTGTTTACAGGTTAGCGGGGAATTCTTTGCTTGTGCACACTCCAAGTTATTCGGCATTCTTCGCTTACACAGCTAGCGCACACATTTGGCGCTTGCACAGTAAGCAGAGAATGGTAATTGTTAGGGCAGGCTTTAGAGGTAAGCAGAGCCATGAAATTGGTCCGTAATGAGCTGGAAAGTTGCATGCCTGCATGTGTCTCTTAAAATGTCTCTTACCTAATCCAATGACAGACACTTCCATGCCAGTATTTCCTAGTTGGTTATACTGCATCCGCTTCACTGCATCTTTGTTGTGGAATCCAGGGACATAGGTAGCTGGTAACCTGTAAACAGAGACAATTACCAGGTGATTATGGATACAAGGGACATAGGTAGCTGGTAACCTAAAAGTAACCTGTAAACAGAGACAATTACATAGTGATTATGGATACCAGGGACATAAGTAACTGGTAACCTGCGAACAGAGACAATTACATTTTAAGATGAAATCACTGGTTCTGTCAAACCAATACCTGTCTTTATCTCCAAAGGGGACCCTTATTATGGCTACAAATGTTCCTTAGGATGTACCATATTTCAACGCATGACGGTGCAGAAAAAAACCTGTAGCTGCCAGAATAAACATGGCTTTATATTGTAATACAGAGTCCCTTAAAGTGCTTCTGCTACAGAGAAAACTACTTGGCTCCCATTTATTAAAAATTAAGTCAAAATGATACCTTTCCGATCCTGATTTATTCATTCCTCCTTCCATGATGACTTTCTCTCTGTTACAACTTTTCTCTGTGAAATAAAAATAAGGTAAGTATATATTATACATTAAGGAGAATTTTTTTTTTCCAAACTGCTTCAAGGCATAGGAACACTAATATCCTACAAATTAGAAAAGATTGATAAAGATTAAAGACAGGTCTTACCGTGTTTGTTTTGTGATAAATGCCGTTGTAGAAAGAACTGATGGCAGGGTATATATGAAGCTAGTGCACCAACATCAAACCTCGCCGATACATTAAATATGTAAACTGGAAGTCTGCAAATAATGTAAGAACAGGTGTAAGAACCTTTGGAGACAGCAGCATGTCTTTTAAGGATAAACTCAATCCAAACAAACATTGAGATCCTAAACACAAGCTAACTTATAATAGTATTAATACAGAGTTCTTATAAAGCGCACTTAGGTACTAGATCAAGGCGCTGAACAAATTAAGGATTAACAATAAAAAAATTAATGAGCTCTCAACAGTTCAGTTTTCAACAGTTTCCTGAATTTCATGATTGAGTTAGATTGGCAGATTCCTGGAGGGAGTTGGTTCCATAAGTGGGGGCTGCTATAACATAAAGCACTCTGACCAACCAGTTTTACGCAGGTGCTAGAACTAAGGGAAGATTGCAAAATTAATTTATACACACAGGTACTGGGATTGTTCCTTAGGTAATAGTGTAGGGTTTAGTAAAAGAAGAAATGAATAGCTCACTTGAAAGCTCTTTGCTCATGAATAATGCTATGATGAAATGGCCTGCGTGTGATGACCAGTAAGTTAATGGGCAGGTTATCACACCCATCAAGTGCTACTGCAAACAAAAAATACCCAATGTTTAATTTTAGATCTTCCATAACCACATTTCAAAGTCTGTATATATGTTGCCCAAAAAGAGAAAAACTCACCTTGAAAACAAATACTTAACAAAATGTCCTGTTGCGTCTCTGTCTTTCAATGGCCCGTCCTTTTGAAATTAAATAATAAAAACAATCAAAATTGTATACATTATTTGTTTGTCCAATCATGTTCTAGTTCCTACCAACACAATATCCATAATAAGAAAGGGAAGGGGAGGTCATGAGGTCAAATGACAAACCTACTTGATAATGTGATAACAAATACCTAACAAATACTTCAGAGTCTTGGTAATATGAAAGTAAATAAACAGTTCTCTTCTTTGGCAAACTTAATTATTTATATGAAAAAAAAACTATTGAAAATTTCACCCATGGCAAACCTTTTTCTCCTCCAAGAATTGTCGGATGAGTGGAAGACTTTCTCTAGAGAAGATGTAGAAGCACGGACACTTTAAAAGAAGAAAAAAAATACCCAAAACATTTCAATCGGTAGAAAATACAATCTGTTTTTACTCCATACATCGGTGTGTATTAAGCACTCTCTACTCAGTACTTTTTCGAGTTCTGTAAAAACAATCACAGGCAAATAACTCAGGTGGGATTCAACCTTTCCATTGCAGGAGCAGATTTATCTTACTACTAGACCATTCAGCTAGAGGCAGAGAATACTGGTGGAGAATATCTTGGAATAGAAGAGCAATAGAAGAGAATCACCCGACCTATCAACTTCTTGTAATACCAACTGCAGACCCCAGTCCTACCCAATATGAACCCATAATAACACATGCCAATCAACTACCATTATCCCAATCACATCCCAATTGAACCCAATTTAAACCACCCACTGCTGACTTACTGAATTTCTGGATGAAGTATCTTCTGGTTTGGGCTTCTCAAGAAATGCTGTAACTCTACAGTCACTATCGGTCTCAAGAATTCCAACCTTCACAGTGTCTAAAAAACATCAAGAAAACAAGTACATGGGAATAAACAGGTACAAAAATAATAAATTCTATAAGACTGACCAGGGCCCAACTTCAACGAGTTGTTTAAGCAGATAATATTGTTTACAAAATTTCTGCTAAGCACCAATAAGCAGAATATCAGTCACAGATGCTACACAGGAAACAGTATTTGAGCTGGTAACCTTTTTCTGCTAAGCATAATTTTGTTGTGCTTAGCTAGTTTGTGTGCTTATAAGCAGCTCTATGTAATTGGGCCCGGTGGAAGGTGCCTCAGTGGGTTTAGGTTGCAGTTTAAGAAGGTGGGAGTCTATAAAACCAAATCAAGCATACCTTTCTCTGAACATGGGCAAGCAAGAACTAAATTGGCATCAGGTTGAGTCTCCAGACGTCTCTTGAATTCCTGTATGACTGATGACAAATTAAAGTCATCAAGGAAAAGCGTGTCTCTGCAGTATAAGAAAATGGTATAAGAAATAAAGAAAGAAATACTTAACCAGGAAGAGCTTTTTTATGAGGTATTAGTGACTTCAAAAAGGAATACATTGGTTAAAATTTTATTTTTAACTTTCACCAGAGGCATACTGCCATCTAGTCCTACGGGCTGAAACAGGGTTACCCCCTTACAATTTGTAAAGATGTAGGCATGCGTATCATCCACTAGGAGCCTGGCTGGTAGAGCAAAATGAATTACCTTCCCAACAATTTACATAGCAATTATGGGCATAAGTGTCATGACCTAGATAATAACTTAGATAATGCAATTTGCTTTAAGCAAAGTTAGTTGAAAATCACTGAAATTTGGAAATGATTCAACTCAATAATAAGCACACCATAGTAGAAAAATAACAGACAATTCCATTTCTTTTGAAGATGGATGTTACATTTTCAATAAACTTACCCTCCAATGACTATGATGTCGTCTTGATGACCAAGGTGATCCACTGCAAGCTCAATACAAGCAATAGCTCCTAAACGTGTCTAAAATATACAATCAAAACCTTCTGGTGAGTCAAACTTTATAAAAGTGTATTGATCTGTCGCTGGTCTATCTGAAAGATTGCATTTCCACTCATTATTATACCATCAAAGAAGGCCTAGGATCGAACTGGGACGTTCCTCGTCTTACACTCCCAAAGAGTAGCAAATGGATAGGCACTGGATTGTTCGGTGCGTTTGATCCAACTCTCTGGAACACCACAAACCATATGATTGATTGCAGTGGTGATAAAGTCAGGTGAATTAGGGGTGGTGTCCTCGCTGTCAACAAAGTATCAAACTAGGAAACAAATGTTGTTATGCTGCAGTTCCACCTTTTGGTAACCCCTGGAGATAAAGATTTCAAGGAGCTTTTAGGAACAATATCCTAAGCACTAGATTAGTAGATTAGAGAGCAGAATTTTGTAACATAAATGTAGAAACAATTATGGCTGATTTTCTTCACCTAGATTGCTTAAAAAGGCTGAATTCAGATAAAAGTCTAAAATTTCTCATCCCTGTATCATTAAACGCAGACTGACTCAGGTACAAAAAAAAGGGGGTTAAAGAGAAATTCCCAGTTACCTCATTTGTTGATGTTCCGTCACAGATAAGCTTCACTTCAGGCCAGTCTTTGCACCACTCTTTGAATCTGGCTTCATAAAACTTGTTACTCTGAAAATTATATTAAAATATCAAATTGTGATGAAAATCTTGCCATGTTTCGGTCTAGAGATTAAGGTAAGATGCGTTGCATCATTACTGTTGCAGGCTTCGGACTTCGCTCTTGAAGGGCAAGGCAGTGTTCCACTGGTAAGGGGCACCTCTATTGAAAAAGCAATGGAACTTTGCAAAGGGCACCACAGCAAAAGCACAGGGCACAAGGGCAATTGCTGTTGGTGCCGTGGGTTATTAAGAGGCCTGCTGTTGTTTCAGATACCTACTGATGATACGTGTGGGTTTTAAATGAGTGTCAGATGGAATGAGGTCAGTCTTAGCATTACATGAAGTTCATCAGCAATCATTTACTTTTCACAATCAGTTAAAGGAACGTTACAGAATTGTTAAGAAAAAAACTTGTCTTAGACCACAGATTTACATTATATAAAAATTGCATGGTCTAATGATGATGATAAGATGATAGTACAAAACATCCCTTGTTTCTGTCTGAAATGTCATTATTTAATGAGAAATAAATAAAACTTATTTCCTGTTTGGAGTTTATCGCTGAGTGAGCGCTTTATTATTATTTTTTTAATGTCATGCCAAATGTGTAATTGGTTTTCCACAGTTTTCTCGTGACACCAGTCTTGATTTTTCACAATCATCAGTCTTGATTTTTCACAATCATCAGGATACTTTACTTATTAATTTTCCTCCTCCATGGTTTAAGAACATGATTAAATTTTGAAAGGATTTCGGAATGAGTTTAAAAAAAAAGAGGGAAAATTAGAGAGTTTCTTCTTACAACGACCACAATGTCATCTAGATCAGCTTTGCATTCTTGTAGACTCTTCATCCAATGTGATATGAGTGGTAATGAACCAACAGGAAGCAGTGCTTTAGGCATGCCTAGAAGATGATGATAATCTTGGTTTGGATCATTCTCCAGCAGATCTTTCTGAAGACGAGTTCCATATCCACCAGCTAAGATTATCACTTTCATTGTTCATGAATTGAAGGCGAGTGGCTTGGTACTAATATCAATTAGTGCTAAACTAAACAAAACAATTTCAAGCATTGATTAACTAAAGTCCATGTGAAGTGATGAAAAATAAATGTGATGAAAAATAAAATGAAATGAAAATCAAGCGACAATAGAACAACTTTAAAGTGCCTGCAAAACTCCCAATGATAAAAGTAATTTGTTAGTTACAACAGGGTTACGTTATCGCACCTAAGCAACCACTTTGTGTGACAAGGGTGTTTTTCTTTTATCTCGCAACTTCAACGACCGATTGAGCAGGTTTGTTATTTTATGCATATGTTGAGATCCACCATATAGAGCCAGGAAGAGAGTGAGAAGACTGGTCTTTGACAAAATACCAATAGTGTCCAGTGTCTTTAAATTTAAAAGAGAGTCATAAAACAAACCAACAGAGGTGGGATAGGACTCAAGGTAGGCTAGAATTATGTAGTAAAGTCTTGAAGTCTAATTTTATGTGTGGTAATGCATGGAGGTAGAACTAGGGATACACCTCCATCATGGAGTCCATGGGTAAGGCAATGGCAGGGGGCGTGTAGTCCTAGGTAGGAGGACGATAGCGGAACGAACCCTAGCCCCACAAATCGGTCCAATCATGGAGCTATCCACTCCACCACTCCATATCTTTATTTCTGTGCGGACCCACGGTGCTGCGTGTGTATGGAGGTAGAACTTTAGAAGTACCCCCAAGCAAAAGGATCAATAATATATCAAACAAAATATAAAAAAACTTACATCTTTCACAAATCTGTGTTGTCCTTGCTCTACATGCTGTTAATGCACACTTTGTACTAGCTTTATAGAGATAAGATAACACCAGATTCAGATCACGCACGCACTACTTCGCTGTACATGTACTTACACGGGGTTGACATACACACGTACACTGCCTGTCACATCTCACAAAAAATCATTGTCGCTAATTATAGAGGGCGCTATCAATCATCTGTGTACGCGACTACGCGCACTACACGCTGTGTGTGAGGGCCGCTGGCAGGGGCGGGGTTCAGGGACAAAATAATGGTCCCCAGTACAATGTGTCACCCACCCGCCCCCCCCCCCCCCCGACCTGTTAATTTGAACTTTTTTAAAGGAGACACGTTTGATAATTACTCAAGATATACCATAAATCACTATAAAAGTTTGTCTGTTACATTGTGAGAAAACACTGTGAGAAACATCTCTATCTTAACTTGTGTAAGAGAAAGAGGTAATTTCTCACTATTTGCATCTGAAATCACACAAATTTGTGCTGCATTTTGTTCTTTCATTATTTCTTTGCAAATTGACCAACAGAGCCAAAATTTTCAGATGTTTGTAATTTTAAGCATATTTTGAATACACCGAGTGACAATACTGGCCTTTGACAACAACCAAAAAGTGTAAATTGCTTATAAAGACATCTAATAATCGTTGGATAATAAATGCATAATTCATCCACAACTTTGTATGTGTACATTTTCTACTAATTTATTCATTACTTCATTGCAAATTTCTCAAATTTTGTAAAAGATAACAATCAACTCATCTCATGAAAAGAAAACAATGCAAAAAATATACAGAATGAGTGCTACTAGCTAGGTTACAAATAATGTTAAATGTGAATAATATTTACCAAGCAATTCATAATGCTGACTGGCAATTAATAACTAATTACACAATGTTACCAATTAAGGAACTAATTACGTGTAAAAATCAAATAGTCTTTGTACATTTATGTAAAAAGGCAAATCTTGCTTGAAGATCACAAATCAGGAATCACACACTTTGTTTTTCTGTCATGAATTTTTGTGTAAAAATGGTCCAAAGATTGAAGCCCCTTGTTAAACTATTGAACAACACTGTAAGGCATTCAAGTTAAAGAGATCTTCTTGAATAAATACGTTCTGATTAATTTTCTGTTTTAGATTCCACTTAGTGCATTTAGATTGAAAGACAATTATCAAAACTTGTGTTAAAACACCCTCACTACATAAACCATCAATACATTACTATACAACAAATGGATTTTATTTACAGTTGAAATATATGAGCCCAGATTCATAGATCTACTTCAAGCACAAATCTGATTCTTACATGAATAAAGTTACCTCTGCCAAACTACCATGCCACACTTATCACCTTTGACTGGTGTACTGGGTCCTATCTTATTTCATAAAGCTGTTAAGCAGAAAAACCTGCTCAACAAATTTCTTAAGAAGGGCACCGGTCACCCCGTGCAATGTAATTTTGGCAGGTAAACTGTTACTGCTGAGCAAAACTTTAATATGCTTAGCAACTTTTTGTGCTTTACAAGCTTGATTCAGTTGGGCCCTGGTTAACACTGCTCAACAAAACATGTTTATTCCATAAAAGCAGCTTTATGAACTCGGGCCTTGGTCTTTAATAGCATGGAGTTATATGTACATAGCTCCATGGTCGTAGTTTGAATGGATGTTGAGACTTATACAAGTGTGCCATCAGTGAGTGCTTAAATGCAATCTACTTCTAAGTTAAATGCTAGCAGAATAAACAACAATATAACACTTGGTAACTGCACACTAAAATTGATCTGAAATATTAGAATTTACTTACTGCAAATTCACTAAACCATTATTCATCTTGCGATGATATACCATGTTTCTAATGCATAACACTTACAAAGTTGTTATTTACATTTATCCAAATTTATCATGTAATCAAATCTTGGAGTAAAATTTTAGATTCCTTAAAAAATAGATGTATATAACATTTGTTTAAGACACACAATGTTATCTTCTAATTTCCTTAAAGACAAGCTCATCACTCTAAGTTGATAGTTGATAGTATAAATATATCTTAAGGTAATGGACTGGTCCTGAAGATTTTATGGAAAGACTTTTATCAAAAAATCGTACAAGGGAACTTGGTGAGGAAGTATAGATATTCTGTTGGAAAGTAAATAAACAAAAATGATTCATTTTTTTTTTCTTTTTGAAGAGGCACTTCCTTTCATAGACACAAGTCACTTTCTGTGCCTTCAAAAGATACTCTTTGATATATCTTGACAATTATTTTAACAAAATGATGCACCCATACAGTCCAAACTTACTGATCTTCACACACTGAAGTTGATTATAAAGGAAAACACTGGCCAATATTAGTTGCATTTTGTTATAGTATTTAAAAGTTTGAATAAAGTTGAAGGATGAAATATTGAGTGGGAATCAATTTATTGTTGCAAATCTTGTGCTGTGTACAAATTGTAGTACTGTCCCTTCAGTTGCATGAGCTCATCATGCTTGCCCAACTCGGCTACTTTGCCATGGCGGATGACAGCAATCTTCTCAGCATCGTGGATAGTGGAGAGACGGTGGGCAATAGTGATGCAGGTACGACCCTTCTTGGCCTCGTCTAAGGCTTCTTGTACAACCTAGAAATGGAAAAGATTGTAAAAAACTAGTTTGATAAAACCCACCAAAGTAACACCAATTGAAAGACATGGCTAATCATTTACTTCTCAGATAACAGTCAATTGAGCATTTGAATGATTCTGCACAACATCAAATTATTTAATTTGACAAAATGTTGAAGCAAAAACATTTCAAGTATCATACCTTTTCGCTTTCTGTGTCCAGAGCTGAAGTGGCCTCGTCTAGCAAGAGGATCTTTGGATTGCGGACAAGTGACCTCGCAATGGCAACACGTTGTTTCTGACCACCAGACAGCTGAGTTCCTTTCTCACCAACTTTGGTCTCATAACCCTAAAGAAGATAAAAGGTTAAGAAAAGAAACAGAAAGTGGCTGTCATTAACGGCTTAGGATACTGAAAGGCAACAAAAAACTGAAATAGTATAAGACTGACACTAGTTTTATAGTTTTGTTAAAAGGGAAGTTTTAATGTCCCATTTTCCATTGTTGTTTCCGCTACGCACTCAGCCAAAACCAAAGCCAATAATAAAACAATTACACTGAATATAGGTTTGTGGTAACACCCTCTGTCTATCTATTTGCTACGTTAATTGTATTCTTTTGTGAACTTGTCTTGCTTTATATTCTACTACCGCAGTGTAGATTTATCGGATGTTCGGGAGACTTCTCAGTTCTGAAAAGAACTGCCTGCTTCTTAACTACTACCTGAGCGGACGGTAGAAGATCAGCAGTATGGTTTGTTTTTAATCATTATTTTGATTGTATCTTTGTACAAGCTGGAACCCGTTACAGCTGAATGAGCCATCCAGTTAAAAATATTAAACAATAATAAAGACATTTATAAGGCACAAAAACATATCCACCCAAGGGGTGCTCAATGAAATTGGAGACCTGAGCAAGATGGCTTATAGATGTTGATGAGAGAAGCGTTGTAGTTAGGCGAGTTTCCACCCAAGGGGTGCTCAATGAAATTGGAGACCTGAGCAGGATGGCTTATAGATGTTGATGAGAGAAGCGTTGTAGTTAGGTGAGTTTCCACCCAAGGGGTGCTCAATGAAATTGGAGACCTGAGCAGGATGGCTTATAGATGTTGATGAGAGAAGCGTTGTAGTTAGGCGAGTAGAACTTTAACGTAGGGAAGGTGATGAGAAGGACTTTGTATGCAAGTCACTGTTCAACTGGTAACCAGTGAAGGCTTCTTAGGACAAGTGTAATGTGTGAGTATTTCCGTGTGTTTGTGACTACAGTAAGATAAAAATAAATAACTAACTAGTACAGTAGAAGACTTACAGCTGGTAGAGCAGCAATGAACTCATGAATGTTGGACTTAGTAGCAGCAGCAATAATCTCCTCCATTCCTACATCTCTAGAGTTATCACCATAAGCAATGTTCTCAGCAATCGTACGATCAAATAACACTGGCTCTTGAGATACAAGACCAATCTGAGATCTCAACCAACCAATATTCAGGGTAGACAGACCACGCTCGTCAAGTGTCTGAGGGAAAAACAAATCAGAAATAACTATCAAAGAATCTCCATTTTGGCTCTTAAGAAGGGGAACAGCAGCAGCTTTCATTAGCATAAAGCATTTCGAGAAACATTTAACCGTGAAGTAAAGCGGTTATATAAAAGTTATTAAAATTTGAATCTGTGAAGCCTTAATGTCAGTAATGCATCTCAATTCTCAAACTTTTTTTTCTATAGGAATTATTCTTGCTGTGTGGACATATTCGCTCCCGATTTTTGGTGATGTATATAAAACGCTACCACCTTTTGAAATGAAATTTTTGAATGTTAGTTTGAATTAGCCTTTAATAAAAGACTCTGCTAGGGTCGAAACATCAGACCATTAACCATTTTTTTGCATTTATATCATCAGGCCTTTTGGTTGTTAAGTTGTTTGCAACAGCTAATTCTATTTTCTCTTTTATTGTATACATCTACATTTATATAGGATTAAAACAATTGAATGGTTCAAAAAACCAAAGTATGTACTCTGCCTTGGAAACAATCTTTTAAGAAAATTGACTAAATAGGGGTCCAACTCACCACAGTGCCACTCCCTGCGTCATAAAACCTCTCCAGGATCTGAATAGAGGTACTCTTACCACATCCACTGCTTCCAACCAAAGCTAGAGTCTCTCCTGGTTTGACAGAAACACTTAGCCCTCGAAGGACAGGTACATCAGGACGACTGGGGTAACGGAAGCGAACATTGTCAAATTTGATCTCTGGATTATAATCCGTCTGTTGAATTGAAAACAAAAGTAATCGTAGTTTTAGTAAATAGCATGTTATTATTGTAAAGAACGAACGTGGCTACATCAGCTACTCTTTTGTAGCTGCCTACCACTTGTTTTTAACTCGAATAAATAAGAATAATAATAAAATGGAGTAACAAGATTAGTAAGTCTTACCATAACGTGTCCCTCAGTGTCATAGGAGTCGATTTCTGGTTCTCTGTCCATCAATTTGAACAAATGAGAACAAGCAAACTTAGCCTTGGAGTAATCAGGGGCTAGTGCAGCCGCACCTCCAAGAGCAAAACCACCAAAGATGATTGCAGAAAACACACTGAAGAAAAGGAATTACAGACCAATTAAAAACTCAATCCAAAGTAGTGAAGTTAATAACGATCCACTATAAGCTAAAGTAGTAGTACCTTCCACCCAGGCACTAGTTAAAAAGCAGAGCAGTTCTTTTCAGAACCACCAAAGAGGATTGCAGAAAACACACTGAAGCATAGAAAGTCAAAACTCTTTAATGAATATGAGAGTTGTGATTCATTGCAGACAAAAAGATTCTGAAACTAGGATCTTAATGTCAAGAGGTAGTTTGAAACAGTAGTATTTCAACCTTTCAATTACCCCTAGAGTAAGAGAGTTCAATGTGCTTGGGTAACAGGTGATACAAACGTAGATCAAAGCTACAGATATAACTAAAATCATGCTTTGAAAGCATGTACAGTGTAACCTGTAGAAAATAACCAATATTTTTTTCACCAAGCAGACATTAAAAAAGTCTGAATTAGATAAATTATAAAAATGTTGATCCTAGTTGATGCACCTAGATGTTATGTGGAATAAATGTTGAATAAATGTTGATAGAGAATTTCTGAATCGATAATCTCTAGTTGATGCACCTAAATGTTATGTGGAATAAATGTTGATAGAGAATTTATGTAATGGATAATCTCTAGTTGATGCACCTAGATGTTATGTGGAATAAATGTTGAATAAATGTTAATAGAGAATTTCTGAATCGAAAATCTCTAGTTGATGCACCTAAATGTTATGTTGAATAAATGTTGATAGAGAATTTCTGAATCGATAATCTCTAGTTGATGCACCTAAATGTTATGTTGAATAAATGTTGATAGAGAATTTCTGAATCGATAATCTCTAGTTGATGCACCTAAATGTTATGTTGAATAAATGTTGATAGAGAATTTCTGAATTGATAATCTCTAGTTGATGCACCTAAATGTTATGTGGAATAAATGTTGATAGAGAATTTATGTAATGGATAATCTCTAGTTGATGCACCTAAATGTTATGTTGAATAAATGTTGATAGAGAATTTCTGAATCGATAATCTCTAGTTGATGCACCTAAATGTTATGTGGAATAAATGTTGATAGAGAATTTATGTAATTGATAATCTTAGAAGTGTATACAGTAAAACATGACTCATGAATTGTTGATAGCTGGTTGGAGACTTTTGACTAATCTCAGTTATAGGCCATGTCCAAATTAGCGGCTACAGCTACAGATAGATGTCTGCATCGTGCGTTGTAGTATAGGATGCCCTTAGCAACACCCATAGCAACAGTCATAGCCATGTCCAAATTAGCGGCTACAGCTACAGATAGATGTCTGCATCGTGCGATATAGTATAGGATGCCCTTAGCAACACCCATAGCAACGGTCATAGCCATGTCCAAATTAGCGGCTACAGCTACAGATAGATGTCTGCATCGTGCGATGTAGAATAGGATGCCCTTAGCAACACCCATAGCAACAGTCATAGCCATGTCCAAATTAGCGGCTACAGCTACAGATAGATGTCTGCATCGTGCGTTGTAGTATAGGATGCCCTTAGCAACATCCATAGCAACAGTCACAGCTGTAGCTGTAGCCGCCATTCCAAATCCGGCCATAGATTGTGTACAGCACTATATCACAAGAGGGCACTATTGATTTACTTACAGAAATACATTATCAAATGTCATGACTTGAATCTCCACAAGATGTCCACCGAGTCTAAAGGCAGCGGCGTAAGCAAAGAAGATGATTCCTTGAGATACACCATAAGCTATACCACTGGCCTGGGCTCTCTTCAGATTGGTCCTGATAAACAACAACAAAAACAACAACAACATACTGTCAGGGCCCAATAACATAAAGCCTGTAAGCACTAAAGCTTGCTAAGCAAAGAAAAGTAATGCTTTACTGAAACAGGATACCAGCCAAAATTACATTGAGTTTACATTGTTGTGACTGGTACCCTACTAAATTTTTGCCTAACAACTACATGTACATGTACTTGTATTTGTATAATATGTAGCATATACATGTGTGTAAGATTTGACTGTGAATCTCCATATGAGATATATGGGAGATCAAAGGTGCATTTGGATAAATCTTGACATAGGCTTAAGGCAGGTTTCTGGCGATGTCAGAAGTTCGGGCTTAACATATCTTTTGCACACTAAACATGCTTCAAATCGTTTCCAGTCCAAAGAATTGTAATGGTTTTCTTGTCGTGTTCTTTTTTTAAATACTACTGACTTTCGTTGAAGAACATTCTGAAAAGTTTCATGAAAGATTTACTGGACTGACCTGTATGGCCCTTCAAGAAGGGAAAGGTACTTGCTCTGGAAGGTTTCTTCTCGAGTGAGTGAAGCAACAGTTCTAATATTCTCAATGGCCTCTGTAGCAACCTGTAACAATCAATTAGAATCAATAATCAGAACACCTGTCAACAATAAGAGTTGTCATTTGTACAAATCAAATGAATTCCAAAAAACCTTTAGAGCTTCTTGGTCTTGCCGTCAATGCGATTTGTCCAAGATCTAAGATCAAGTCTGATCTAAGAAACAGGTTTATAAACATTTGGTGGAGAGCTTACCTTTATTTATTTATTTATTTTATTTGTTTTAAATCTTTAGACATTCACAATAGTTACAAGTTGTACAGGGGCTGTCAAAGTTAAAACAAAAGTATAAAAACTGTAATCAAAAGATGTGTAAAACCAGCCCCTGCCAACGATATAAATATAAATATACAATATAAAAAGGAGATTGCACTGAAACATTTAAAAATCACACAAGAAAACATTAAAACACAAGCAAAACCAGATTATTGAGAAAAAAATAAAATAATTACAGTCTGATCTAAGATCAAGTCTGATCTAAGAAACAGTTTTTCCAGAAGCCTCAAAGGATATAGTCTTAAGATCATCATGATACTTCAAAGATAGAAAGTCTGTTTTAAAGGAATTATTTTTAAAGAAGGAAGGCCTTACCTTTCCAGATGCCTCAAGAGCTTCTTTGTCTTGAGCTTCTGATGATTGAACAAGTTGCCACTCAATAGCACCAGCAATGGCAATGAATGGAAGGAATGCCAATACCAGAAGAGTCAACTGCCATCCATAGATGAAGGAAATAACGATAGCTGTACCAATGTTGCAAACAGATTGCATCAACACACCAATACGAGCACCAGTCGCCTTAACACAAAACAAACAAAATATTGTTACTAACTTAATCGTTAAAAGATAATTTAGTAGTCCTCATTTACATTTTCCACTTCATTTTGCTTCTAACTGTAAGCACAAACTAACACTACTGGTTGGCACAGGAAAATGCATGACAACTTTTCCTGCGCTTACGCTAGTTAATTAAACAACAACTTGGTATAAGCTGAAGTTTTAAGGTTACTTACTCCTTGGACTTGGGCAGCTTCAGTAGCCAATCGGGTTGTCAGTGCACCAGTGCTGTTCTTTTCATTGTCAAACCAGGAAATATCCTACAAAAAACAAAAAACAATATACAACTCTAGTAATAATTGATCTGAACATCCTCTAGCACACCCTGAGAGATCTTATATAACAATAATATGGACTTATAATGCATACATCTCCAGAACAAGTTAAGAGAAACTAGCGAAACAAATCATAGTGTAACAATTAAATCCAGCAGTTTATGGATAACTATGAAACATTGTTGCCCTTACCTGTCGTAACATGGCCTTGAAAGCGTTATGTCTCAATCGTACTGTCAGCTCTTCCCCTGATTTACCTAGAGCAGATCCCTAACAAAACACAATGTGAAAATAAAAAGTTATAACCGAGTCTTAAATGGAAATATATTAAATGAGCTTTTAAAGGTAGGGGACTGTTAAAGGTAGGACACTATTTTAGGGATGAAAGTCATTGGTCACAACAAGTCTGAAACTGAGATTTAGACTTACAAGGTGCGTTGCAATGATCACATGGCCACCTTCTGAAAACCTCTGGAGTAAATAGTTCCTAAGGAGCTTTTGGGAATGGAATCTACAGAGCTAAACAAGTAGACCAAAGAGCATGACTTATTTTACTTTGAGAAATATACAGCATTGATGTGTTTAACAGGCAGCTTTTTAAATCCCTGAGCTGAAACTTTCACATGTGGTTTAAGTCAGCATTTTGTTGAAAAAAAAAAAAAAATCTTTGACCCCACCTTTACAAGGAAGTATAAGAGAAATGGTCTTGATTTGAATGAAGGGCCCGGCAGTTTTACCTGTACAACACTAGCCACCATGATGACAACACCAATAGCAGCAAACAAGAGGCAGTATAGGGTGGTTCGGGCATTGATCTCATCAACATCAGTCAAGGCAAATGTCTGAAGAAAACAAAACACACCATCAATTGAAATTGAAACAACTAACTAAATGTACCTATTGTTGCATATTCCAACCTAACAAAGCTGCCAACGTTTGTATCTTGCAATCAGGGAGATTTCTAGAGAAGTATTAAGAACAACATTTAACATACACTGTGCAAGTCTTGTGCATCTCACATCTTAAAACAAGAAAACAAGTCCACTGATGACTCTATTCTTAGGGTTAGAATCTTATTTGGAAGACAATGTTCTTACCCCTAAGACACGACTGAAGATGATAGCAAAGGCTGGTTGCATAGCTCCATTCACTCCAGCAGCAATACTTCCCATAATGATGTAGCACCATTCCGGAGAATTCATTTTCATAATTCGACCAAAGCTGAAATATTTCAACAGCTCTTCTTCCTCTTTCTGTAAACACAAAAACAATTTTACCCAGATCTTAATTCTGTTTCAGTTAAGGGCACATCTGCCATCTGAACAGTATGAACACAATTCATGCAAATAAATTTCATAATTTAAAAGAACTAGGCATCTTTTATTTTGCCTTCTCATCTTTCTCAACTTATTCATTAAAATGTTGTTTTAAGGACATTTTTATCTTTTCATTTTTCTTTAAAGAGACTGGTGATTAGAGTTAGACTATTTTTTATTTTATTTTTTTTAATTCTTTTGAGAGACCAAGATCACCCAATATCACAAGACCACAGACGGCCACTTTAAGAAAAGGGCTACACTTGTCACAGAGGCAAGTTGCCACATAATCCTTAAGCTGAAACAGGGTTATCCCCTTCACAGTCTGTAAGGATGTACATGTAGGCATGGGTATCATCCACTAGGAGCCTAGCTGGTAGAGCAGAATGCACTACCTTCCCAACTCTTTATGAAGCAATTGTGGTTATGAGTCTTGCTCAAGGGCGTTAGTGTCATGACCAGGATTCCAACCCAATTTAAGCTGCTGACAACACCAGATCCTGGGTCTAGTAAACTAGAAAGCTCAGCAATGACATCTTACCTTTTCATCTTTCTTTGAAGAGACTGAGTGACTTGAGATATTGGACATCATTCTCTTCAGTCCTTTGACTGATCCACGTTTTGAGTCTGATCTATTAAGATCATTGCCATCAATCAATGGGGTGTTCTCTATAATAAAGAAATATATCACCAAAATTGATCAGTAATGAAAATATTGCCCTATAAAATTCAATCCGAGGGGCAATACAATGACTTGTTGATATGATGGAATATAAATTTAATAGACCCGTTGCATTGACGTCACACTCTCAAAAAGTTTCCTCACTGAGGCCAAAGGAGGCAAATCATTGGCCGATAGCTGTTGTTTGAGTGTAAAGACGTGTGTGTGACCTCAGCGTCCCTGTAGCATCTTGCGTTATGCAAGGGGTCTGTCAATTGAATATAACATACCGGTATATTAATATGCTCAATCCAAATACAAACTCCTCATCTGAGTTGGACATAGTTTGTTTCATTTTTGTTTAAAAGAAGATCACATGCATTTTGGAAAACTTAATCAATAAATCATTAATCAGCAGTAATCATATTTCTGATGGGGTGTATGACATGAGGCTTTGATTATGATTATAATGACATATTGCAATGGATTGTTATGTACAAAATTCTAATGTATGCATACCGCTCCCCCCCCCCCCCCCAGTTTTATAATACACTGACATGCAATGCTATATATAACATCGACAAAGAGACATCAGGGGGAACTCTATGCACATTTTTCTATATGTACATTTTACTTTTCCGTTGGCAAGTGATGATGATTTAAAGACAGTAGTCAGTAGTGCTTGTGTAAATAAATGGTGCACACATAATATCAGAACACTGCACTTCTGGATGTAATACGTCATCAAGCGCTTACTAACAGCATAGCACCCCAACTTCAACTATTATATCACCTGACAGTATTGCAAGTCCTTGTACATAAAATCTTCTGACAAATATAAATCACAACAATGCTACACAGATGGGGCATGTAAATAACTAGAAATACACACAAATGTTTTGAATGTATTTTGAAACCTTATAATACCCATGTAGATTCAAGTCATCGTTGGAAAATTGCTGGTTGCATTGTAGTTATTAATCAAACCAGTACTAAGTAAGGTTTGTCGAGACACCATGTAAAGATCTCTTTTGTGAGTAGTGTTGGCTCTGTGGCGAGTTTGTTTTCCTACTCCAACCATGACACGGCCTATATCTTAAACATTGCAATTATGTACACTTTGTGCTTGCATCCTTTTTCTTATATTTTTTTTTACTGTTACCTGTTTTTATTTACTGTTACACTTAAAACCACACTCTTATTTTTGTATATTTGTGTAGAGCGCTTTGAGGCTTTGCATAAGTCGCTTTATAAATGTTCCTTTATATTATTCACAGCAGTAAAATACCCAAACATAGTGGGATTCAAAAATATAACTGAATGAAAAAGATCCACCAATCAAATGAAAAAATATCTATTGAATATTTTGCATTCTTGCAAAGTAGAGAGCAAACTTTGTTCTTTTGTTGAAAGATGGATTGTGTGCCATTCCATATTACAGCTCATATAAACTATCTTATACAATCATTAACACAATAGCAAGATATTTCAGCAGAAGGGAGAGCTATAGTAAATAAAAAGGCTACTTTAGAAACAATGTAGGAAGATTGACATGGCCAGGATAGTTAATCAAGCCCTCTTGAATTGACATTACATACTACATTACTTCAAATGCCTCATACTGGTAATGCAATCTTGCTATAGATAATCTAGTAATCTATCTATAAAGTTCCTAATTTGTAAAACAGTTTCACATTCAGTTTCCTTGACTTATGACAGCTTTCACTACCCTCTTTAATTACAGAAACAAATACTTTGCAGAAACAAAACAGTATTGCAAAGAAACAAAATAATATTTTGATGGAATGAAACCATATTTTGAGAGAATGAAATAATATTTTGAAATGAATTAAATAATATTTTGAAGAAATGAAATAATAATTTGAAAGAATGAAATTTTACTTTTGGGGAATGAAATAATATTTGGAGGGAATGGAAATTGAGGAAAACAAAAACCCCATTACCTTATGGGCTGCATTGAATGTAAGAATGGATACGTCCCAAACTGAAATACATGGTCAAGTTTGCAATTCATGTATGAGATGTTTAAACTTAAAGGTTGAAGAAATGAAATGTAGAGGAGTCGATATGTATTATTAAACAATAAGCACTTGCAAACTTTCCTGGCAAAACAAACAGAGTTGTTTTAACAAAAGATTCTTGAAAAAAGGTTTTTTATTTTGCCACAAATGTTTTAGATTTTCTTCCAGGAAATGAAACCAATGATAGCGATAAAACAATGAAGCTTTGACTTTGCTGTGAAACTCACCAATTTGTTGTACTTTCGCTGTAAAAAGTTGTTCCATAATTGACAAGCAGAAAAAGGAATA
Source organism: Asterias amurensis (assembly GCF_032118995.1). Classification (NCBI taxonomy): domain Eukaryota; kingdom Metazoa; phylum Echinodermata; class Asteroidea; order Forcipulatida; family Asteriidae; genus Asterias; species Asterias amurensis. Next base: position 17,524,504 of record NC_092663.1, read on the forward strand.
TGGGTTCATATACAAGGTAAAAGCAAGCGGATGAAATAAGTTGTGTTTAAAAAAATGATTTAAGGACTGTAATTACTCAATGTTACCGCTCATTGTGCTCTAGACGGAATGTGATAACAAAATAGCACATGCACATGGTTTGGTGGCAGGGCTGGGTGAATTCTAAGACCAATCTATGATGCATGAATTCTTTGTTTTATATGAACAGTGGGTTGTTTATTTTATCTGAACAACAAGGTTTATATAACAAGGAAGCAGAGAAGTCACAACGTAATTCCTTCCAGAGCAATTTTTGCCAAGCAACCAATATAACTAAATGCAAGGCATAATGGTTGATGCATGTATATATGCACAATACTGTAGAGTGACGTAAAGCTTGGCAGTGAAATTTGCTGAGAAGTCGCTCTCTGAATGACACTTTTATTTATGTCTGACTGGAACTAATGCTCTTAAAAGGCATACCTATACCTTGTTCATGTCAATGAATGGTTTGAAAAGAAACCACAGTTCTGACATTGATGAACATGTATGTTCAATGTTGAATGTAGAGTATGCACATTGTACATACCAGTTGCCATATAGTCTGGTCTCGGACTCGATACCCGCCTACAGGCTACCTCTATCTGGCTGCCTTTTTGTACCGTTTTGGAGAAAACACATTTTCTTTTATACAGATAGGACATACAGAGTACAAGTTACATACATTTGTCTTGCTGCCTCGGGATTGAACTCAGACTTAGAGGGTGTTCAAAGTTAAAGAAGTCACCATGCATGTACAATAAAACCAATAAAACCATCACCAAGAAACAACAACATCAAAGTAAGGACTGACAGATCAACAGATATCTACATGTTCGAGAAACAAAAGTTTCCAAACCACAAAATGGCAGAAACCTCTTTTGAAAAATAAACCACAACCAAATAATAACCAACAACATACAAAAGAAAACAACTTAAACATGACATTCTTAATATCTACATTCACCAGACGTAGTATACAGATTAAGCAGAAAGAACTTACTTGGTGAACTTGGACCTCCTTGTAGTATGGGTGTGTAAGATTAATAATCGCAAAATAAGGTTCAGAACTGAAGATTAAGTGTCTTTTTATTGGAATATCTTCAGTGTATTGTTGAGTTTCTTTCTATTTCAATGCTAAGGTTGTACTAGTCCAATCTATTTTATGAATTCTGAAAGTGCCATTATTGTCTGTTTGTAATCTGTTTTATGAATGTGTACAACCCACAATAAACATGCTATCACAAGAGGGCATTATCAATCAAGAAATACTATTGTCTTTGTGATATACCAAGGCAACAACAATCACCAAGATACATTTTTGTTGTTACACAGACTTATTTGTTAATCAGAATTTTAAAAACTTAAAAAAGGATGGGCATTTTAGGTTGAAACCACAAAAAGCGGGCACTAAACCAGTTATTAAAGCAACTCATATGATCCACTTGCAGAACTTGCAGAACTTCCTCTAGAACCCTACGACTATTCTATAAAAAAGTGCAAGACGATTCCTTGACAACTAGTGCTATGCACATCTATTTAGCAACTTCTCTTCATGGATCAACAGTAAATGGTAGTAGTCAGTTGTGGAAAAAGGAACATTTTGATAATGTATAATACAAACAGAACCAAGCAACAACACAATTAGTTACTTACTCTCATTGGTTTTCTTTTCATCTTCATCTTCGTCTTCATCTTCCAATTCCTCTTTTGGTTTCTCAGGCTTCTCCTCTTTGCGAGACTGTAGCTGGACAAGATTCTGATAAATACCGCCCTCAAGCGTCATCAACTCAGCGTGGGTTCCCTGCTCAACAATGATACCCTCTTTAAAAGCGCAGATCATGTCAGCATTGCGTATGGTAGAGAGACGATGAGCGATGACGATGGTTGTACGGCCACTCTGAGCTTTGTCTAGAGCTGCTTGGACAGTACCTTCACTCTCAGTATCAAGAGCTGATGTAGCTTCATCCAACAAGAGGATCTTTGGATTACGAACTAGCGCCCTCGCTATGGCAACACGTTGCTTCTGACCACCAGACAGCTGTGCACCTCGTTCACCAACAAGAGTATCATATCCCTTAACAAAAAAGGGTAAGAAATTTATGTAACAAACTATAAACATCATTCTGTTAAAATGAAAATTGATCCAATACTGAGACAAATGTCTAGTCATCTTATAACTCCCAGATATGAAGTAAGTTTTACCTTTGGCAGAGCTGATATGAAGTCATGAGCATTAGCCTCTACAGCAGCTGCTTGTATCTGTTCATCTGTAACATCCATACGACCATAACGTATGTTGTCTTTGATTGAACAAGCAAAGAGGATTGGTTCTTGGCTGACGGTACCGGTGTGTTGCCGCAACCATTTCACGTTCAGATCCTTCAAGTCAACACCATCCAACTTGACCTTCATGAAGAACAAACAATGTGAAATCAAAACCAATTTATTTGACTGATATTCCACATGAAATTTATGAACAAAACATTTGTTGATGACGAGTTGATAACAATTGCATAATTATTACCATCAAGTAATTAATTCCCAAGTTAAAAACATTTAGTGACGTTTGACAGATTGTAGAAAGTCTCAGGTGAAGTAATCTTTGTTTACCCCACGGTGCACTTTCACACTGTGTCCTTACTCCACAGAGTTCCAGTTGCACGTTTCAAGAATACCGCTTCCCCCTACTCCGCAGCAAGGGTGGCTATTCCCCGGGGTAAGCTCATTTGCCACGGCAGACCGGGTGAAGACCGGGGGTAAAACAATCCTAGTGTGAAAATGCCGGGCTCTATTCTCCCTACTCCGTAGCAAGGGTGGCTATTCCCCGGGGTAAGCTCATTTGCCATGGCAGACCGGGGGAAGACCGGGGGTAAAACAATTCTAGTGTGAAAATGCCGGGCTCTATTCTCCAGGGCAACCCAAGGGAATGCAGTAGTGTGAAAAGGACTTAAGTTGGGACACAAGGAAGTGACTAAACATACCACTCCTTCTCCAGCATCATAGAATCGTTGAACAAGTTGAACTGTAGTACTCTTTCCACATCCACTGCTTCCAACCAAAGCCACTGTTTGACCTTGTTTGACCTTCAGATTCAATCCTTTTAAAACCTGTAGAGTGGAGAGGAAGAAACATTTAAACACTGTTTGGTAATTACTCAAAATATATATATATTAGCATAGAAAGTTACTTGGTAACGAGTAATGGAGAGCTGTTGATAGAATAAAACATAGTGAGAAACGACTCTCTCTGCAGCAACTTAGTTTTTGAGAAAGAAGTAATTAGCCTATCTCAGGCACACAAATTTGTGCAACAAGGGTGTTTTTTCTTTTATTATTTTCTTGCATGTTTATGACCAATTGAGCCCAGATTTTCACAAGTTTATTATTAAGCACATGTTGGGATACACCAAGAAAGTACACTGGTCTTTCGACAATTACCAACAGTGTCTTTCAGTCAGGGTTCATTGATTCAAAACAACTCTTCGATGCTTGAAATAGCACCCAACTTAAAGATCATGTTCAGTGGAAGGTTAGCACTGGTTCTGGTGTGCAATTCACTTGGTGGGTTAAATGTAAAACTTAACATACTGACTTGACTTATTTCGATCTTACCTTAACATCTGGTCTTGATGGATAGACGAAATGAACATTTTCAAAGCTGATTTCACCAGTCACTGTATCTGGTTTCAGTCCTTTATCGGAACTGCTGTCAATGGATGGTTTCTACAAGATTCAAGAAAAATATCTTAATTATAAAGATGTTGTCTGCTTTTGGTTTCTTGACTATTAAAATCTTTGATAGGCCTCTCTCCTTAAAACCCCATCAAACCCCATTATTGAAACAAAATCAACATTAACTATTTTATTTCAACTTTGTTATTAAAACTGTGTTTAGATTAAAGTTTTTAACCCCCCCCCCCCACCATTGTTTTTAAAATTATTATTTTAAAATAACAATTATAATAACAGTAATATAAAAATCCTGAATGTCTGATCCCAGTATTTGAATCGGTTATCTCACCTGGTCAATGACTGCCCAAATAACTGCAGCAGCTCCCCTTGCTTGGGAGATATTGCCAAAGTTTGGCCCAGCTTGACCGAAGGAAAACGCACCAAATAGGACAGCGAAGAACACCTACACCAAAGAAAGAAACCAAATTATTTACTTCATATGCGATAAGAAATCGCTGCAAATTCATTAGAGTAAGTGTTGAAATAAAAAATGTGCAGTGAAGTTGACTTGAGAAGTCTGAAAAACATGAAATATTTTGACAGGTCAACTTACCACAAGAATGTCTCCAGGTAACAACTCCATCTCCAGAAACAGTTTAGTTCCATACCTAAGAACAGGCAGATCATATTAAATAAACTAAGTCAATTACAGGTGAAATGAGATATCGCCTAAAATCATTAGGCCACTAACGGCCAAGTTGAGGGTTACACTTAACTGTCACCAGTGGCACGCTGCCACACTACTGGGGGTGAAACAGGTTTATCCCCTTCACAGTCCATAAGGATGTAGGCATGTGTATCATCCACTCTAAGAGCTTGTTTGGTAGCAGAATGCACTACCTTCCTTACTATTTACAAAGCAATGATTTCTCAAGGGTATGACCGGGATTTGAACCCACACTCTGCTGCTGACAACACCATGGACCAATTCAATAGAGCTGCTTATACACAAAATGTAGCTTAGTACAATCAAATGTTGTTTACCAGAATAAATCCTGCTCAATTCTGCAAGTAGACAATTGTGAGGTCATATTTTCTGCTTAAGCAATTCTATGAAATTGGGCCCAGAGCTTGGCTCCACAGTGAGTGACCTAAACCACTCGGCCCTGACACACCACAGTTGTTTAAAAGGTAATACCAGTATATTGAAAATAAACCAAGGCACCAAGTGAGAATAATGATGATACTCACCAGAAAGCGAGCCCGTAAGCACCAAACATAACCAAGTACACAACACCAATACCGGCAGCTTGGGCAGTATTACGCTTGATTCCTTGACTCTTAGCTCCTTCCAACATAGTAGTATACCTACAAAGAAATTCAACAGGAACATCAAACTCACAAACTGGACAACTGGAAAGGTGTGTAGTGCCTTAAGATTTTCATGTGATTAAAGCGTACCTTGCTAATTCTTTTTGTTGGCCGCCAAATGACACCACAGTTCTGATTGAAGAGAGGACTTCCTCTGCAATGGAGCCCGCTTTGGCGTAAGAGTCAAATTCTTTCTTAGAGAACGTCTGGAGGACCTAGAAGAATCGAAATGGAGATTACAGGGTTATAAATAAAACATTTACAACTTCTAGTCTGACTTATCAAATTCCTTCTTAGAGAATAAATGGAAGACCTAGAAGAAACGCAATGGAGAACAGGGTTAATAATGAAACATTTACAACTTCTAGTCTGACTTATCAAACTCCTTCTTAGAGAATGTCTGGAGGACCTATGAGGAAAGAAATGGAGAACACAAGGTTAAAATTCAACCATTTACATCGTAAATGAAGTATCCAAACTAAGGTGATTGATTTGTTCTCAAAGTTATAACAATCCCCATACGCTCCCCTTATCTTTATATTTGTATATATCTGTAAATTGTATTTTTATTCTTGTATATTTTTGCTATGCCTTTCTTGTATGTATTGTATAGTCTCCTTTACACAGGAAAGACAAATTTTATGTTTCTTATCATGACAACAAATATTTTTCATAATTTTAATTTTAATAATAAAATATATCATGGTTTCTTGAAGATAGAGTACTCTAGTTGTAACACTGAGAACAACTCTGAATCAACAGATACTATTACTTGGTAAAAATCCAACGACCACCGTTTAAAACCTAAGTTCTTCTCAAACCTTAACTAATTCTAATTAAAGATATCTAAAGAAACAACAAAGGCTAATCTGAAACCATAACAACTTTTGAAACTGTTCTTACTTTTGCCATGAGTCCAGCACTGGCTACAATGAGTGGAGAGATGGCTAGAATGACGAGAGTTAACTTCCAACTCTTAATGAACCCAAGAACTATTCCACCAAGAAAGACAGTTATAAGATACAGAGTCTGCCCAACTTTGTCTCCAATACCCATTCGGATCTTGTCAACATCCCTGTAATAAATCAAATAAAACAAAATGTTTAAACTCTCAATTTGAATAAAGAATTACAGTTTACTTTTCAAACAGCGGAAGGGGGGTAAGGGGTGCCGCACATCATGGAATGGGAGTAACCTACATGTATGGATACATAACGTTCAATAGCATTTCAAATATTTGAAAGCTAGTCTTGTTTGTCAGTTAACTAACAATGGTTCTACCACAAGCATCCAACATACTTAACATAAACTGATCATTTTTTTCTCAACGTATTAATTGGTTTTGGGATGCTGGACTTGCAGAGAAATCAGTTGAAGGAGATTTTAGTTTCTCCACTAAACCTCAGATTACACCATACTACTTTTAATTACAATACTCAAAACTTAACATAACAACTTTCATTATGTTTGTGTTATTTCAAACCAATATGCACAATCTGACTTATCAGTCGTGTGAGTTTTGTGAACCAAATAGAAATAAGCTCCACCCACCCTTATATTTGACTGACACATAAGTGATTATGTAACATGGAGAAACATTATGTATGCTAATTCACTAAGGGCATCCAAACTCACACAGTATTTATTTATTTAAATTTCTTACTCAGACAGTCGGGTGTTAAGCTCGCCACTCTCATGGGTGTCAAACCAACCAATCTCCTGCCGAAGAATTGCGGCAAAGAACAGTTTACGAATGGTAAACATTTGCCGAGATGCTGTTGTATTCCAGAGTGAATGTGAGATGTATGCTACACCTATAACAGCAACACCAAGAATGGCATAGATGACACAGAATCTTGTAATCTCATCTCGAAATCTGTAAACAAAGAGGAAACAGCTCTTAAAAAAATTTGAAAATCATTATCTTTATTTATACATCAGAAATGTTGTAACAAAATTATCACTTTCATTAAATCGTCTTTTTCTTTACCAATAAAACACCTTTAGACGAGACACATCTTTTCAATCAAGCGTTTGAGTATGGTTTAATTTTACCCTTTGAAGTTTTCTTAGATATTGCATTTGTATTGTGTTTCTTTACAATATGTCCTGGATTTCTTCTTAGCTAAGACTTCAATTTGATTTTGGTTATTGTACATGTGTATGTTTTAAATTGTTTGTATTTAGAACCATGAGCACTTTGATAAATTTGTGTGCTTTATTATTGCTTTTTCAATATTACTATTAACTATTATTAATTATTATTTTTACTTTAAATATTGAAAACTACTAATTTGAAGAAATAAAAGCGGCAAAAATTTGTTTAAATGACTTACAATTTAACAGGATCAACAACATTTCCAGATGAATCAGTGGGTAAGGTGATATTCCCAGTTAGGTCAACTGAGCCAATTAAAGTGTCTGTGATGTCACCAAAGAAGAGAAGTAATAACGGAAATGACAATCCTTGAGCAAGAGATGCTAACACAGCTATTAATGTTATGAAGATATCAAACGCCGTGGCAAAACGATACTGTGGAATAAACAAAAATAGAAAACAAAATCAAATTACAAGAATTATTATTGGAGCACTTGCCTCAGGAAAACCTAGTTGACAGTCATTACCTGTACCTGAACCCATGAAATTATATTAGCTGTTGCAAACAACTTCTGAACCGAAGAACCTCTGGTTAAAGTTACTTGTTCATGTTTGGTGAGTTGTCATCTAGCCTTCAAGAAAGACTCTGCTAGGGTCCAAACGTCAGGTCATGTACTATTTTTTTGCGTAGTATAATTAAGAAAGTTAAGTCATTATTTATTAATTGATTGATTGATTGATTGATTTATTTATATTTATTAATCCATTATTTGTTTTGATATATTTATGTTGGAGAAGGAGCTTGTTTCTTTAACATTCCATATTGAATTATTTGTTGCTTTATCTCTTTTTACATGTACTTTTCTAACTATTTATTCATTTATTTGTTAATACTTTTTATTTATATTTATTTATTTATTTGCTATTTGCTTGTCTAATTTCTGGTTTTGGTTTTGTTATTTTAAAATTGTGCTTTGTGTATCAGATTATTTATATTTATATTTATTTCAAATTATTATTATTTTTCAAAGAGAGTATTAATTTTTATATAGTGTGTTTGCCTCCCTATGTGCCTGGATTAACAGGCTTTCGAGCTACAGTGTTTAATTATACTTTTGTCGATCCTGGCCATCACAATAGGGTTGTTTTATCATTTCCTGTGCCCTTATTGTTTTTCTTGCTTTGTATTTACTTTTGTACATGTACTTATCTTATCTATTTGACATATTGTCTGTTTGTATTTGTAATTATTTAATGGCCAAATAAAGAATAAGAATAAGAATGGCCAGAGAATTTCCAACGTCTTGAAAATTTGAAGCCAATCAATTACTTAAAGTTTTTCACTTTTTGAGGACGAAGCTCGCACAAGTTGATTCTTCAAAATCTTTGCAGTCAGGAATCAGTTTCTGTTTACTCTAACTAATTGTAACTCTAACTTACCAACTTCAAGAAACCAACAGGTGGAATATCCGGCTTCTTATCTTTATCATCCTTGTCATCTTTAGCTTTGGACCCTTTGCCATTCTGTTCTCCATTAAGCTGTGCTGCAGACCCTTTGCCATTCTGCGGTGCTGCAGACCCATTGCCATTCTCTAGAACCTCTCCATTCTGCGGTGATACTGGCTCTGTCTTTCCATTGCTTACTACTGCCACATAGGGAGGTGGTGGAGTGTCTGCTTTCTCGATCTCAGAGTCAGCCATTTCAGCGGCTAGTAAGAAATAAAAGAAATTCAATCATGTCCCCACTCTGTCATCACAAGTATTAGTGAGTAAATTAAATGGCAGGGTAAGGCTGTGTCCTGCAGCGAAAACGTAAACAATAACGATCACGTGGCAAAGAGAATGCATTCTATTGGTTGAATTGCTCCACGCAGAATATGCACACGCTCATTCAACCAATAGAATGCGTTCTCTTTGCATCGTGATTGTTATCGTTTTCACTAATGCTGCAGTGTGACTCTGCCCTTCAGGCTGTTTCCCAATTGGCGGCTACAAGCCACGGCTAGATTTTTGCGTCACTATGCAATGAGATACAGTTAGCCTTTAGCCCTAGTAGTAACAGTCATAGCCAGCTGTAGCTGCCAATTGGGAAATAGCCTTAGTGATGAAATACTTCATTACTGTCCATACTTAAATGCTTTTGTTTTACATTCAGTACCTTTCAATTCCTATTCACTTCCATGTAGTTTGTAATAGAATCACCTTAAGGTGATCCTCATGGTAAATAACCACCAGCCATTACATACAGAAATCTGTGTACGCAGTTCAAATACTACAGAGATACCATAGACTGGTACTCAAATGGCATCAGGTTTTCTCCTATAGATTGTATTCAATAACCCCTTTTTGTTATGAAAAGGCGCTATCTTGTAGGGCAAACCGTATGCGCGTGCAAACGCGTACATCATCGAGCACGCAGCACGCAACATTCCCGGTTTGATTTCTACGGCACATGCACGCACACACGCACACACACACACATGCGCCATCTCCAGGTCAGATATTTTAGCCGTGTGATGTCATATTCAATATAGTATACAAAACCATAGCGATGCAACCTCCATGCTCTTATGGCCTGTTCATATACATGTACAAAAACATTTGACAAGATAATGTCACTAAGTGTTTTGTACAATTTACAATGTCAATTATTGTTTTTTAAAAGATTCCAAAGTACCAAGTCTGGATACTTACTTTGTGTATATATTCCTTGGATTTCAGAGTCAGGCCGATAAAATATGCTTGCTTATTGTACAGAGCTCTGGACCATGCCAGCAGTGCATGAAGTCATAAGCTTTTATGCAAATAAGCGATTGCACCATCAGTTGTTAGACAGCAGTACACACAGGACTGCCTCACTACTCAGATATCAGATAACAATGCCCGCCTTTTTGGCCCACACTGAAGATATTTGAGGGTACTGTATGTAACTACTTCGTTGAGAATATCTTAACACCAACATGTACACAGGGAGTGAATTTGAGGGTACGTCATGTAATATACGCAGTGAAATCTACAGTGAGTGAATTTTATTAAAGGAATAAAAAAGGTCACTTCTCTCAGATCCTATGCTCAGATGAATAGTCACATGACAGCACGCTGCGTGTTGTTGGTGAATAGTATAGAATAATAGAGAGAGGGAATTATTGAGGGCAAGTACGCAATGGTACGAAGAAGGATGCACTGATGCATGGATGAGACTGGACTACTGTCACGTCAGCGTCAAATTGCAGCCATGAATTCCAAAAACCAAAGAAACTGTTCAAACTCAACCATTAGATTTGAGAACCAATTTGAAAACCCTTGATTTGAGGAAAATAGTTACACCAAAGTCTACAGTTGTTTAAAAGTAAAGAACAATCAAGCGTTGGTACTTCAACACTGACTAGTGTCCAAATAAAAGTAAACTTTCATTTTGTAAGAACGTGTCGTGCCAAGCAGCCAAGCACACAAAGAAATTTTACAAAAAATGTGAATAAACCTTTTTTAAAGTTCAAGTAACCTGAGCAGACCCTGACCCATTTCATTACAGTCATTAAACTGTTTGAATTGCTACAACAATACGCTATATGAAAGGTGTGACAATGTAGAATCAAATGAAAAGTAAGGCTTTGCTGTACCAGTACAGCGTTTCAGGGCATGAAATGGCTCAGGGTGAGAGGGGAACGGAATTGATACAGCCAATGAAAACACACTGGGTGGTAAGTGAGGGGAGTGGGTTAACAAGAATACAGTGTACAAAACTACAAGTGAGATGTGGAACTTAGCTCATCACAAAACCAATTATATTGCACACTCATTGCAACACTGTGAGTTAAAAACAGTAAGGAGTAATAAAACCATGTAATGAGATGTTATGGATGTTATGAGGAGGTTCAAACATGTCGCAAGTACACAGAGCAATATTTGAAAATGCAGCTCCCTTGCTGGCATTGATCTGTTTTCAATTTAACTATACCAAATTGCTATAAAAGGACACCGCCACCACACCCCCCCCCCCCGACACAAATTAAGGGCACTCAAAATTTTATATGCAACATTCCAAAGTGGCATTCAAAGAGAACTTACAGCATGCACCCTTAAATCTCTCAACTTTGACGTATGTACAATACAATATGGGCAACCTTCCTTGCTCTATGGGCCTACTGTGTACCAATTGTTGTATTTATCAAGCAGGACTTTTAGAATATGAAGGTATTTGCAATTTCCAAAAGAACACCCTATCCTAGGGTAACTTCTTTAGTGGGTTGCAGTAAACACATTTTGGTGTAAAATAAGGAATAAATGTCTCACTTGAATTTTCTCGAATGATTGAAAACGAAAGGAAAATAAACTCTTATAATGAAAAATATCAGTAGAATAATTCACAACCTGTTGTAAAATAAACTATCCCAATGCTAAGCTATAGTAAGCATCACTGCAACTAATGTTATTCATAGGGTCACAGATTAATTAATAATCCAAAAATTAATGACCATGCATAAAAGCGTTCTTGGTGAGAGAAATATTGCAGCTGTTGACCAGAAAAGGTTCCCACAGAAGTTCAACAACCTTTGAATCTGAAAAACGATTCATGCTTGGAATTGTTTTTCAGATTTTCATAGTTGTTTTTTCCAGTTGGTGTGCATAATTTGCAAATGCTGCAACGATGGGGCTGATTTCACAAAGAGCCAAGATTGATTTAAACTACAAGTCAATCGCAGTTGCTAAGCATAGTGTGATGTCACAATACAAATCACTATGGTAATACTGACAATTTGTCTCGCGATGAATTTTATTGCATTATAAAATCGGCCCCAGATTCATGCATGAATCATTTCTCAGATTTCTGAGGGTTGGTGCTTGTTTGTTCCTCAAATGCTGCGGCTAGAGATGCAGTTCTGCTGTCACCTCACTAAATGTGGATGGTTTTCATATTCTTATGAAAATACTGTGATAGTTTGTTGTTGTTTTCTCAGTAAGTTTCTTTACCTGAAACTTCTACACACGTTGAAAGTAACTTTTCCTTTACTTGGCTTCATAAGAACCTACACATTGACCCAAACTATATGACCCTAGTGTACCTTTACTCTAACAAATGTTGTTAAGTCTAATATCTACAGCAACACCTCAACAGCAAACCTTTATTTATAGTTTTGATGTGTTTGTTAGTGTACCCAATGATGAATGAAACTGAGGCTGTGAATAAAATAGACTGGTTCCTTTTATGTTCAACATGTAACCACAGTACACCGACATGGACCATGCATGACAGGGAATCCAATGAAGGTACAGTTGTTTGAGTACCACCACCACAGGGAATGAATTTGTCCAGTAACTTTGCATAGCAAAACATTTATCTAGAACTTTTTTTTGTTTTTGTGCCAACTGAGTGCCCCAAAAAGTAACAATATAATTAATTTTGGCTATGCCATACCAAGGAAATTATTCACTGATGGAAAGTTGTTCAATGATCACTGTTGTGTACAAATAAAAACAAGTGTTGTGTATATGAGCTTGATGATAACAGGGATGTGAGAGATGCTGGCAAAAGTCTAAACTGGGATCCAGATCTTTAAAGGTACATTGAAATGATGGCATTTCCACCTTTTGGTAACCCCTGGGAGTTTTAGATTTGGGAGTATGATCCTCCACTAGAGAAGAAGCTCAAAGAGCAGGATGCACCCTAATCTGGGGAAATTTACACCAGGAAAACTTTCTCATCCATGTGTGACGACTTCCCTTTCCCATCACAAAACATCAAAACAACTCCCCTACTCCTAGAACCAGAGGTTCACCCCTGCTAACGTGGAGGAGAGTGGAATAAACCTCATACTTCTGAGAGTACAAACACACACACCATGCAATGGTCTGACAACCGACTTACCTTGCACATTTATTGTATTCACTGACATAACTATTATCCAGACGGAGACAGCATCCCCTGGGCTCTATACAGAAGGTTAAAGAACTAAATTTACTTCCTTCACAATACACTCAGCAAGAATGTCATTCCTTTTGCTTGATTTGTATCAAACCAAACTTTTTAAGTTGATGCCCAAGAATGATCCTAAAGTAACATTACTGATATAGAAACAATGACTACATGCAGTGACATAACTGCTAGCCAATAAGTAGACAGACTCCTTTTGTCATCACTGCAATGTTTGGCAGTTACTATGCGAGTTCAACCTACTATGTATGCATTACGTATCCAGACTCTATAGTGCCCATTTATTGGCTAATCAATAACTAGCCTCAATGATAACACACACTGAATCTTCGTGGGAGGCTTAACTTACGATAATAAGGGGCAGCATGGAGGCAGAAACAGAACACCTTGCTTTTAATTCTACCTCCATGCTTTATGAAAAGAAGCCATTTGTTTTGAAGCATTGCACACAAGAATAACAACATTCACTGCTGCAACTTATCTTCTAAAATTAACTAAATGTTAATATAGTGTTTTACCCTACATTGACTGGAGGGTAAGCATATTAGGGCCTTTAGTCAGTACTTTCCCTCAAGTGGAATGTTTTTTTCCAATTGTTTTTGAGAACTTTGAAAGATTTTTTATTTATGGGGAACTTTCTGCAGAAATGGGGAGAGTGGACAGTCCTGCAGCCGATTTCACAAACACTAGTAGGATTTATCCTATCCCGAGTTAGGACGAGTAACTTTCGGCAGAATCAGGGAGAGTGGCATGGCCGAGTGTTTATAAGAGCATCAAATTCAAGTTCTGGTGCTGATTCACCGGAGTGTGGGTTTGAATCCCGGTCGTGACACTTGTGTCCTTGAGCAAGATACTTTATTATAATTGCTTCTCTTCACCCAGGGGTATAAATGGGTTGATATTGTAAATGAAAAAGCCTTTGGAGCGATATAAACTGTTGCCCAGGTTGTATACTGAGAAACATTAAAATGGATGTTATTGGCCCTATGACCAGGGCACTAATGTAAAGCGCATTGATACGGTTATTGTGAAATGCGCTAAATAAGAGTTATTGTTATTTATTATTAACTAGTCCTAACTTAGGATTAATCTTAGGTTTTGCATGTTACAATGCAAGATAAATCCTAAGTTAGGGAGAGTTTGGTGAAATCGAGGGCTGGACCATTTGATTGTTCCTAGTGTAATTTTTTACTTCACAAAAAAAAGTTAATTACTTTTCCCCCCCTATTACCATCCTTGATTTTGTCCTTTGTGTTTCCATTTTTTTTTTTTTTTTTTTTTGGGGGGGGGGTGTCAGACCAGCCCTCAAACCCCACCCCATGTCTCACTCTTAATTATTTACCTCTTGCTTTTTTTTCTGTGTCCATAGGTCCTTTTGGTTTGTAATTTGTTTGCAAAAGCTAATTATATTTTCTCAGTTTAAGAAAAAAAACAGCTTTTCAGAGAACTGTTCAGATTCTAGGCTGGAGATGTTGAAGGTGCTTAATCAAACCAAAAAGAAAACAAAGCAAATAACTCATTTGTTGAAGTTGCCTCATGCTCTCTTATTTCCTTCATTCATGCTTCAATTATCTTTCTATGTTGAGAGGGTCCCTGGTTAAGTGAATACTGGTTAATCCACAGTATGCATTTAATGGTATTCTGCCTTACCCAACATTGACCAAAACACACTTATGACAAGATCCCTGTAGATCAAATAGCCAGAAACCAGATTGTTATATAACATGTCCTACAACCTTGCTATCTGTACAAGAGTCTGTTATCAAACAAGCTCTATAGTACTCCGATCACAGAGAAATGTCCTTGCTCTATGTCCATGCTCTATGCTCTGATCCATATGCATTACACAGGCATGGTAATCTGTAAAACGTTTAGCTCCACATTTAAACAAACTTTTAATTTAAATGTGTACTGTGTGGTGTTTTTAAAGACACCTAATTCATGAAGACATCTTGCTTCACTATTCTTACATTATCATAAAGAAAGGTCTTGTTATACAAGCTCACATGGACCTGTGTACAACATACTCTCTTGCTTAATGCACTTCTTGCACTCTTGCTTAATGAACCACCCCAACTCATTTAGTCTCCACAAGACGATCAGAGCATACTGATCGAAACGTCGAGTTAAACCAACGGTTCTTTTCAGAACCACCCCAACCCATTTAGAGATTATTACATGGTGTTGCCGCAAACTCTTCTATATCTTATCTCCACCAAGCAAAGTTTCAAATCCTACTTAATGCACTTCATTCATTGGACTGTGATTGTGTAGCTACAGAACACCATTGTGATGCAACCAGTCCAGGTGAACACAAAGAGATTAAAATTGTGCTTAGTCACACTCGCTCATGGACACGTGGTAAGGATGGAGTCCAATCACCATGTAGCTTCATGGTCACACTACATGTTTGTAGGCCATTATGAGATGATGGATCCATGCCCTGCCATGGAGATGTGGAGGAAGACACAAATACAATTGACATTATTTAGGTTTGGGTAAATTTGTCTGAACCCAAACCAATATACACCCAAACCAAACAGCACCATATCTCAAAAAGGCTAAAGCGAAAGGACACAGTTCTCATGGTCACTGATATGTATTCAGTAAATTAAAGCGTCTTTTTTGCTCAATGATTTTGAAGCAATGGGTATTTAGTTAATTCATCACTGCATAAATAGAGAAAGATTTAAGTTTTAGGTGACATTCAGAATAGTCAGTGTCAAACAAATTTGAATGTCTCTTTTTCTAACCCTTTCACTGAAGAAAAGATCGATATATCAAATGAAAGATATTTTAGATCAACAGTCTCTAGCATCGGTTGTTTTTAATGGCTTTTCATGGCTTTTAAAACAAACGACACTGGTGAGTGTCTTGTCAGCATGGCCAGTATTTGCCTTCTTAACTAAGGAATGTATTTTCTGAATTTAAATTTTCAGTTACTTCCTTTGACCCACTCACCAACATATAATTTAAAAAAGAAAATCAAAACTTGTAAACATTGACTAATTTCTGAATGGTCCCCCTAGTTGACTAACAATTTGACTGCATGCATATAACTGCCTCATGAATAAGTTGATCCTAAAGTCAACAAAGTAAAGTTTATTTATAGGATTACATTGAACAGGATCAGAGTCCAGCTATTGCCAAATATGGGCACACAAGAATCGATGACCTCATCTACACACTACATGAACTGAGCTTGCTCATAAAAGAAAGCTTAGATTTAAGTATCAACAACATTTCGTTTGTCCAATACCTCCATGGTTTGTCCATGGTTTGTCTGTCCATTCTACCTCCATTGTCTGTCTTGCTAAAAAATGTAACTTAGCATTTTTATTCTTGAGGAAGTTTTCTGTAAAGTGGAACTTTCAACAGCAGGGTGATGATAATTGTCAAAGACCAGTGCAGTATGTTGTTAGTGTATTTATTGTTATTGGTTGCTTATTTATTTGCCTTTTGTTTTTTGTAAAACACATCAATACCAATTGGTATTTCTTTCAGTTATAAAATGCGCTATATAAGAATTAGCTTTTATTATTATCCTCACTTGGTTGAATTGTATTTCAAAGCATAAAATGACAACCCTTTGTTCAAAAATTTGCTCAATTTGTCATCCAAGTTCCAAGCAAGTTATGATAAAAACATAAATGAAGAGCTCATTTTCAAAAAATAAATTTGATATAATATGCATGGTTTCAAAAGAAAATCAATTTTTTTTTAATCAATTTTTCTTTTTGCTGAGGCCTATAGCCCCCACATTTTTGTTCAATTTTGTTTTGTTTTAATGCATATAAATTCTTTAAGGGATATTTTAGCCTTTGAAAACTACAATAAAAGATTTGCTAATTTTGTGATTTGGCATCACGCTAGAACTAAATAAATTGGCAGTATTCAAACAGTGTTTTAAAGGCAGTGGACACTATTGGTAATTACTCAAAATAATTATTGGTATAAAACCTTACTTGGTGATGAGTAATGGGGAGAGGTTGATGGTATAAAACACTGTGAGAAACGGCTCCCTCTGAAGTGCCATAGTTTTAGAGAAAGACGTAATTTTCCACGAACTTGATTTCGAGACCTCGAGACGCACACAACTTTGTGTGACAATGGTGTTTTTTTCTTTCATTATTATCTCGAAGTGGTGTTTTTTCTTTCATTATTATCTCGTAAGTTAAATGACCGATTGAGCTCAAATTTTCACAGGTTTGTTATTTTATGCTTATGTTGAGATACACCAACTGTGAAGGCTAGTCTTTGACAATTACCAATAGTGTCCACTGCCTTTAATTGTTATTAAAGGCATATGATCTTATTCAAAATTCACCACAAAAAGTATGTTTATTAATAAAAGAGTTGTTTTAGTCTTCTTCATAAAACTGGACACAGCAATAAATTGATGTCTTTTATCACCATTAGTCTAATCTCAATATTGACCAAGTAACCTATTACATGATTGCATCAATTCTCTGACATTTCCTGTTATCATAAAGCCCCACACAGCAAACTCAATTATCAAAACCCCGCCATCTACACAACAAACAATTTTATCACTAAAAACATGCTCTAAAGCTCTATGTCTTACAATTACCTCATCCACTGAAGTATTTAACTCAGTAACACATGACTGACTCGTAGCTATGTGGTTTAACAATTACCTCATCCCCACTCTCCGAGCTCTGTGGTTTAACAATTACCTCATCCCCACAGCTCAATGCAGCAACGTGGAACTTGTCAAGCATGACATCATATCTTCCCATAATTTTAAACCTATAGGCATGTGTTTGTATAAGAGGTTTTTTTCTTATCCCTTCTCTCATTTTAGTCCCAAGTTTCTCTATATATCAATCTCTAAATTTATTTGAAATCTAAGGTTATAATAAGAACCAAGTCAGATCTTTAACATTTTAAATAGAAAATGAATTTTTAATATTTTTTTTGTATCCAGACTTTTACACAAAGTACAACTCAAAACAACTCAAAACTTTGTGTTCTTGTAATGTACACAACACAATTCATAAAATTACTATGACAGATTGTCTTTGCTCTGCGATTGAACTGATCTGATGCAACCACTAAAAACAAGCTCATAACAACAAACAACCTGCAAGGTAAATTTGGCACTTGTAAAAATTGAAAGCATAAATTATTATAGACCAGAACCCATAACTAATTTCTGAAACCATGCCTGTGTATATGTCTCAAAATTTCAATCTGTCCCAATTTTTTTCTCAGAATAATCTGAAAATGAATTCTAAATTAGTCAAGTTCTTTGTTTGAAGATGCAATAAAAGATGTTAACCACCTCTTTTTAGTTCCTGTCATTTCCTAATCCTATGAATCACATGAACAACTTTTAAAACAAGTTGGCAGAACCATTTATTACAGTATTCAAGGACAGAGATGTAAAACTGTGCTGAGATTACCATTTATGGTATAGGCCTATAGATACCCTTTCATTAATAACAACACTTATGATGTAGTCCCTATAAAGGAATTTAATTCTTTCCCACCTTATACAGAACTCTGGATCTGGTCAATACTGTACAACCGCGCGAACAAGGCTACCATGTACAGGACAAGTGTGCATCCATGGGCTGTAGTTATAGTGCTTTTAAATTTTAAAGTGAGCTCCCATTGATTATTTGGAAATGGTTAAGTTGTCGACTGATTTGGCACTTCTAATATGAACTGGCAGGGCATTCCATTCTGGGACAGTTCGTAGGTATGAGTTGAGAAAACTGTTTTTATTAGCTGGAATACGGGAGTAGGTGTGTATTTTCGAAGATTGCATTGAAATGTAATTTGGAAGTCCATGAGATTCATAATGGAGAATAATAGCCTATTGCTTCATGATTTCATAGAAGAGCTGTTAACATTGGAATTTTGCAATCAGGGGGATGTGTACTTAACAACAATCATGGAGATACTTAGAATCATTCAACATAAACTAGAGAAAAGGTTTCCACAATCATGAAGATTTTCAAATGACTGTTTGTGTACGAATCAAAACAAGGAAGGACAGATTGGTTTCATTTTCACTAATTTCAGGAAACTTTCTGTTGTTAACAATATTCAGAAAAAAGGATTATTCCCACAAATTATCTCATTCACACCCAGAGACCCACTCAAAAGTTAGAGTAAAATTTGCCCATATTTGGGAATGCAAACTGAGCCCATCCATAAAGCAATAAACTCCATGGTCCAGTCACCCCATGACGCAGCCGTTATGTAATCTCTTTCAGAGAACTACAGAGCCTCCATTTATTTAGTATCATAGAGGGGACCGATGAGATCATGTCTGGAATTAACTGTGTGTACATAATGGATGGACCTTGTAATGAAAGTAGAGAGTTGGCTACAAAAAAGTTGGTCATAAAAGGGTGTGCCAGTGCACACTGGACCAATAGGGGGTTGGCCCATTTATGTACCTCAATGGTTCAATTAATTTAACTTGTCCAACATTTTAAGACAAAAATTGAGGAGAATTCTTTTTTAATCCTACACAATTTAAATGTAGCTCTCCAATAAAAAATAAAATGGTTAAGATTCAAAGAACAAAAATTAGATTTTAAAACATACATTAATTATAGACCCAGTTACTGGGGTGCTGTAGTGCTAGGGGATAACGACAAATTTTGAAGAAGAAAAAAGAGTACAGCGCCCCAGTAACTGGATCTTCATTAATTATGGATGTTTAAACCATGTATCACATTTTTTAATTGATTTTTGTGATTTTAGCATGGCAGCTCCTCCAGCTAAAAACAATTAAAGAAATTCACAAAACTCATGCTAAATTTGCTTATTCAAAGGATGGAGGAAGAATTCTTACTTCATCATGGTCAAAGCAAGACTTTTGGAAAGTTTTATTTCTACCTGCTGTATGGAATTGTTGTTTATACTCATACTGAGACAATTACAAAAATCACTTTAAACAGCAGCAGTGTCACGTCTGTTTACTTTTGAACTGCCTGTGGATTTTCACTCAGAACGAAATTTGGCAGATGATAGATGTAGATGACTACTGTAAATTTAAGTGTACTTTGATGAATTCATATATTTGATAGACCTTGTCTTTCCAACATTGCTGACCTATCTTTGTTTGTCTTGTCCATTGTTCGTTGGTACAGGTAACTACATTCATTGTTAGCAGCTTGTGCACTGAGCTTGAACACACTTGTCCTTTCCGGAACGTTTTTCCTACCTGGAGTGTTATCTTACACAAGATGTAAATTTAAATAACTATCGGCTAGCGCTCAATGCACAAGCTTGGTCAGGGAACCATAACCTTACATTTACAAGCTTTGCTTCTTTATCATGGGTCCCCCACAGTTTCATGAATGTCAATGCTTATTATTCATTTAATCAATCTACTATCAAACAACTTTCTTAATTTCCAACTTACATTGCCTATGATTTGATATTGATTGTGGTTTTGATACTGTGGAAATATACTGATTGATTGATACTGTTTCAAAACAGATATTAGGCCATGATTAGGCCTATACACAAACTTCCGCAGCAGTGCCACCAGCAGCTAGCCTAGACTGCAAACAACATAACAACTAAAAACATGCACAATTAGTGAATTCGGATCTTAAAATTCGGATCCAATCAGCCAATCATCATCAGACAACACATCAATCAATCCATCAGTTTACTTCCAGTCCATCAAAATCACAACATTATTACCCACATACATGACATAGCTAAGCATTCAGAACTAAACCGCGCATTCTCCCTATCAATCTATTCTCTGTTTTCTGGAAATTCACACACGTCTGGAAGATAAATGTCAAAAAAGGAGTACGCTGTACAGCGCCACAGCACAGGGACTGGAAAAGATTTACTCCTATTAGTAGTTATAGCCTCTAGAAAGCATCCATCTTATTCTTAAAATTTCAATTCAAAGAATCAAACTCATCTTATCTGACTCTGTCTGAGCCCCTCCTCACCACCGTCAATGGGATGTATCAAATGTATCATACAAAGACTCTAAGAGTCTACTCCCCGATCAAATACAGTCATTTGACCAGTTCGGGATCATTGACCAGTTCGGGATCACTTCAACTTTGCAATAACCAAATAATTATATCACTTCTCATTATTACCAATTTCTGTTGATAAATGTGAAGATTAACACCCATTAAACCAACAAACCCCAAAATAAGGTGCCAAATATCATCAGCAAATAAATTATGGCCGTTTTCCTGAAGGTTGTCTGCGAAATTTATCATTTTTTTGTTTAAAAATGTTGGTTGAAAAACACTGTTAAAACTTCTTACCTGTAGAATTGGAGTGCCCGGGCAAAAAATATTTATGTAAAATGATAAGAATGTGTAAAAAGACATTCCTGTAAATACTGTGCAGTCATCTTGTTTTTTTGAGGTGACGAAGATCCCAAAATCTTCTTTGGGCGGGCAGCTTACCCTTGACCAGTTCGGGATCACTCAACATCTCATTGCAACAAATTGTGCCGCACTAACTTACGAAGTCAGTAAGTATGGTAAAATCATACTACTGCAGTAGAAAGTTTATTTAGTTGATTTTGAGAAACATTACTTCAACAAATTCTTGTAGATTTTTTATTTTGTGAGAAAATTAAACTTGGAGGGGTCAATATTGCTTTTTAGGTTCGCTTCACTTTTTCATTTGCCTTTGCTGTTGTTTTGGGGTTTTGTGGCTGGGTTTTTGCGCTGCTATTGAGGACACTTGCATGACATTCACTAAAGAAAGGAAGTCCAAGTCCATGCCAACACACCTCTAAAGTTTCGTGTCCTTGAGAGACAGTTTTATGAATGGGAGTATGGGTTTGCAATAAAGGGCACTCTACTGATTCAGAATAGATTCAACTGATCCTGAACTGGTCAAACAGGTGACGATACTTTTCTCAAAGCCTCTTCAAAAGAACCAATATTTTTTCGTCAGTGAATACTTGGTGAGTTTTATGACATGTTTAGGTAAACCGATAAACTTTTTTGTTTAAGATATCAAAGAGATTGCAACAAAAAACAATGTAAATTCAAAAAGTGATCCCGAACTGGTCAAACGACTGTAGCATGTCAAAAATCCATCATGATCATGGTCAAAAATATGTACCTGTGTTATTACTCCTGTTGGCCGGCTGTCCTCTACTCAATGTCCCTTGCCAGAGCTAGCTTCGGACAACAATGCAAAGGAAATTGCTTTTCGGATTCAACAACAAGCTTTCTCCGTTCCAATAAATCCACCGGTCGTGTGTGTGTGTGTCGTTTTTATTAGCGTTCGCATTCTCCTCCTCACATCGCGCCCGCCGCGCCGTGTACAAAAAAAAAGAGATGCGCGAATCTACACCTAAACTTTAACAAGTCCACTCACAAAGCAATGACGCACAGGTGAGATGCCGCAACGTCTATATTACGGTGTGTTATGTTAGTGTCAAATTAAAAGTTCAATTGACTTAATCAAGTTTATTGTAAATGGTCCACCTGGCAACGAACAAGATGGCGGATGAAAAAGGTAAAAAACTACTTTCAGTTGCGGCAATGACGTCTCAAGAACTGGCCAAACTTGCGCTTGAGGATGCGATGCTGGCAGAACACTCTAGCGGAGAGGATTCTTCAGGAGATGATGATGATGATATTCGGTATTTATTCTGCAGTAACGTAATCTTAGTCCTCGATCACAATACTAGTCTTTTCTGTCCAGTTTCCGGACTAAAGTAAACAAATGCCAACAAGAATTTAGAAATGGATTGGAGTTGGACTCCAATTTGGAGGTGTAGTTTTAAAAAACTAGAAGGAACTGTTTAAATTTAATTCATTGGTTTGTCCATGGAACACGATGATCACAACTAAAAATTGTTTGTATGAATTTTGAGTGATTTTAATGAATTTAAATTCAATTTAAATCATGATTGAAAAGAAATTTTAAATTAATTGAATGATAGTTTAAAATTAAAGGATTATACTAGGATAGTAGAGAGTTTGTGATGACTGAGACCAGACCCAGTAACTGGGGCACTGCAGTGCCCTCCTTACCTTATTTTAATGTTGGCGCCTTCTTGTTCTTCAGTTGTTTACATTACAATGCAACCAGCAATTAATTTTGTAGGATTTTTTTCGAACATCCAGTTCCAGGGATTCCTTCCAGCTATGAAAAAAACTCCCCAAAATCAAAACGACAAAAGTACAAAACCAAAATGCTTGAATGAAATCGCCTACGATTTTCAATATACGTCAAAGATACCACCCAAAGATGCTTTTAATTAAGTAGTGAAATAGTGCCATCATCATTATATTTGTCCAGAGCTAGTTCCAAGTACAGGTACTTAATATGATTTTTGAATATTTGATGACTTTTTAGGCCGTCCATTGCAGATCAGCAGAAGGTTGGGTTCTTCAGTCAAGATCGAGCCACCCAGACAGAGAGATCGGACATTGTTAACCTCAAAGAAATGACACAAGATATTCAAGGTCTACTCAAGGTATCCAAGAAAAAATGTCAAGTCACTCAAATTGAAATTCCAAACACATTTACATATTGTTTGTAACTGTTGTAGTGAACTTACTGTTCAGGTTTAAGCTTTTGATTACTTTCTACAGCAAAAAAAAAAAAATTGAAAACAAAACCTAGTTAATGGTTTATTATCAGCTCAGGTTGTTTTATGAGACTACTTGAAGTTACATTTTAAACATCTGCTAAGTTCAATTCAATTAATTAAAGTTAACTCTGCTAAATTGATTTACAAAGCTCTAATTGGAAATCAACTTACATTTCCTCTAACCAGAATATCAAATGTTTTCTCAATAACCTTGAGTATTTTTCAAATACTTAAATTTGTACAAGAAGACAACAATTTACTTTCTCATTTCAGGAGTCTCAAAGATTGAAACGAGAATTAGCAGTAACAAAACAAGTGATGCAAGCGGACTATGAGAACAAATTGCAGGAGAAGACTCTAGATATGTATGTAAGAATCAACGAAAGAGTAGAAGAGCTACAAAAGATGCATACTGAGGTACAGTCAGTTCAGGGATAAGGCTTGCTGCTTAAAATATTTACTGGACCAGAATTGTTTTTATATTATGACTAGAATCAAAGTGAGAAAAAAACGCCTTTGAAAAAAGTACTTTAAGACATATTAGAATGTTATTTTGTCATTAAGGACAAAGAAAACTTTGTTGAAAAGAATTTAAAGTTTTTATTTTTTTTAAAGCCAACATTTGAAGACGATATTTCTAAGAATGAGGTATTATTATAATTTAATTGTAGAACACAAGACCGCTGGACTTGTCCGTCCATGAGTTAACTTGGCCGACACTATAACTAGTGGCCTTAGGCCTGTGATCCAGTGTAAAACTTTAGCCCTACCTTACCAGATTAGTTTGCATTTACTACTTTTGGTTTCTCTTGTATTGCAGAGAGTGGAAGTAGTGCGTCGAAGCTTTCGTCAACAAATGGCTGATGCTATAGTTAAGCTCAACAATGATTGGAAGGTAGTTATTATACAATTCGACTTTAGAGACCCAAAAAGAAAAATCCCCAAAATATTTGAGTTTCAAACTTTGGGTGTTCAGTTTTATTAGATGCCACTAAAAATTTCATTTATATAAAAAACTGATGCTTATGTCAAGTTTCATCCAAGTGAAATTCATTCATTTCAATCATGTTATTTTCTCTTTTGTCTAATTCTGACAAGTTTTCTCAATTTATCTTTCTTTTTAGACTCATGCAGGACTTAAAATGCAAGTTGAACAGAAGCGTCTATCCAATAAAAATGAGCAGATTGGTGAGGACTACGTGAAGCTACAACAGCAGGTTGCACAGCAGGAAGGTATCATTGATATGCTACGTATGCAGGTTGCACAAATAGCCCAGGTAAAGTGGACTTTGTGACTCAGAAACTCGCCATTTGAGTTTTAAACTGCCATTAGTGAGGATTACTGCTCAGCGGAAAGTTTATCAAGAACTGAATCATGAAAACGTGTTGGTTCTGGGAAGAACCAATGGTTGACAACTCAGAACCAACACTACTGAAAAGAGATTTTAACCCAAACCTCACCTAATTATACTTCCACCATGCAAAGTTTCAAATCCTACCTAAGAACAGTTTTTTTTAAGTGGTAAATTCAATTATCTACCTTCTGCCCAAGTAGAAGTTAAAAAGCAGGACAGGTTTTTTCAGGACTGGGAATTTTCCTGAATTCCGAAAATCTACTCCGCGGTAGTATAATATAAAGCAAGACAGTTCTCTAAATCTACCTGGCAAGTAGATACACACATGGTGTTACTGCAAACCAAATATATACTTATCGATGTAATAATTTATTGTAATGCTTAGGAGCCAAGGAGTGAAGCATCTACACCCAGTGCTGTTTATGAAGTTGAACATCTCCGAGATGAAATGGGGACATTACAGCAGAGAATAGATTCCATGGAGGAAGCAATGGATATTAAAGATGATCAAATAGAAGAATTTAGTAAGTTTCTCCTGACAGTGTTTTGTTACAAATACCATAAAGACCAGTTCATAATAATAATAATAATAAAGAATAATACTTCCTGAATTTCCATGCGTCACAATTAGAAAGGTAGCACGTACCGATTATTGCGTCACAACAAATTTGTTGTTCATTAGCAGGAAGTATGAAGCAGGGTTAAGTCTCTTCAGTCCTATCCAGTAAGCCAGTGCCCTCATTAATTATTTCAAGACAACTGCTCTACAGTGATGTAGTTCACTTTCTAAATTCTTGCATAGCTGCATCTAGGTGTAATTTTCACCGTTATTTGTTTTTTGGTAAACAGACAAAGAAGTGAGCAAAATGACCAAGGAACTTGAAAAGGAGAGAATACAAGTCAAGCAGGTAAACTTTCATCCAACTAATTAATAATAATAACAAATTCTTATATAGGGGATTTCACAGTAACCGTCTCAATGCGATTTACATTTGTCATCTGGTCATTGGGCCAATAGCATCCCTTTATTCTTTCTCAGCTCCAGGGGGAGTATACAACCTGGGCTACCGTTTTACAGTGCTCCAAAGGCTTTTTCATTCACATATTAACCTCTACCCTCGCAGGTACCCTAAGAGTATACAACCTGGGCTACCGTTTTACAGTGCACCAAAGGCTTTTTCATTCACATATTAACCTCTACCCTCGCAGGTACCCTAAGAGTATACAACCTGGGCTACCGTTTTACAGTGCACCAAAGGCTTTTTTCATTCACATATCAACCTCTACCCTCGCAGGTACCCATTTATACCCCTGGGTGAAGAGGAACAATCGTAATAAAGTATCTTGCTTATTGTGGTAATAAAGTGCACTCTTGTTTTGCTACAGAGTGAAGATTACACAATTTGTACTTGTACTTGATTTTTACTTGTTATTATGGTCTTGGTTGCAGCTTCTACATGAACTTGAAGAAGCAAAATCGTCCGCCCATCAAGAAATGGCTTCACTCCGAAGGAATGTAAGTTTCTGTTTTGTGCCTTTCTAGTTATTGTAAATAAGTTTCCATACCTGTCTTTAATTGACTTGGTAGGGTCAGTTTGGATGTCTCAAAAGTAACTACTGATGTTGAACAAAACTGGGGAAAATTTAAATGAAATTTGAATTTTTGTTTAATCTATTTTAGGCTGATAAACAACGCCTTCAGATGGAGAGGGAGATGCAAGACAAGATGTCAAAAGCGAGGGATGAGGTAAAGAAATTCGTTTTCCATTTCAATAAACTGTCTAGGTTTTATATGATTCATATGCTCCTGTTGCATATAATCGTTTAATTCGGCATATTTAACCTAAACTTCTTTCTAGACTTTATACCTTGATAACTTTTTACAATAAACTTTGAATGACAGGAATGGTTTATTATCTCGTTGACTCTATGTATTCTTCCATTATATATAAGTTACCTGTCAAAATGGTTATGATAATGTTGGCAATCCAATTGATGAGAAAGTTTCCTTCAAACTATTCATTTGAAATCTTGTAATTTTCAGATTGATTCAACAAAGGAGCAGGAGCGTCAAAAAGTTTGTTTCAATTGGAAATTGTTGTCATTGTCCTTGTTGAATGTCTGCAATATTCATGTATTCATGTTGAAAAGATTTTATATCAATATTCATTATACTCATGCATATTCAGTAGTTGCCAGAGCACTGACAACCCACCCTGTCATATTGGTTTTGGCAAACTAGCAATTCATTTATGTTTTTTTGTCTGTACAGCATCACTTTATAAATTGTGTTAGCTTGCCTGCTTCCCTCAAACTGCATGTTATTGTAAACAGCAACTGTTTAATGTTGAATGAAGTTGAATTGATGACTGTCCAGCACAGAACATTTCAGCATTACATCATTTGTCTGCAAAAGTCCGTACCAAGTCAGAATATTCCTCACCATGACATATAATGCACATCTGAGTATTGCAACGTACTCCAACTATGCACAACATTGTTAATGGCCTGATGTTTGGACCCTAGCAGAGTCTTTCTCTCTTACTTCAAGCATGTATTGTAACATCAATTCTCAAAACTTAATTGTAATTAATTCATGAATTGTTTAGCACATTATTATTCAATTTATGTTGCTTCATTTTTACCGAGTCTATTTTATTTGATATGCATTTTTGCACATTTCTCCTCCATGATGTTTAGCAATATGGGTTATTGTTGCGATGTTGAAGCTGTGAGAAGCTTAGAACATGTAGGCCTACTATGCTCCCAAGAAAATGCCTCAGCTATATTTCAAGTTGTTGTTACTGGTGTTTGTTTGTTTGGTTGATTGGTGGGTTGTTTTGGTGGTGGGGGGGGAGGGTTGTCCATTGCAAATGCTTCTTATTAAAAAAAATGCCACAAGTCAAAATTGCATTGTTTATCTTTCATTATCTTTCATTTTTTTGGGGGTGTCCATTACAAATGCTGCTTATTTAAAAAATTGCCACAAGTCAAAATGCCTTTTTTTATCTTTCATTATCTTTCATTTTTTGGGGGGTGTCCATTGCAAATGCTGCTTATTTAAAAAATTGCCACAAGTCAAAATGGCATTTTTGATCTTTCATTATAAAGATTACGTTGTTGTTGAAGACTGTGTGAAGAACTTGCAGCCAGTTTGATTTATAAATGCTACTTGAGTATTCATTTTCTCATTAATTGAATCATGTTATCATGTTCAAAACACAAAAATAATGTGTGAATATTTTGTTTTGTTCAAGTTTTTAACCAAACCAATAAGTGATGTTGGTTGATATTTTTGGTTGATATTTTTGTAACATTTGTTTAACAGATGGTTGGAATTGCTCGTAAACATGCTAAGGAACAACAGCAACAAGAAGAAGAGAGATTGAGACTGTTAGACGAACAACGCAAGACGGCACTAGCTCTACAAAAGAAGGTATGGTGTTGCCCCCCCCCCCCTCTCACCATTGAGACTTGCTACAAGCTTTCTGTATTGAGGACTCTTACTTTTAACCCTTATATTTTATATAGTTTATTCATAGAAGTTATATTAAACTGTTGCACACTGCTTACCAACTATAAGGATTTATGGTTTAAATGCAAACAAATAGTTATGGACAGACGTTTAGACCCTAGCAGAGTCTTTCTCAAGTTATACGCAAATCAAGCATTGAATACAAACAACCAATATTGACATGATTAATAGAGATTCATGGTTTTTTATTCTTGCCATTAATAAACACAGGAACGAGAGAGTGCCTTAGTTGCTTCTAAAAGTGACACAGATCTCTCCAAATTGAAGAAGATTGAAATCTTCCTGAAGCTAGAAGTAGAACGGTGAGATTTGTAGTTTTATTTCTAATGTTAAAGTAGGAGACTTCTTCTGTCAACCTCCATATGCTGTTACTTTAATTTCTTTGGATTTGTGAACATGAAAGCATGAAAGCTATTTTGCGTACGGTCAGGTTGGTGTAGTGATATCTTTCTATGCCTTCCACCTTTAAGACCCCAGTTTGAATCCAATCTCTGGAACCATGTGGATCAGGTTCCAGGAATAATTCTCTGTGGTTTTCCTTCGACATTTAAACCTGAAACTTCCTGTGTTATGGTTCTTGGCTAGAATAGTGATTGGGTTCTCATAACCATAATACATGTACATGAAATGAGCATCCTATGAACACAGTCTTTGTGCATCGTTAACGAGCAATTCTTTTTTAATCAAGATTACTGGTCAAAGTCTTAATTTCATTTGCAGTTAAAACTTTCTCCCTGTTAAACAAAATTTGTGTTTTATTTGTTTCTTTGATTATAATGTTTACAGGCTGAAGAAAGAGCTTGCCAGAACAACTAAAATGTGGGAAAAGAAATTTGCCATTCTGCAAAAAAGGTTTGTTTGCCATCTAAACTTCACCATCATTTTATAATGTAATATGTTGCTCAAGACACTGTTCTGCTAGGAGTTGTTTTTAAAGAGAGATATAGTTCTGTACAGCGCTGGCTGCACGAGGTTTCCACTGTTGGAAAATGGAATAAAACACATTACAACTACATCATGTTTCCAGTCTTGATTTTTGAGCCTGTTACATTTAAAAGTTAAAATGGAAACCTTTGAGAAGTGAAAAATTACAAATACCTTAAATAACTGAATTATCAAACACTGCTTTGGCTGGCTTCCATTGACTCTCGTACATTGATTGTGTTTTTATAATGTACACAGTTTATATGCCCTGAAAGATGAGAGCTTTGTGAGGCAAACATTGCAGAAACAAGCAGCAACACTCCACCATGCTTCAGTCTCATATTCTGTAAGTATCACAAGTATAAAGTGTGGACTTTCTTTGCAATGAACTTCTACAATTACACCCCAAACATTTACCCGGGGTGGGCAGAGTAGGATTCTATTAATACAGGTGAACTTGAGGCCTAGGGTTTTTTCATGACAAACAGCACCGATTTTACAAAAAGATGAAAAATAAAAATGAGTTGATATTTAGATTTAAGTTTTTGCATCAGGGATGGAGAATAATTCCTAAGTTCTGTGAAAACAAAAACACAGGTAAAACACTCAGGTGGGATTCGAACCCCTGACATTTGCATTGCTAGAGCAGAACTCAAGAAAGTACTGAGTGTACAGTAAATACACATCGATGTAAGGGTAAAAACCAAATTATAGAGTTGATATCTCTAAGTGTCTATGTTAGTTTGTATGTCACTATGCCTCGTCTTAATTGCTTTTTTCCTTTTTTAGGCCGATGCACCTCTTGGGGTAATGCCAAGCAGCCAGCCTAACAATACACCCAGGAAACAACATCCCCTGGTAAGCAAAGGAATAATTCTTGCCAATTCTCTTGCATTGTTTAGACATGTGTTGACAAGGTTTTGTAATGCATTGTATCTATTGAACCCTTAAATGGTACTTGTAATTGCATTTGTACCCATGTTTTTTTCCAGCCTGGAATAGGTCAGATGTCAAAGGTCAGAGACCCTAGACTTGACCTCATCTCACCCTTTACAGTATCCCCTCCTGCAGGCAGAGGAGTTGAACTCTTCTCAGCTGCAGGTAAGAATTCTATTTAATCTTGATGTAATCCAACAATATTTCAATTCATAAAAACATGCTTGTGTTTCTGATACCAAGGTACACCAATGCAAAATCATTGAATGGATTCACATGTGCCTAACACAACTGAAAACACTTCATTGTAACACAAGTATTATTTACTTAACGAGAACATAATATTCCTTGTCTTTTCCAACTTAGCTTCCCAAATTGTTGACAATGATGGCGAGGATATTGAAGATTCCTACATCGAAGGTGTCATACCTCTTCCATCGCCTCCACCAAAGTAAGTGCATGACCATCCTTTTCTTTACTTATCCTACTCCAAGTACATGTACTGACTGTGAATTTCGAATTTACTCTTTCATGCACTGTTTATTTTAGTGATCATAAAATGGACAAATAATTGTTTATAAATTTTTGCAAATGGCGACCCCACCTGGTTGGGATCTCTGCAATAAGTAGGTCACAATAGCACCCTCAAGAGTACTCTTTCCCATTCTGAAAATAGTGTGGTCGTGCAATTTTGTTTTTCATTTTACAGCTATTTTTTGAAGTGATTTTAAAGCCATTATACACTTTCGGTAAACAGTATTGTCCAAGTCCCACACTTTGTGTATCACAACTTATATATAAAATAACAATCCTGTGGAAATTAGGCTCAATCGGACATCGGAGTCGGGAGAAAATAACGGGAAAACCCACTCCTGTTTTCGCGCGTTTCGCCGTGTCATGACATGTGTTTATAACAAATCCGTAATTCTCGTTAACGAGAATTTATATTGTTTTACCGTTTTCTCAAAAAGTAAAGCATTTCATGGACTAATATTTCAAGAGAAGTCTTTCACCATTACCTTCTGTAAACCCTGTAAATTATTTGTAAATCTGTGAACTTTTTTTTTTTTTCTGTACCGAAAGGGTCCAATGGCTTTAACCAGTCCTTAGCGGCAGGTCTTGGGTTGAAACTAATTGATTATGTCTTTTCTTATTTACATTTTTAAGATGGAAGCAAGATAGCCGCCCTTCAACATCTGGACAAGTGATTGTTATGCCTACAGCATAAAGACACCACATAAACAGGTACATCAACAGGGTTGGACAAGTGATAGTTATGCCTACAGCTTAAAGACACCGTATCAAAAACAGTTACATCATCAGAGCTATCTAGATCAACCTGGAACGCAAATCACCTGGTTGGTTACATGTGATGACAAATCAGTTGTACATGGTGTACCAAGTATACATACAGCTAAACCTCGTTGTGGGTTTCTTGAACGGTTGTAAAGGCTAGTTTATGGTTGGTCATGGGATGGTAGCATGGAAAACTGTACGCGTAATAATAAGAAAGACACAGGTAATAGTTATAGCCGAGGCATCCGTGTACATGTATTTGCAAAGGCAAAAAGAGTTCAGAAGCTCCAAGCATTATTCTGAGAAGCCCTTGATAATGCCACGATTAGATCGTCTCTCACCGACATTTTGAGAGAGGTCTTTAAAGCTGTTAATCAAACCCTAACCCAACCATAGGAATGATTTACCATTCCCTCTCGTGGCGAGTCCTTGTATTCTAGCACTCTGTCCAAGATAATTTTTAATTTGTATTGATCTTTTATTTGTATACTTGTACATACTGTATTTGTTTAAGACATCTAATTTGAGGCATCAGTGTCTTGGCATGAAGATACTTGGGTCCTTCAGTGTTAGACTACTATCCTGGCACAACTTTACTTTTGAAACTCTAGGGGAGATGCCCAACTCGTCTTTCACGGACATTTACAGCAGTTGATCAAACAATGTAAATCTTGGGAGCAGTTTCAAACACATTCCGTCCATATTTAAAAAAAAATTATTTATAGATATATATTTATACTTGTGAATACTTCAGCAAGACATTTAAATTCCTTTTGATAAATAAGCAACAAGAGCGTAACATTTACTGTAAATTTGTAAAAGTATAAAATTTAACAATTCAAATTTATACATGTGCATTTGTCGTTCTTTGTTGAGATAAAACCCTTGCCCCTAGTCCCTGTTATAAAACAGTAAAGACAGCATTAAATAAACGACACATCAAAGAATAACTATTTCAATGTTAATTGATTTTTTCAATTTATTTTATAAGTGCAACAAATCAACATTTCCAAAGGCATATGGTAACGATCCAAAGACAACTACTTCTTTGTATAACTATTTGGAGGAATCCCTGTATTCAAAGGATTATAACAGGCATATAATTTGGCCCTTGGAAGAAAGGAGGCGAATTTTATCTAGTGCAATGGCTGATCCACATGTAACGATGTATTGAAGTGTATTCACATCTCAATACAATTTTGCACATTTTACTCCAAAGTCAGAAATTTTACCAAAATATCTGTTCGCATGAACACCAAAATTCAGACGGCCCATTTTTTAAATAACAAGAATATGTTCAGTACTTATTCCTCGGTCTGTAGGGCCCCCATATGCCATTATGTAAATTCAAATTTTTCATTGCCAAAAACTTGTTTTGGTTTTGCTATTAGAAAACCTTAAACCTCACTGATCATATTATGTAACCCATTACACTAACACACACACAGGAGTTTAAGAAATTCTAACCAAACGAGCATTCTCCCACACAATCCCCCCTTATTCATAAAATCTCTACCCAATTCTTATTCAAACTGATGTTGCACAAAAACCAAAAACACATTTATTTTTTCAAATCACAAACAATTCTTAACAAAACCTGGTCTTGGACTTCAACGCTCTATAACCTCATATAATTATAATTCTTAGCTGTTAATAAATTTCTAAGCCAAGGGATATTCTACATATTGGCAGATACCAATTAGAAGTGAGACCTCTATTGTTCCTCAGCTAGTTTCTCGGCTTTTTCTGCCACCTCTTCGATGGTACCCACCATGTTGAAAGCAATATCTGGTAGGTGGTCTTGTTCACCTGTTCAAGAAACACAAACAGATTTTTAGCAATTGATGCATATACAATAAGACACAAGAATACTCAAGAGTGATAGTTGCGGGTTTATTTTCAGAAAGGGTGCAACATTTGTAGGATCAGAATTAGTTTGTGTGCTACATGAAACAGCAGCATACATGTGGAGCCGATCCAGATTTATCTACCTTTGTTTCTTACACACTAAATGCACAAGGAAAGCACAAGCATGTCTTGATACAAAGGCCCTTGACATCAGAGTCTCAAGTCTGGTATAATTTGTACATATTGAGTTGAGTAGCTTTAATTTCTTTGGGTTGAAATATTTTATTACTCATCATGTCCTCAGGCCCAAACAACCCCAACCCCTCTAAAACAATAAAAAGAAAAATCTGACTTCAAAACAAATCTCTTACCATCCAAGATGGACTTGAATCCCTTGATAGTATCAGCTAGGGGAACCAGTTTGCCAGGAAAACCAGTGAAGACCTCAGCTACCTGGAAGGGCTGCGAGAGAAAACGACTGATCTTACGGGCGCGTGACACAGTGAGTTTATCTTCCTCTGTCAACTCATCCATACCCAAGATAGCGATGATATCCTGAAGAGATCGGTAGTCCTGAAGAGAAGACAAGAAGGAAGAGAGAGTGTTACTAAAATTGTTATCAAATGAGATAACCAAAGTGTACTCCCATAATACTTATGTCAGATTCAACTTTGGAAAAAACAAATCAGCTGTTGCAAACGAAATCCCCAAAATAGTAAATGGCCCGATGTTTCGACCCTAGCAGACTCTTCCTCGAAGAAACAGATTTGTCTTAGCAATTGATACTTCACAGTAGACACTTCAATACTCCAAGGAGATAGTTGTGTGTTACTTTCCAGAAATGGTGCAACATTTGTAGGATCAGTATAAGTTTGTGTGCTACATGAAACAGCAGCATACATGTGGAGCCGATCCAGATTTATCTACCTTTGCTTCTTACACACTAAATGCACAAGGAAAGCACAAGCATGTCTTGATACAAAGGCCCTTGACATTAGAGTCTCAAGTCTGGAATAATGTACAGATTAGATGAAGTACTTTTTAATCATTTGATGTTTCAACCTTAGCAGAGTCTTTCTCGAAGGCTAAGCACTGCTTCTGGTGCAACAGAAGCAGTCAACTCAAGATTAAACCTATAACCAAATCCTTATTTCTAACTCGGGTTTGAAACCTTGTTAAGAATTTTTCTTAATCTTCAAGTCGTCTATCAACATTTCATGTATAAATTTTTGAGCTGCAAAAATTTTACCTGAAGAATCTTCTGTACACCTCTTGCAATGCCGTAGTGTTCCTCTCCTACTACGTTAGGGTCCATGATACGGGAGGAGGAATCTAGAGGATCTACAGCTGGGTAGATTCCCATCTCAGCAATACCACGGGACAGCACAGTGGTGGCATCCAAATGAGCAAAAGTAGTGGCAGGAGCGGGATCAGTCAAATCATCAGCGGGTACATAGATAGCCTGCACAGGACAATCAAGAGAAAGTAAGAAGGGAACTTTCAGTATGTTTCAAAACAAATTTAAGGTAGTGAAATGAAACAAAATATGTTCCGATTAATAGTTGTAGGATCAGAATTAGTTTGTGTGCTACATGAAACAGAAGCATACATGTGGAGCCGATCCAGATTTATCTACCTTTGCTTCTTACACACTAAATGCACTAGGAAAGCACAAGCATGTCTTGATACAAAGGAGAACAAACAATTATACTTGAAATAATAGTTTCTTGTTTACCTGTACTGAAGTGATGGAACCCTTCTTTGTGGTTGTGATTCTTTCCTGCATAGTACCCATGTCAGTGGCCAAAGTTGGCTGGTAACCTACAGCCGATGGGATACGACCTAGCAGAGCAGATACCTAGCAGAAAAAACGCACATCAGTTAAATACTCAATATAAGTCAATTTGAAAACATATTTCAGAAATTGATGTAATCTTTTAGAGGGTAAGGCCATTTTAATTCTACAAGGGGCACTTCCCATTTGAAAATCTTTAAGTCTATGGGAAACTTTTGAAGGGGGCACATACTACTGATGCAACACAGCCCTTTGTTGAATCTTCTAGCAACGAGCAGGGTTGTGGTTAGGGAATATGTAGGATCAGACTTAGTTTGTGGGCTGCACTTAGAGACAGCCTACATGTGGAGGTGATCCAGAAATACTGTTCCTTTGCTACTTACACCCTTGTGCACTAAAAACACAAGCATGCCTTATTGCAAAGGTGGCTGTTGAGAAAGACCATACATTAATCCAAGTACAACCATCTTCATAATCAAATAGAAATCCACATGACATAAGCACAGCTTCAAATGGGCATAGTTTAGTCCCGAAGAGTCTATATGCTGCAAGGATTTTCAAACGAAAGATATCCACACCAAGAAAAATATCCTCAGGCCTTGACCTTCGCTCTTGAAGGGGCACAGCAATTTTCCTCCAGTAAGGGGCACTTCTACGAGGAAAATGCAAGTTTGTATTGGAACCTTGCAAAGGGCAACACAGCAAAAGCACAGAGCACTACGGCAATTGCTGTGGGTGCCGTGGGTTATTTTGAGGCCTGTATTCTGTATAACTTACCTCTGAACCAGCCTGGGTGAATCTAAAGATGTTGTCAATGAAGAGCAGTACATCCTGACCTTCCTGATCACGGAAATACTCTGCAACAGTCAGTCCAGTCAAAGCAACACGAGCCCTAGCACCTGGGGGCTCATTCATCTGTCCGTATACAAGTGCTACCTACATGGTTTAACAACAAAACATCTTTAAAGGCACTGGATACTCTTGGTTATTACTCAAAGTAATTGTAAGCATAAAAACCTACATGGTTAGACAACAGATCTTGTTTGATAGAGCACAAATACTACTAGCACTTCCTTTAAAACTACAAACTATATATCAATTTGCAACTGTAGGATCAGAATTAGTTTGTGTACTACATAAAACAGCAGCATACATGTGGAGCCGATCCAGATTTATCTACCTTTGTTTCTTACACACTAAATGCACAAGGAAAGCACAAGCATGTCTTGATACAAAGGAGAATACAAAACTTTGCCATTGACTAAAAACATCAAATAAAAAATACATGATTTTGTGACATGTAATATTGATAAGACTGAAAGAAAATGTAAGATGACAATATCCTTGCTCTATGCCTGGAATTTCATGTTTGAGAGGGCAAGGCCATTTTCATTTTAAAAAGGGGCATTTCCATTGGTAAATCTTAAAGTCTATTGCAAACTTCTGAATGAGTACCAAGGCCAAGACCAGGG
The DNA here is from genome assembly GCF_032118995.1 of Asterias amurensis. Taxonomy (NCBI): domain Eukaryota; kingdom Metazoa; phylum Echinodermata; class Asteroidea; order Forcipulatida; family Asteriidae; genus Asterias; species Asterias amurensis. Next base: position 17,561,340 of record NC_092663.1, read on the forward strand.
CAACGGAGGCCATCCATGAAATTCAAGGCGTGTTGCCCCACTGGTTCTAAATAAGCCAGGGGTGAATTTCACAAAGAGTTAAAGGAACACGTTGCCTTGAATCGGACGAGTTGGTCTTTGAAAAGCGTTTTGAAACGTTTGTTATAAAATGCATATGGTTAGAAAGATGTTTTTAAAGTAGAATATAATGATTCACACAAGTATGACTCGAAATTGCACGGTTTTCAATTATGTTGCGAACTAACATGGTCGGCCATTTTTCGGAGCTCCTAAAAATGGCCAACCGTGTTTCTTCGTGACGTATAAGGAAAATGTCGCAATTGTGAGGCATGTTAGTGTGGACTATTGTATTCTACTTTAAATTATCTATCTAACCATTTACTTTTTATAACAAATGGTTCAAAACGCTTTTCAAAGACCAACTCGACTGATCCATGGCAACGTGTTCCTTTAAGACAAGTCATATCTCGAGTTAGGACGAGTTACTCATCCTAATAAGACTAGCTCTTAAGTTTGTAATATCTCCCAAGACTTGGTCCTAACTCTTTGTGAAATCAACCCATGTTCTCTCATGTCTTGTTCTTTAAGTACCTTTGATGTATCATCCTTGAGACTGATGACACCTCCTTCAATCATTTCATGATAGAGATCATTTCCTTCACGGGTACGTTCACCAACACCAGCAAACACTGAGTAACCACCATGAGCCTTGGCTACATTGTTAATCAACTCCATGATAAGTACAGTCTTACCAACACCAGCTCCTCCAAACAGACCTGTATTAATGGGTTCAAGAAATAAACTTACTATCAAAGTCATGTAAGATATTTGTTCCTTGTACAAAACCAGGAATATTTTAGTCAAAGCAACCTGAGCCTTAGCACCTAGGGGCTCGTTCATCTGTCTGCATACAAGTGCTACCTTCATGGTTAACGACAAATCATCTAAAACAGTGCACAACTATTACTAGCACTTCTTTTAAAACTACAAATTATATATTAATTTGCAACTGTAGGATCAGTATTAGTTTGTGTGCTACATGAAACAGAAGCATACATGTGGAGCCGATCCAGATTTATCTACCTTTGCTTCTTACACACTAAATGCACAAGGAAAGCACAAGCATGTCTTGATACAAAGGAGAATGCAAACACTATCTTTAATGCAACCATGCAGAAAACTATTTGCATGGTTGAGTATTCATGTAATTAAGTTCTAAAGAACTTTTAAGTCTGCACAATAAAGTTATTCTACACTTACCAATCTTTCCTCCCTTAGCATAGGGTGCAAGGAGGTCAACGACCTTGATTCCAGTCACAAGAATTTCCTGAGCAACATTCATCTCTACGAACTCGGGAGCTTCTTGGTGAATAGCGGCTCTCCTAATAAAAAAAAATCGATCAAAAGAAGGGAATCAAGTTTTGCTAAAAAAGAGCATCATAAAGACAAGACACAAATTACATGCCACCTGTCTCTCCATTTTCTTTGTTTTCTTTCATTCATGTTGTTTTATCTGAAAATATATGCAATTTTGTATACCTTTTGTATGGTGTTTTCTTAGTTGGTATTTTTAAAACTGTATTATTACGGAGCTGCCCAATCTTTTGTAATTGCATAATCTAGGATAAATCAAGTTTTTTAAATGAGTTAAATGGAATACCTGTCTGTTGGGATAATGCCTCTCTCATCGATGGGTTCACCGATGACATTCATGATACGACCTAGTGTCTCTGGTCCAACAGGAATCCTAATTGGGGAACCAATGTCAAGACATTGATCACCACGTACAAGACCTTCTGTTCCATCCATAGCAATGGTTCTGCATGTGTTCTCACCTAGGTAACAGATAATCAGTCATTTTTATAATCAGTCTTTTTTGTTAACTTTAGCAGTTACTTTTACACAAGTTTTTATGACTTTAGAACATCTAAGCAAGCAAGTCATGATAAATATTACTAAAAATAATAGCTCGAGTATAAAAAAACACAGTTCCACCATTTGCTATAAAAAAAGAGTTTTGTGACCCTTAAAGGAACACGTTGCCTTGGATCGGTCGAGTTGGTCTTTGAAAAGCGTTTGTAACCGTTTTTTATAAAATGCATATATGGGTAGAAAGATGTTGTAAAAGTAGAATACAATGATCCACACAAACATGCCTCGAAATTGCGTGGTTTTCCTTTTACCTCGTCGACTAACACGTCGGCCATTTATGGGGGTCAAAATTTCGACTCCCATAAATGGCCGACCATGTTAGTTCGTACAGTAGAGGGAAAACCACACAATTTCGAGTTAAACTTGTGTGGATCATTGTATTCTACTTTTAAAACATCTTTCCAACCATATGCATTTTATAAAAAACGGTTACAAACGCTTTTGTTTTGACCAACTCGTCCGATCCAAGGCAACGTGTTCCTTTAAAAGATCACACAAGAATAAAAAAAGATTACAACTCGGGTCATGTCGGACTAGACCAAATTTCTATGCTTCAAGGGCAAGTAGCATACATACATGGATACAGTCCATCTTTATTTACCTTTGGATATTACACAACCAGAGTTGATTTACAGTGGCTGTGTCTTTGAACAAAGGACTACAACTTCAAAGTGTCTAAAAGAATACCTCCTTACCTAGATGCTGGGCAACTTCTAGAACCAGCCTAGAGGTACGACCTTGAACCTCTAAGGCATTAAGAATGGGTGGAAGACCTTCATCAAACTGAACATCTACAACAGCTCCGATGACTGCAACAATCTTTCCAACAGCCCCACTTTGAGCCTGTTCTTTGGCTTCTGCTACATAGTTGCGTCCTATACAAAAAGGAATATACAATTTTAAAAAATGATTGCTTTTATTGGCATATAAACAAGAGAAGAGCTGTATAAGAAATATTGAGACTACAAAATAAATTTAATATAGATTTTATTTGTTTTCATACTTTCCTACCCAACAAAGTAAAACATATCGCAAAATTAACTTCAAGAGATATGCTGTATTTTCATAAAGCCACTTATTTAAAACAAACATTAATTTCAATTTAATTAATATTATTATTTTAATAAAATAAATGACACAAACAAAAAACAAAGGCATTTAAATAAATCATTGTTGAGTTTTGCAAATAAAAACATTCTCAAACTGAATCAAATTCAAACTAAAAATTGTATTTCATGACTAAATGGAGGTTAATTTTGGCATATTTTCCTTGACTTCTACATAAGTTTCCTTAAGTTCCACATAAAAACTTTATTCAGAAAAAAAAATCTAAATGAAAACCTAATTTAGTAAAATAATTGTTTGACAAAGTATGTTCAATTGAATAGTTGTAGGATCAGAATTAGTTTGTGTGCTACATGAAACAGAAGCATACATGTGGAGCCGATCCAGATTTATCTACCTTTGTTTCTTACACACTAAATGCACAAGGAAAGCACAAGCATGTCTTGATACAAAGGAGCACATAAAATGCTAGCGACATTAGAATGATTGATATTTTTTTTGTACCTGTACAGAGATGATGAAACCTTATCTTCTAACAAAATTTTACACTTATGGAAGGCTAGTTCAATATTTTAAACCTTTTTTTTAATTAATAATTTTTTGGCCAGTTTTGTTTAGGACAACAAAATAATTAATAATAAACTTAAACTAATTGTACGACAGAAAACGGTCAACACACAATAAGGCCTACTTCCAGTTTTATAAAATGGAATATTAATAATATAAAAAGTAGCAGTTAACAAAAAGCCCTGAACACAATTCAGAAACTGGTGTCCCAAACAGAAATGTGCCGGGACTGCCGATTATCAGCAGACCATGAGCAGACCAACCCGAATGCTGTCCTGCCTAGGGAAAAAATGGGCTGTTCTGTCTGCAATTATCCTCTCAGTCTCAGTCACCATAAAAAAAGTAGGCCTAACACTAGTTAATTAAAAGCCCTGAACATGATTCAGAAATTAGCGTCCCAAAATTGAGTCGGGTCGGTCGATTATCATTGGACCCACCGAATGCTGTCCTGGGCTGGGGGAAAATGGAAACATTGACGGAAAAGTTTCCGTATGGCCCCACCACTTTTTCATTCGATATGAAATAATAATTAGTATCTAATTTACCTCAATGAGATATCCCTTTTTGTAAAAATGAGTGAAAAAGTGGTGGCGTCGTACGGAAAGTTATCCACATTTCTGTGTATCCTCAACAACCAACAATGCAATTTGCAAATATGATCAAATTTAATTTAAAAAAGAAAAAACCTGCCACCACTTTTTCACTATTTTTTAACAAAGAAAAAGAATATCTCGTATACCCAGATTCGTGCCAGGTATTCATTCATTTATTCATAGCAATAAAAAAGAGGTGGCAGGATTATAGGATACGGAAATTTTCCCCCAAAAATGTTATGCGACCTCACGACGGATTACTATTACTAATGCAGCCGCAGTGTGCACCACGCAGCACAGAGGGCGGCAGTTTTCTCACTAAACTTTTTGCCGGTTTGCGGTTGCCACACCGGCACCAACAAACCCAAATTTTACGAAAAGTACCCCAAGTTTCCCTTAAATTTTGCTACCTACTTGAGCTATATGTTGCTGGTGCACATAATCTAGCTGTTTGGCTGACAAGACCGGCAGAAAATGCCGGTTTTGTAGCTCGAACAGCAGAGAAACAAGTCTTCGCTATTCCGGACAGCATGGCGGCCATTGACGAACAGAATGTGAGCTAGGTTCACATTCGGTAAGTCTCGGTAAACTCCGGAAGACCGTGCGTGTCGACTACGTCAAACGCGTCATGAGAAATCCGGCGTCTGTGATTGGTCACATTAACCGGAAGAGCATTTACGTTCCAAAATTAAAACCGTTTGGGTGAGTTGTTGGTGTGTGCACGTCTTGAACAAAAAGGTTGGTATTTTTACGTATAAATTCTAAAGTTTTGTTTCTTTTTATAGGTTGTTAATGTACCTTGAGTACAATATTACTATATTTCAATTGTAATGTTGCTTTTTTCTGTAGGAAACGGAAATGGCTGACTCCAAACTGATTCTGAAACTGAAAACACGTGAATGAAATGTAATTGTAATGTTTTTTCTAAAATTAATGCCAAACCAAAAAGACAACTCGACCTCCCATATTGTGTTGTTATACTGGATAAACTGGTTAAACTGGATGTTGGACGACTTGACTGTTCAGACAACTCAACCATTACTGAGACAACTCGACGATTCTCGACAGATGTCTATTTATTTGTATTTCAACCGCCAGCTAGACAACTCTACTCCTAGAACTATTTCGGTTTCGTCCGGCTATCGTCTCCCGTAACCTCATAGGTTTATATCTCTCACGCGTGCAACGACCCATGGTTCAATCATTGTTCAATGAATTTTAGCATCAGAAATCTCTCTTTATTTTAATTTTAATCTCGCCAAAATTAGCCTCTATGTGTCCTTTGATATCTCAATGTCCGAGGAGACGACCAGAAAACCCACTCCGCAATCTCAAAAAATGTTAAAAGTTATAAATTCTTACCGTAATTCAGTCCCCAAATACTCCGTGTTACCACTACACTACAAATGCTGATTGTCCCCGAACTCTGCCGAACGCATCGCCAAGTTACGACACGTGACGAGCGTGTGCATATTATTTTTTTCCCAGGACAAACGTGGAGAATTTTCGCACACGTTTGTCCGTCATAGAATTAAAAAAAACACTCGATCCGTGCTTTGTGTACAAAACATATGAACACACGTCTAGGAATCAGACGTCTGGTTCCCAGACGCGTGTCTATATGTTTTTGTACGCAAAGCACGGATGAAGTTTTTTTTATTGTAGGACAAACGTGTGTAGATAATTCTCCACATTTGTCCTGGGAAAAAAATAATATGCACACGCTCGTCACGTGTCGTGACTTGGCGATGCGTTCGGCAGAGTTCGGGGACAATCAGCATTTGTAGTGTAGTGGTAACACGGAGTATTTGGGGACTGAATTACGGTAAGAATTTATAACTTTTAACATTTTTTGAGATTGCGGAGTGGGTTTTCTGGTCGTCTCCTCGGACATTGAGATATCAAAGGACACATAGAGCCTAATTTTGGCGAGATTAAAATTAAAATAAAGAGAGATTTCTGATGCCAAAATTCATTGAACAATGATTGAACCATGGGTCGTTGCACGCGTGAGAGATATAAACCTATGAGGTTACGGGAGACGATAGCCGGACGAAACCGAAATAGTTCTAGGAGTAAGACAACTCCAGCCAGGCAACTCCAGAGTCCAGCCAGCGCCAGGCATGCCAGGTCAGGAGAACGTAGTTATGGCAATCCCAACCAGAAACATTGTACAACTACAATACAATGGTCATCGGTTGAGCGTTTTTTCGTGTTCAGTTGAGCCGGTTGAGCACGGTGCTGACGCTGTTCAGACCAGACTTGATTGGGTTGGTTTGGGTCGCCAAAAGTAAACGCCACTCCTTCCACTCCACTCCAGCCAGGGATGGCCAACCCGCCAATCGACAAAGAACAAGACAAGTCGACGGATGGTCAATGATAATAAATGGTCATGCCTGTGTGTAGTATTCGTGTTCACAGCAGCTGAGCGTAGCCGTGGGGATAGGCCGTAGACATGGGCTTCAGTTCAGCACACAGGGCCAGGGACCATCCTACACTAAACTTGGCATGCACGGGCTTCCTCCAGGAGTGGGGTGGGGGGTTTTCTGATGAGGTGTAGAGTCCGGGGTCGAGCTTGTGAACACATGCACAATTGTCAGGGTTGCACAAATATGTTGGCGAACAGGGCTGTTCAGACAATCTCCAGCCAGTGGCAGATTTCCGTCTGCCAGCAATTTTTTATTTTTTTAATATTTTTTTATATAAGGAGCAAATGTGAACAATAGCCTAACAGACATTGACATGGTCAATGAACAGAATGAAATTTGAATCGGACTGAAGGATCTTAAAAGAAGAACTCTGATGGGCTAATCAAATGGTTCACTGCAGCTCAGATTTACCAGAAAAGAATAACAGAAAAACAAAGATATATGGTATCAAGGAAACACTGAGTTATGTAAGAAGGAGGTGTCCATGCACACGGCATTTAAATGACTGAATCCCTTCCTCAGTAATGTTGCCAACAACAGAGACAGGAAGACTGTTCCATAGGGGGACGGCAGTAAATTTAATTTCTGTGATACTTTTGTAGAGGTGTGCCAGTAAAGTATTGTAAACTAAATAAAAAAATACATTTTACATGCCACTCGAAGGATACTCATGCAAGAACTACAGAAATGCAGGGTTTAGAGAGGAAATTCATGTTACCTGTCAGTATCGTAATTGTGATCGGCCATTCAACCATCGACGAGTTGGCCCAACCGTTGTCCAAAAAGGTTGAGTTGTCCATCGGATGAGTTGTCTCAACACTAAAACTTGTAAACTCTTTTATTTTGCTATTATCACTTTGGCAAAACGCACCTCATCAATGCATAGTTCTACTACTAGGAATAGGTTTACCTCCATTGTTATGGTTGTTTGCAACTAGCATGGGTAAAAAGACTGAAGGATTCAACTCTTGAAGTAGGATTCTAGAAATCTAGGTAGGTTTTTTTCAACTTTTATATTCCTTTTTTTATACATTTTTTAGTCCGCAAAATTAAATATCTTCCAAATTATCTCAATAACTTATCCCAGTTATGAGTTAAATCAATGACGTTACCAGATTCCAATTGTTTTGTGTTATTCTTTCCTTCTTGCAGGAAACTTATGTGAGTTCATTATTGATTGGAAAAAGCACCAACCACAAGGCTGAATCAAAATGTCGATTGTTGCAGACTTTGATGAGATCTGTCACTACCAGTCAGTGTTGAGCAAAGGATGTGAACCAGGTATAATTATTAAACACTATTCTCTAGCCTCTGTCCTCTGGAGGGTTTCGCTGTTAACAGTTTATAAAATTTTATCCTAATCACTGGTTTTTCATTCTGATTTCCATATAAAGGTAAATTGTACCACTTGACCTAAATGCCACTTCTAAGTACATTCAAATCTAAATAGAAGAACACAACTTTCACTTCCTATCACCGGAATTAAACAATGTCATTATGTGATAAGAGCTAATCATCTTTGTTTTGTTTTTCACTTTCTTTTCTGCAGAATTCCTGAAGTTCACAAGGAATCAAGATTCCTGCAGACGTCAATGGCTTGATGCGATGCAGAAGCGACTTCACATGCAGGAATTCATTACCAAGGTTACAGCGGAAAAAGATGGACTGGATGTCAAACTCAAACTTGCCAGGTTAGTAAACGATTCCAGAGACTGGCTCAATCTATGTTTTTAGACTGAAATGTGCTTTTATTGTTCCTCTCCTAAAAAGTACATTTTTGCATCTACTGTCTTGATGTCAATGCATTTTTACTGTTGTATCTACTGTCTTTATGTCATGCATTTTTACTGTTGTATCTACTGTCTTGATGTCAATGCATTTTTACTGTTGTATCTACTGTCTTGATGTCAATGCATTTTTACTGTTGTATCTACTGTCTTGATGTCAATGCATTTTTACTGTTGTATCTACTGTCTTGATGTCAATGCATTTTTACTGTTGTATCTGCAGTCTTTATATCAATGCATTTTTACTGTTGTATCTACTGTCTTTATGTCAATGCATTTTTACTGTTGTATCTACTGTCTTGATGTCAATGCATTTTTACTGTTGTATCTACTGTCTTGATGTCAATGCATTTTTACTGTTGTATCTACTGTCAATGTATTTTTACTGTTGTATCTACTGTTTTTATGTCATGCATGTTTACTACTGTATTTAACTGCCTTTATGAAATGTATTTTTACTGTTGTATCTTAAACTGTCTTTATGAAATGCATTTTTACTGTTGTATCTACTGTCTTTATAAAATGCACTTTTACTGTTGTATCTTTTGACTGACTTCATGAAATGCATTTTTACTGATCTTTGTATCTACTGTCTTTCTGCAATGCATTTTTACTATTGTATTTAACTGCCTTTATGAAATGCGTTTTTTTTTACTGTTGTATCTTAAACTGTCTTCATAAAATGCATTTTTACTGTTTTGGATGTCCTGTAATGATATTGTATTTTCATTTTAATTTTTTTAATTTTTGGATTGTGGAATTTTCTTGTCCAACCATTATCAGTTGTTAGCTTTTAAAATCATTGTCTAATTATTTTGTTATGCGGTGGTGTGCATTTTATTGAATGGCCGCAATATAAATCAATAGATTATCATTATGTTAGTCCTGAAATGAGCAGGGCATGGGGTACGGTAGTAGAGTCACTGAGTTCAATAGACCACAACTCTGCTATATCTTTTATCTCTTCAGTTTTACAGTTTTCAACATTTCTGACATTAGGCCCTTTAAATCATGTGTTTTTATAAATAACAATTTTCAAATCTCTATCAACAGAAATCATATTGATACGGAAATGAAAAGACGCACAAAAGCTGAGGCAAAAACAGACCAGTTGGTAAGATTATTTTAGTTTCTGCATATATATTTGGTTGGACTGTTTTAAAAGCAATAGAGCTTAGGGTTAGCGAGAATGTGTATCAATGTTACGTTTGTGCCTACTAACTATATACAAAAGGGTCAACCTGGGTCAACTTCAGCCCAAATTATGACATTGTGACACCTTTAGCAGACATGCCAACTAGTACGTTTTTCCCGTATTTCGTACGGGTTTTTGTCAAAAATACGGGTGTACGGGTTTTGCAAAAAAAATACGGTTTGAGCATCGCCACCGCAAAAATACAATTTTATCCCAGTTGGCCGTCGTGCCCTTTTTTAACTCAAGTTCAATATTTTTGTATTGACACAAATAAGTTTTCGGCCGACTACTTACGGCCGATAATGATTATCCAGTGAACTCTATTATTCCACGGGGGTATTCCTTATTCAACTTTCACCACACATCGAGCGAGCGCAACGGAGATTCCCTCGCATCCATCATTGCACGCACGCTAGTAGCACAAACCTGCATTGCTTACTACACGCCAGTTTATCTGACGTCCCGATTTCACAGGGAACCCGTCTAACACAATTCATTGAACAACAGAGGGCGCTGTTGTCAACTGCCCTTATATGGTATCGGTCGTTTTGTGAACAGACGAATCGAGTTTGCAAAAGAATTTTTTGCCAAAATAAAGACACAAAAGATATTGAGCGCCTGAAGCGAGATTTTTATAAGATAAATTTAAGAACTATGCCCCCAAATACAACAAACGAAACTTTTTGGGATGATTTGGTTTTTTTTGTCTTCTTCATTGAAATTAAATTGGTTTTGTTTTGTACTTGTCTTCTTTTGACAAAGAAAATTATATTTAATTAATTGACAAGGGTTTCTATATGAAATAGGATATGATTGACAATGTCTTTAAGATATGATTTATCAATATCTTTTTTCATACAAAACCTGTTCCATTGGGTTAACCACCCGTAGGGAAACCTCTGCCCAATTTTTAAAAAAAATGTGTATTTTATTTTATTTTATTTTTTATTTTATTTTTTTTCTTCAAGTTTTAATTAACTGGTTTAATTAGGCAGTTTGATAACTTAATGGCCTTCACACCTTCTCTATTTTGCCTGTCTCGGGGCTTAAAACTACGTTTACGCGTGTTTAAAAAAAAATACAGGTTTTTGATGCAAAATACAGGTTTTGGGGTTTCAGAATACAGTTTTGTGATCCCAGAGGTTGGCATGTCTGCTTTAGATACTTGCATTTGTTTTGAATAAATAGGAGCAACAAATCATGCTTATTCCAGAGCTACTTGCTGATAACTAGAGTCTTGCATTTTATTGAATAAATAGGAGCAACAAATCATGCTGATCCGAGAGCTACTCGCTGACAACAAGATGAATCAGCTGTCAGAGAAAGAGCGTGAAAGTCTAGCGTTTCTGAACGGGATGGAGCAACAGAATGGAGGTACTCCTGGAAGGAATAGACTCTCTGCTGTACATGAATTATCTGCTGATCTTCTATCACCATCTGACGTAAGCTATGACCATACAGAAGAAGATTTAGATGTATCGTATCTACGAGGTGGCAAGACTTGGACTCGATTTGCTTCCAAGAAGGTAAGACGTGCATTCTTCAGATGGTTTGTGTTTCCATCTGCTTATTTAGCCATTGTCACTCATTGTTGTGAACTCAGTTTTTGGCTGTGTTTTTTTCTGGCTTGTACTTTATTCATGTACATGTAATTCTACTTGACTGCTTAGGTTACACTTATACCTGTTGTTGTGTTGTCAGTCATTTAGCCTTCGAGAATGACTATGCTTGGGTCGAAACGTCAGACTATTAATAGTTGTTTGCATATGTTTATGAAGATCCTAATGATGCTTTGATAAGTCAAGTCCTCCACCCAAACAATGCGTCTTAGTAAATGATCACAGAAGTGTTTTCATTTATTTATGTAAATCATGCCAACGTATTGTCTTCTATTTTTTTTTTACTCTTAATAAAATGAGAGTTGGAATTATAACTGATAATCAAATATAAGAAATGATAATCAATAGAAATTTTTAAAATCATTCTTTGTATTTTGTCTAAATTTACACTCACACCTTTTTAAAGCTGATGTTGTGGTTTATTGTTAATCAGAGACCGAGTGCACCCCCACTAGAAGATGATACACCTCCTAAGAAAATGAAGACAGCACAGTACATGACAAGCCCTCTGCACAAACAGGTAAGTACGCTACAAATATTGCCATCAACAGAAAAGTCAAGAATAATATTGGAAGGCCATTAATTTTACTTAATTAAAATGTGTTCATGAAAGCGTTGGGTGCAAATAGATTGAATTCCTCATAAACTCTTAACTAATAGTTTTGGTCTGTGCGTCCATCAAAGTTGTGCTTTTTGTGTTGGTTGGATAAGTCTCTCTATGTCTTTATTCAAATATTATAATATTTTGAAGATAAGTTTTTGGCTGTTCTTTCCATTAAATTGAGTTTAAAAAAATGGACAAATTCATATAAATTCCAGTGTGGATCTCTGAAAATAATTCTAAATCATGTTAAATTGTGCCTTTTTCAGGACACATCTGTTGTAACAACCACTGTGACTGTGTCACCAAGTGGTCCAATAGTGACATCTACTCAGGTAGCAACCGTCCCAAGACTAGAGAAGAGCTTTACTCGCCCTCCAGGACCAAGAAACCGTGGCAGACCATCCAGAGAACTCCTCAAGAGTGGAGGTAATGAATGCAGACTCAAAATCACTTTCTTATTTATGTTTTAACCTTTCTAACATGCTCTTGTATGTGTATTTTTTATGTGTATTACTAATTTTTTTGTTTTTTGGTATATTTTTATCAATTTTTTTATCAATTTTTTTACAGCTTTATTGTATGAATAATCAAATATATACCTTTCCATTCCAATGTGTAGGTCACAATGACTCTGACGATTCATTCTGGGGTCTTCCTGAGAACCAACATCTGAAGGCAGCATTAAACAACGGAACAGTGACCCAACATCTGAATCTTAGCAAACCTGTTAAGGTTATCAAACAGAGACAGCATTCCTTCTGCACAAAGACCATCATTAAGCCAGAGACATGTAAACCGGTAATGTGCTTACAATGCTTCTTATTAAAAAGCAAACTTAAATCAAATTAAACTTAAAGTTAATCAGCTCAACATTTATATATAATAAAATAAAATGAGAGCTTATTCATTCTAAAATTCTTCATTGTTAAACTTGTCTGATCTATATTTTCTTGCTTTTAATATTTCAGTGTGGAAAGAGAATCATCAAGTTTGGCAAGTATGCACTAAAATGCAAAGGTAAGAGAGCTTGTTTTGGGGTTGCAGTCTGTCTGTCTGTCTCTCTGTCTCTCTGTCTCTCTGTCTGAACCATTTGATCTCAAATTTTCAAAGTTTATTTTCAAAGTCAAGTTTTCTTGTCAAGAGACGTTGTCTTGCTGTTGTGTTTTTGTAGGACTTTAAATCATTGCTTCAATTAATGTTGTTATTATTGTCATAAGTAATTTTCAGTGATACTGTTAATATTTGTTTGTGTCTTTTGTTTTTTGCTGTGAATTGATTAGGCCCTATAAGCTGCATTTTGGCTTCTGAAAATGCCTTCATATTTGGTTGTTATCCATTTCGTTACTTTGTATTTGTTTATCAGCTTTTTATCTTGTCTTGGATTTACACAATTACTGTTCTATAGGCCTATCTTAAGTATCTGTCATTTTCCTTCTTTTTCAATTTCATAGATAAATGTTGATATTGGACAATTGGTATGATCAAGTTCATGAAGTAAATTGCATTCTTGTTGTCACTCTTTTCCTGAGTAAAGGGAATCTCTAAATGGAAGTAAAGCAACTAATGACTACTGTATGTTTGTGTGTAGATTGTCGGATGGTCTGTCACCCTGACTGTGAGGGCTCAGCACCGTTGCCATGTGTACCTGTAACTGTAACACCAAAGAAGGGTAGACTTATGCCGACTAATATCCCACTCAGTGAAGTAGCGCCATCGACATCTCCCATGGTGCCTGCCATTGTGGTGAGTTACAACCACTTAGTTAGCTGTCTCTTATCAATCATATAGACTGCTTTATATATAATTGTGAATATGTGACCTTTATCATTAAATTGTTGCATCACCCATTGCTTGAATGTAGGATTGGAACTGCCTCTAAATACCAGACAATCTCAGTGTTCTAGTTGGTAAGGGCCTTGCCACAAGAGGCAACTTTTGCAGGCAACTTGGAGGCAACCAGCTGCAGTGCATACTACAAGACCACTTTGGTAGCACACGGGTCAATTTTCAAACATTGTCTTATGATCCACAAGAGAAATATGTGAACATTCAAATGTGACTGTCTTTTCTTCTTGGAGATTGCCTGGAACTGGTTGCCCGTAAATTGCCTCGTGTGACATGGCCCTAAGACACTGCTCTAGAATTGCAAAGGTTGTGGGTTCAAATCCCAACCATATAATTTATATGACTGCTTTTTTTTTTTTTTAACAGAATTTGAGTTTGCAGTGCTACCACACATCTGTGTAAGGGTGCCATATTAATGGACCATTGTCTTAAATTGTGCTTGTATTTCAGGTTCAATGTATAACTGAGATTGAGAAACGAGGGATGAGTGAAGAAGGGTTATATCGTCTCTCAGGATCAGAGCGTATCATCAAAGATCTCAAAGAGAAATTCTTGCTTGGAAAAGACCTTCACTTTGTAAGTCGATGAAGCAAAGTTTAATTGAAATGTCTTGTGAAATTAAGAGTCCCTACACAAATCTGTTTAAATTCCTTGACCATAATAAAGCATTGCACCATTTCCGATTATGTGTTATTTTGTAGATAGTTAAGTTGCCTCTTGGGTTAGTTTTCAAAAATACTTGTTTCATTTGCTTGTATTTTATTTTAGGCTTTAAGTAATCTTTACTTTTAGATTTGTACTGACTTGCATCTTTTGATTAGTATTTTGGCTGACCTTTTGCTGTTTACTGAAGTTTTTGCTTGTACTGTTTTTATGCTTTTATGTATTTTATATAAATATTTTATATTATTATAATATTGTTATTATTATATGTTCAACAGGAAAAGGTTTATGACATCCACAACATCACAGGTTTGTTGAAAGACTTTCTGCGTAGTATTTCTGAGCCTTTGGTGACATTCAAGCTTCATGAGACATTCATGAAAGCTGCTGGATTATCAGATCCTGAGGATAGCATCACTTTCACCTATCAAGCCATCAGCGAGTTGCCGTTGGTCAATCGGGATACACTGGCTTATGTTGTGCTTCATTTGCAGAGGTGAGTGCTGGCACTTGGGAATCCCAAAATCACAAGCTTTAACTAAAGCAACTATTATAATTTGGGGAACTTGTTTCCCTGAACTTGGCCAACTCAAGACCAAATCAACAGAATCACATATAAAGTCATCCATTGAATTTGTTTTATTTATCCATGTAACTTGGAAAGTGATTAAAATGCTTCTGATATGAACCTTTGCAGAGTGTCAGAGAGCCGTGCTTGCAAGATGAATGTAGTCAACCTTGCTCGTGTCTTTGGACCAACCATTGTTGGTCATTCATGTCCAGACCCAGAACCACTTGAGATGCTCAATGACACCAAGCTGCAACCCGCTGTATGTATTTACCCATTGATTCTCTACTATTTCATTTTATTTTCTTGATCTGTTCTTGACTGCCTTTGACTTCAATAATTGCACTTAATTTGTTTATTATTGTCCATTTTTTTGCCAATATGAAAATAAATGTTGCTTGAATTGAATTGAATGTCTTTAAAACCTGCACTATGTGTACATGTTGGTCTGCCCTTGTACGTGGCAATATATTTCTACTTTTTTCCAAAGACTATCATGCCTTGCCCACATAAAATAAAAACTACTATAAATCGAAACACTTCTCTGTTTGTATTTGTAGGTTGTAGATCGGTTGATCTCGTTACCTACAGACTTCTGGAAGGCATTTGTTAACCTTGATACAGAGAATACAATGACAGGAGACATGAATGTCATTCATAATAGACACTTTGGTACACCAGAAGCTGTGGTTTCAGGAGGTAGGTCTAAGTTTCTTTCTTTAATATAAAGGTGAAGGACTAAGCATCAGTAGTTTCTTATCAAGCCTTGATCTTGTGGAAAAGGCGCTTTGTAAATGCTCTGTTGTATGTATGTATGTATGTATGTGTGTATGTATGTATGTATGTATGTATGTATGTATGTATGTATCCAGTTATTATTTGTAATCAGATTTGAAGCTTAGCATGGTGGTAGAAAAGTAAACTGGTTTAAATGTAGCTGCTCGCACTGTAATAGTATCTTGTTACTACTACCAGATCACCTAACTTTAGATAGGTCTACAAGTTTTTAGTAAAATATTATTTGTTTAAATGCACCTGTAGAATTCTTAAAAACTCAATAATTAAACCAAAGAATTCTTTGATTTGATGCCATACATGACACAGGCTTTCATTCCTGAAGGTGCACAGTAATTTACCTCTGGTTTAAGGGGCACTTCTATAAGTAACATTTTAATGCTTTGCAAAGGGCATCACAGCAAAAGCACAGGGCACCACTGTCACAGCAATTGCTGTGTGCCGTGGGTTATCTTAAGGCCTGCTGACCTAATTTATTCAACCCATTGTATATCATTCATTTAATCATCATTCATTTAATCACTTGATTTGACATCCAATGGTAACTTTATAATTTCAGCCCAGTACATAACCATGTCAAAGACGCCCAGCAACAAGAAGTCTAAAAAACGTATGAACATCAAACGGTCATCTCACTCAAATGCAAGAATCCTAAAAGAAAATACAGACATTTTACAGTTTTAAACTGAGAAAAAGAATTTAATTTTCTATATAAAAAAATATTGTTAAAACTTATTTTTTTTTAGAACTCAATGAAAATTGATTTGAAGTTGGATAACAATTTGAAAGAATTTTGTAAAGAACATATACTTGTATTTCCCGGGCCAAAGTGAAAAGTGAGGACACAACTGGATTATTCTCATTTTTTAATTTTTTTTTTCTCTCACCAAGTATCTCCAAGAGAGGATTTTCAATCTCACATTTCTGTGATTCAGTGTAAAAACAAATAATCAATCAATCTAAAAGGGATGGCAACATTTTGAGGGATGGCAACATTTTTGTGTATGCAATGAGATGACCTGTGATAATGGTTACTGTAGCTAGTTCTAAAGCATGTTTATAATACACTAAACAATTGCACACTAATATATTTGAACAGAACGTGATGTTTGATTGATAGAAAAGCATCATTTGTAGACAAGCCCATTCATTCCAATCATGTTAATCCTCTTGTGTCATGCACACATGTCATACAATTCACTTCACTGACATTCCTAACCCTTTATAGTTTCTTTCTGTATCTTTGTTTGCAGTATTACTCTTGAACAAATAAATTAAATAATAATAACTAGCTCTTATATAGCGCATTTAACAATAATGTACCAGTGCGCTTTACGTTACTGCCCTGGTCATTGGGCAAATAACATTCCTTTTTTCGTTCTGATTACAAATGTTGCACAGGTTGATTTCATGCCTCTCTTTTATCAAAATGTGCTCTTTTGGCTTTTGCTGGACTTGTTGTCGGTTTGTCTTTTTCCTTGCTTGTAGTTTTTGTAAAGCTTTAAACTTAAACCTCTTTCAAAAGTCTTGCTTTTTTGCTGTTTTCTTCATTTGTGTTTATCTCATATTATTTGTGATTGTCTTGTTGCAGCTGATGGTAACAGGTTTGCAGCAGTCAACACTCCCAACACTCGCAGTAAGATGGGATCTAAGACTCCATCTAGTTCCTCTATCAGTAAAGCAAGATCTATCTTCTCTAAAGCTTCACTCACTCCAAGGTAAATATCAATGTCTTGATGTATTTATTGATCATCTTGAAAGATCAATCCACACTTGAGTAGTTTGTCAAAGATTGAGTTGCAGATTTGAATCTCATTGTTTTCTTTATTATACTTTGAGCCTCCCATTGATTGAACTCTCCATTTATTCTTGATTGTTTTGTATTCTTGATCATCCCATGTTTGATTATTAAATATTGTGTTTGATTGTAATTGAAAATGACTATTTGATAATTTGTAAGTAATTTTATTGTTTAAAATGTGTTTTATGATGACCCATTCAAAATCATGTTTTATAATTATTGTGCTTGATGACATTTCAGATTTAATCTGTCATTTGCTTGTCCACTTGTTGCATTTATACATTGCCAGTGTTTTAGTCTGATTTGTATATTAATATGCTCAACTTTAGCTTTTGCATGCTTTTGTATTTCCTCATTCTTTAGTAGTGCAGTTTCCATTATTATTATCAACCAATTCTCACAGCCTTCAGCTGAGCCTGTCTTATGTTGACTTTGAAATATAACCAAATTGCTAGCAGACATCCTTCCATAGTCACTCAATTTTGGTAGACATACGCCTTTGCCGGTAGTTAAATTTTAAACTTTTATGCTCTCCTGGGCATTCGATTATTGTTGCCTGTCTTATGTTGACTTTGAAGTATAACCAAAATGCTAGCAGACATCCTTCCATAGTCACTCAATTTGGGTAGACATACGCCTTTGCCGGTAGTTAAATTTTAAACTTTTATGCTCTCCTGGGCATTCAAGTATTGTTTAAAACAAATTTTTAATTTTTGTTTTAATGTGTACTTGTTTATTCTTTGCCCAATTACATGTTGAGATTTGAAGTAGGCTTGTTTATTTCTGAGTCAAAGTAGCTTGAATAGGGTTGGCCAATTTGGATTGATAGTGTAGTTGTCTCTAAACTTTACTTTGGACTTTGCAAAAGTTTGGTTGAAGTTGTTCTATCTTGCTTTCCCCAGGCCTATTTATTATCATATCCAGTCTTTATACACTGACCAGTGATCACTCACACTAAGTCAATTTTAAAATACATGTAATTTTTCTTAATATAATCCTCAATTAAGCTTATCGTCAATGCAGGCTTAATTAATAAGTTTAAAGCTTTTTTGCCTTATGATTACATTCCCAATACGATATTTGACCTGGATTTGTATTTTCTTTGCTAGGTTTGGCAGTAAATCCGAGAAGTCTAAGAAGACGCAGTTCTTTGCTTCGCCAACGCTGAGATAATCTAATTGCTGGACTCCTTAAGTCTCTTCTGTTTTGTCAAATGTGATGACAGTTATCCAAGCAGGCCTGATACTTTACTGAGGCATTCATGCCCCCGGTTCATTGCCTTGGTGCCCTTGAAATGCTTACTATGCTCCAGTACCAATCAGGTGCCTTTTTATCTAGAAGAAAACGCCTTAGTGCCCTTTCAAAAACGAAGTATACAGGTTTGTCTAGATACAATGTGGGGTTTTTTTTCTGGTCAATTTGTTGTTGTTGTTGTTGTTGTTGTTGTTGTTGTTGTTGTTATTGGGGGAGGTACTGGCAGATCAAAGTATGTTTTATGACTTCTGCCTCCCAACCACCTCTTCTTAAAAATGTCAAATGGAGATGTGGAAAATTCTTATTTGAAATCATGTAATTCAGTGCATCTAATTACAGGGATCAACTGTAATCACAAGATGTTTTGTAGCTATGATTCCAAAACAAGTTTCGTTGAAGTGAAATACTCAGTCCAAGTTAAGGACTTACCACAAGTAGGCCAATATTTATTTGTTTGTGCTTGTTGATTTTGTTACACATGAGGAATTATTGCATTAGCTTTTGCATGTCAAACATGTTTTCTCACAAATTTTGTTTTGAGGAATTAGAGTCATTCTTGCACCAAAGATACAAAAGTGGCCCCATGATTTCTGCTTAATCTTTGTTAAATGATACCATAACACAGACCAATTAATAGGTTCCAGTTTTAAATGTAAAGATTCAACTTAAAGGCTCAAGTAAAAAGTAAAGATAGTAAGAAACAATCAGCATTTGGTTTTAGTTCTAAATTGCAGAAAAACTAACATACAGGGGAATCTTCTTGAGAACATTATAGCATTTGTGGATTCGGTTGAATTGTTGCTTGATTTGTTTTCTACGTTTTGTCCTCAACAAATTTGATGAAGAAACAAATTTGTGGATGTTTAAAACCTTCAAAGAGTGAAGATGATTTCACAAAAATTTGTGTCATTTATGATTTGTAACTAAAAAGGTTGATTTGCTTAGTCTTTACATTGTACATGTACATATACAGCGTTATAACTTGTAGCATTCTCTTGTGTAAATGTAAATATGTAAAAAAAAAAAAAAACATTTGATGGGGTTTCATTTTTCGTTCCCCGTTTTCCTTTCTTTTGCTTTATAGCTTAATAAATGTTGTTTAGAAATACATGTAAAGCAGATAAGTACTAAACATCATTTTGCTTAGAGAGAAGAGAAGCATTTTTTTCCCCCTGGTGAACAACATGAGCTATAAACTAGATTTACCCTTATGTGTTTATCTTCATTACAGATTATTTTTAAGGGTGGCACGCCTTTGCTCTCATAGACATTTTAACCATGTATGTGTTTAACCGTTTATGTGTTTAACCGTTTATAAGATATGAATAAATGTAGGGAAGAAGTTACACTGACTTGCATACATGTGTCCTACTGTTGTATATATTGTTGCCATGGCATACTGAAAGACTTCAAATTACATGTATCTGCAAGTTAGTGGGTGTCATTCACACTTTTTTTGTCTCCCTGGTTACAAAAAAAAAACAGTCAAATTTTCTTTGGATAAAGTGAAATCTTGGTCTTTGATAATTTACCCCTCCGTGTGCCTAGGAAACCATTTCCAAAAGCTGCCTGGAGTCTTATTACTCCATAGTGGACTTCTTAAAATCCAAGATTCAGACTTGATTGTCGACAAAGGCTCACCCCTGAGAAGCAGAGCTATCCCATAATGCATTGTGATTAAACTACATTATAATGTATTCTGGTAAGGCATATTTATCAATATACATCCAATGCAAAGGACTGGAGTACATGTTCATTGCATATATGATGTCCTATGATGCAATGTAGATTCTAAAATGAATTCAATTGTAACAATTTTGTGAGTGCTTTTTATTTATATATTTTTCCAGAAGAAGGGTGTAGACTCTAAACTTATGTGCCCTTCTCTTGGCACGTAGGTAGTGCATACTAAACTGTCTCCTGACAAAAAATGCGAGTTAATTTTTTTTTAAACAAAACAAACACTATTTCCACACTTGGTAAAAATGTCTACCTCACTATTGATTTAATACAGCAATGTACATCTATAACAATAACATAAAGATTATTGTTATCAACACAACAGCATTGTAATTAAAAAACCTTTGGTTCAAATCAAACATTGACAAGACTTTAAGAGCAATCAACCAGCATCATCAAACAATTGGAACTCAAGTCGCATGTTTTGTCATTGATATTAGAGCCACTTTAAAAAAGATGACAGATTAAATAAGTGCACTAGAAGAATATACAGTTTGACTAAATCATAAATATTCCATTAAACAAAAACATTAAAATGTGTAGTTTCCCTCCATAGGCATATAAATGAGACGGATGATTTTTTTTTTTTTTTCAATTTTCAGTTCACTTATCAATAAACCCATTGCATAATGCATAACGCTACAGGGCACTGGGGTCACAAATGGTTTTATACACAAGGAACAGATATCAATCAATGATTTGCCTCCTTTGGTCTCGGTGTGTGCCCCTTTTGGCCAATAGTGAGGGCACTTTTGGGTCTTAGTGAGAATGCTTTTTGTCTTAAGTGCGAGTGCTTTTTGGCCTCAATTTGCAAACAATTAGTCAGAACATCCGTCTGTAAAAATAATAAAAATAAAAAAGTCAGAAGAGTTGAGAATTTTACTTTTTAAAATAATGCAATAAATTGTTGATGCTTTTCAATTAAATTTTACACCAAGTTGTGTCATGATTATTAATAAACATTGTTCCTCAAGGAAACAGTAACATTATCTTTGAGCTGGTGACATTGTTGGTTTCATGAGTTACAGAACGGTTTGACTTTGCAGGAAAACTCCAAACTAGGTTTCTATTGGTAATAATTTTGGTGTGAAAAACACTGTAATAGTTGCACCCCACCCCCTCCAGTCATTAGGGGGGATCTACTACTTGTATGAAATTTGGCTCCAATTTCCCCCCCCCCCCCCCCCAATCCTAGATCAGATATCTCCAAAGGTGCTAGGCCAGTGTGTTAGTAAAACCACATTACCTATCAGCTCGGTCCAATCATAGAGCAAAGAACAGAAGGAGTTACAACTCCATTGTTAATCCCCGAAGCTCAAATTAATCCGATTAGTGCTGCATCCACCTCCAGTGGAAATACTATGGATGTGAACCGCAGTTCCTGTAAAGGCTGTACACATTCCGACCGCAGCGAGCTCTTTGTACCCCATGTGTGTTACCGCCTTTCGCTGCCGTCGCTGGTATTACGTCGTTTTCCATTCATAATTATTGGAGTGGTAAAGTAGCAACATACAAGTTCAACGCGTGCGCAGTAAACAATGTCACCTACGTTGCATGCGCACAATGCTACATTAGAAACTGTAGACTTTGAGCTTTTGACTGAATTTTGAAGCCAACAAATCGGCCTTTCCTATGATGAATTATGACATTTGTTAGGTTTTGCTGATCGGGAAAATTATGAACTATGTGGTATTGATTGTTTTATCATGAAAAGAATGTCGGTGGCCTCCGGCCGTTGAAAACAAATTGAGATTTTTCCTGTCGGGGGATATGCATTTGAATGGTAGAGACACAATTAGACACAAACTGAAAAAGGGAATATAAAACGATTTTTTTTTTTTACTTTTAGACAATTTCGTGTAGGATATTTTTGGTTAAGAAATTGAGAGAGCTGTAATTAGATCAATAGATTTTGTGTTTGTTATATAAGAATATTACAAAGAGGTAATTCCTATTGCATTTTTGTTTGCCAAAATCATTGAAATGTCGTTATTCACAGCTAAAATCATCCTTGCCGTATGCCGTTGGTCGAGAAGGACGCTTGAACGCAATGCAATCTGTGTATTTTTCTGTGGCGTAACCATAGACATATAATACCTAGTTCTTTATACTTTGCTCTTTAGCAAATGCGCCCGCAGATGTTTCTGCCGATTAGCGCTGGTCATTTGTGACCGCGGTAACACACATGGAACCTTTGAAGACGACTAGTTGTAACTCCTTCTTTTTCTTGCTCTATGGTCCAATCATCATCTTTGAAAATGAGGATGAATTTTAGAAGTCGGTTGAACCTTTAGTGTTTGTATTAGGAACATAAATACATGTATTAGTAATGCTGCTAAATTTGCAAGTTGATGTTGCTTTCCTACTTGCACTCTACAAAGTGGTATAAATAAGCGTCTTAAGGCAAGTCTTGATCATGAAAGTTCTCTCAATTCCTTTCAGGACCCACAAAGTCAAATAACCTGCCTTTAGTTAAGGGTATTAAATTCAACTGTCAAGAAATGTTTAGGGATACTTCACAACAAAATGTCAAGCTCTTAGCAGAGGGAAGGTATTTGGAATACATACAAATTTATTTGATTTCACTTTTGAAAGATGTATTTCCTTTTTATAAAAACCTGCTTTGCTTTAATTTAGAAGCACACTTCGTGGCTGGTAATCAATCAAGCAGAATCGATGTTATTTATCCCTTTCACAAACAATATTCAACAAATTGTATGCCTGGAGAAGATGGTAATTTCAACAAATTGTATGCCTGGAGAAGATGGTAATTTCTATCCCTTACAATAAGCATATTCCAGAAAAAAAAGTATCATTGATAAAAAATGGTTTCCCTGAAAATCATCTGTGCCTTTTCTTGTAATAAACTTAAGGTCGCTTGAAAATAAGAAAAGATTGATAACGATGGTGGAGGTCACCTCCGGATCTGATTTGCAATCCATTCCAATCCCTTGATTAATCTGGAAAAAACGACAAATAGGAAACAAAATATCAGATAAAGTATGTGGAGACTGAATAATTGTTGCTGTATAGATTCTGGAATGTCAATTGTCGATACCGCTAACAAGACTATAGAGTGTGGGTTTGAGTCCCAGTCATGGCACTTAGGTCCTTGAGCAAGATACATTCGCATAAACAAATCATGTGGATACTGAAGAAGGGAAACTTCAGAGCATGAGCACATTACCGAGAACGGTTTGGTTGCCTGGTAACTGCTGCCACCTAGCGTCCCAAAAGTCCCCAATTGTTGGAATTGCTACATGTTACTTGTACATGTATAAGACTGTTGAGTGTCGGCCAGGGTTCGAGTCCCCGCCCTGGCACTGGTGGCCTTGAGCAAGGTATGAAAGTTACATTATGCTTTGTCCTTCAGATGGGACATTCAGCCATGAACTAGAATTGGTAGTGCACATAAAACAACCCACATCTCTATGAGGTTAACCCCAGATATTTCTGGTGACTGTTACATAGCAGCATCCTTGTTTACAGGTTTCATCAGGCTTGAGAGCTAACAGTGATTATGTTCACTTATGAGGCATCCATGGTTTCATAACAAGAAAAACATTATAGTAATATGAAGGAAGACGGGAAGAATAACAAGGCAGGATGAGTAGAGTTAAGCACTGATGCAGAAATTAGCTTACCCCTCTCCAGTAAGTGCACAGCAGGCTTGTATGTGCCAATGATGATCCTTAATTGAGGTCAGATTAAGCTGTTGTGATATCTCAGCTGACGTCATTGAACCTTTTAAATCTTGTTTATTGGCAAATAGGAGGACTGCTGCATGTTTTAAGTCCTACACAAGAAATAAATGGATGGTGTTAACTCAATGGTCAATTAAAACAGCCTTAATATTACATGGCAATAGCTTGAAATTACGATGAAAGATTAACAATGACTAGAGCAAGCTAGTCCAAGCATTGAGACCAATTAAGAACTTATTCCTAGACAGTAGGTAAATAACGAGAAGTTCCCTCGATCCACTGAGCGAAAGTAGTAGTTCCCCTGCATATTTCCTACCTTCCACCCACTCAGGTAGCAACTTATAAGCAGTCATTTCTTTTCAGAACTAAGAAGTCTTCGGCAAGACAAGTTTTCAAAGATTATTTTCTAGCCAGCAAGTAGATGTACATATGGTGTTACCCAACTAAAAATACATTGGTACCTCACCCTGCAATGCCTCAAACCCCATATAAGATTCAAGAGATATCTTACCTCATTTGCTAACATGACATACAGTTCTTCTTTACTAACGTGTAACCTTTCTCTATCTGTGCTATCTATAACAAGTATTACACACTAAAAGATAAAGACAAGAAAAGAACAAAATAATTACAATTGTTATTTACACCTCCATGTTTACACAGACATCAACACTTCTTTTGCAGTAACCAACTCAGAAAGTTGCTTTTTAACACTCCAAAAGACAATCCGAAGTTACTGATTACAACATAGCATTTAGCCTGATTCAAATAGAAGTATGGTTAGCTTTGTAAAGTTGTGTTTAAAGGCACTGGAAAAGTTTGGTATTTGGCAAAGCCCAGAATTCTCACATGCATAAAATAACATTGGATGTTTGAGATACTATCAAAAGCTTTCCATTGCTTGATACCAAGTAAGTTTTTAAGCAAACAGTATTTACTTTTATAAGAAAAAGTTTACCTCTGTTCCAGCATAGTAGGTTCCCCAGGCTGATCGTAACGATTCCTGCCCACCAATATCCCACATTAAGAAGTGTATATTTTTCCATTTGACTTCTTCTACATTGCTACCTATTGTAGGTGATGTGTGGACCACTTCATTCATTAGACTGTGTAGGGAATCCAAAGTGATACATCATTGCAAAGATCAATAAAGTAAAATAACAATTTGTACATCAATCAAAAGTGATTCAACAGAAACAGTCTAACAAATCTTGACTAGACAAACATTCTGAATCTGAATCTACATTATATAGACGGATAAGCATCCTAATGTAAAAATCACACCACCTTTTTATAGACAAGACAATAGTGCTGGGCGAATAGTGAAATTTTGTTATTCGGATACCGCTGGCCAACTATCCGAAATTAACCGGATATTCGAATAGCTTTTTTGCCGCTAGAGGGCGCTGTTCGTTTGTGAATGAGATCTTATGGGCGGATTGATATTAGTTTTAGACAGTGTCACTCGGTTCATTCATAAAAATGACCGGATCTAATTTAAAGATGGCGATTTGCTTTTTGTTTTGATCGTGATTGACTCTACGTGAAGGAAAACTTTTGTAATCTTTGAACAAATTACGTGTGAAATGTCATTGTTTTAACTCTTCACGGAGGTGAGCATAGTTAAATACTTAATTTATGCTGTTTTATGCTGTCTTTTAATAGAAGTCTCATAAGAATTCAGACAAAACATTCATATCAGTTGTCGCTCGACGTCTGCGGATATTCGGATATTAAAGAATATCCGGTTACTCGGTTGTAATTACAGAATTATCCGGTTTGTAAATAGGTATTCGCGCCCTATGCGGATATCCGGTTAAGAAAAAAAAGGCATTCGCGGTTACGGATAGGAAAACCTATTCGCCATTAACCGGATATTCGAATAATTCGCCCAGGCCTACAAGACAATGAAGTCATTTCAGTTTCAGATGTTGGAGGGAAACCCCCAGGGAAACCCACACATGCAAGGCTCTGGTCTGGGAATCGAACCGGGGTCCACTGAGGTGAAAGGCAGGGACAGAAACAATAAGCCAAGGCTCCGGTCGGGGAATCGAACCGGGTCCACAAAGGTGAAAGGCAGGGACAGAAACCACTGAGCCAACCTGACTACCCATTAGTTTTAGTACAATCGGACAATCCAATCCAAATCAGGTGGTCTATCATGTGAACTAATGTTGTATAGCCAGAACAATACATAAATTACCACCATATTAAAAACAAGTGATTTAAACAATACATACAATTATAATTCCACTGGTTTTGTTAAAGATACTTGCTTTACCAAAGACCAGAGTTTTGGCTGAGTGAAACTGAAAGATACAAAGGCGACATAAAAACTAGGACCAGTGATTGACTTACATTTGGTATAAAATGGTTGTCTTTCCGGCATTGTCCAGACCAACTATTATAACCTTGTGTTCTGAAACCAAAATAAAAAACAAAAACAAATGTTACAAATCTAGTGATGGAGTTTATAGCAAACTTTGATCTTCAAAAGCTGTACAAATGAAATTGTTGACTGCATGTGGAATGGATTGTAAACACCATGTACTATAACACTGTTGACTAGATTAGATTGCATCCATACAGTGAGAACTTTCCTTACCTTCATTATTAAACAGACTCCAGATCTTGGAAAATACAAAACCCATGGCATCTGTGGAGTCTTGCCTTATCTGAAAAAACAATAATATCAAGTTAATTATCGTCTCCTAAAGATGATTACAACTATTGTCTTTTGACAATGATTACAACAGGCAAGTTAATTCAGTGAGACCAATATATCTCACTTGATCGTACATAGTCATAAAGTTATAAGACGTCAACTCTGATCCAAGAAGTGAAACAAGAGGGCCACTGTCCTCCTGTTTTACTGTGAAGTACATAAATAGCAACCTGACAGGTTTTTAACCCCAAGGTAGTTGCCTATTTTCCTAAATCTACTGCAGGGCTAGGTTATCATAGCGGGACAAGATCTTATAACTATAAAAACAATTCTACACAACAAAGTAGGTGAACAAGCCTGGAATTACACACAGGCCACGGAAGCTTCTGTTGACCCTGGTCTTGGCCTTGGTGCCCCTTTAAAAGTTACTAAATGAATTTCTAATGAAAGTGCCCTCTGGAAAATGAAAATGGCATTGCCCTTTCAAATATGAAATTCCAGGCCTTGGTGAAGGCGCAGTGATGCATGTATTAGCAAATCATAAACTGAAACCAATGTCTCAAACCATATGATTTTATAATTTCTCCAAACATACTGTGTATAATGATGGAGAAATAACAAAAATGGATTGTTTTTAAAATCAATTTGTTTTTTTGGTAAACATTTAACCAAGACCTACGTGTGATTTCAAAGACCTCAAACAACATTCTACCAATTTCCTGTCTTGACACTGAGCAGTCTTACAGCCCTAGGCTCCAATGTCTAACCTCCCTCACTGCATGATGGAGTTCACAAGGACACCGTGACCCTCTGACCTAACGTGACCTTTCTCTTAAACCACATTCACTGGAACCCCTGTGATCATTGTACTGATGCCAACTGGATTCCATTACAGTGAAGTGAACCATTTCCACTGTATAGCAGCTCAAGCTATACAGTAGATGCAAAATGTGTCAGTTGCTACTAAACAAAATATCAAATTTTTGCTATTGTCGTTCAGTGTACACAAAATTTGTCCAGTCAAAATGTTTAATTCAATAGTGCTATGAAATCATTCCCTGCAACACATTGTACCCTTTCTCTATTTATATGCATGATTGTACATGAACAAGTGGATCAGTGGTATAGTGGTGTGAGCGTGAGTTATATTCAAGTACATGACCATATGATGTGTTTCTGTCTAGTGATCACAATAACCTAAGACTTAACTAACCTTGAAGTACAGGTACAGCCTATATATATACAAATTTCTAGAAAAACCTTTTACAACATAAACCCCATTCTGACGAAAATGTACAATTTGGTACCTAAGTGCCTCCTGAAATCCTTTAAAAATGTAAAATTTATTTGGAATTTATGCTTGCAATATTGACTTCCTTTTGAAAGTTTAATGATCTAGCAATATTTTCTCTATGTTTGGGTACTTTTTTGTACTTTAAATAGAAAACACAAACGTCCACAGATTTACATGAAACTAACTGGTTCAAAGCTAATAATAAATTTATCCGATGCAAATTTAACATACTATTAAATTGTTGTGCAACCTTACGCAAGTAAGATGTCGTGATTTGTTCACAGAACGTGTGCAATTACTGAATATACAGCGCTTAACACCCATCAGTGTTAGGGGAAATACCAAACAATACAAATTAGAAGGTGTATATTTTAGTTACCAATCATTATAATAACAAGTTCTTTATTAGTAAATAGTGAATTTCACAATAACTGTATTATCTTTTAAACATTTTGCAAATAATGATTACCAATTCCTTTAATTAAGTACACTTCAAGTATGCTTAATCATGTGTGTCCAGCCATCCTGTACTGACATTTAATGACATGATTCAAGCTGTGTTTAATAATAAACTTCTCATGGTTGAGGTTAACTAGTTGAGGTTCTGGACAAATTCAAGTGTTCTTCTAGTGTAAATCATGAAGTTCTAAGCAATTTAGTGTTCCTTGCAGCAAGGTGTAGGCAACTAAGACTTTACTCTGACCGGTCCCACTTCAAGGCTCAGGAATTACGCCAGACACTGGCCTCAAGCCCACTACAATAGTCTGACGGCCAATTGGTACAGATGTACTGTTGATTTTGCATGCATTTCGCAGTCAAATTCTACAGTACCAAATTCTACTTACATCATATGGATGTACATGTACTGTGGTATCCAACGACATCACTGAATCTGTAAACCAATACCTGTCCTTTAAATCCTTGTGGATAAGGACAGGTAGGCCTATCACCTAAATTTTGCTTTTGTATTTACTTCACATCTCCATTAACTTTTCTTCTCTTTTGTTTTCATCTCAAAGCGCATAGGGACTTCTCTGTGATTGTGATTGCGCTCTACAAAAATGGTTCATTACTATTCTTAACTCTTCCTAACTAAGGATCAATCTTAGGACTTAGGACAGGTTCAGTTCCTTATCAACAAAATACATACGAAAAGTTATTCATTCATTTTAATCATTCCCGACTCTTTCCGATGTTCCAGTTCACTTCTTTCTACATAAATCCAAAATAATGATGCACATCAAACGTGATTTAAATTAAAGAATAACTCCCAAAAATCAAACTAGAGTTAGAATGTGTCAATCTCTCTGTCCTCTAAGTAAGTCTAAACCTTACTCCATCTTTTGGTCAGAACTAGACCAAACTTGACATTCGGCATCATGATTCGTTTCTCCATAAACAAGGCCAAATGGGGCTACATGATTCTGAATGTTCGTGTAACTTACACTGGAAGTTAGTGCAAGCATGGAGGTACCTCCATGATCATGATGTAAAGTGACAGTGTTGTGAATTGTGTGTACACGAGGATGGGAAGGAGGTTCACACACAATCCGCTATCCACACACTAGTACACACACACGATAGATTACAAAGTGAAATTTAACACAAAATCTTGTCAACATACCAAGTCACTTTTCCTCAAATTCTCCGCAAATTTCAGGGATTTTTAGTTGACTACACTCTTTGTAACTTCGATGACTTCATTAGGACATGACTTAATTGGCTTTCGTTGGAATAATTGCAGTATTCATATAACAATATTTTGGCACTCCAACTCAAGCAAAAAGAGATGACGTGAAACTTGTTTTGTAGGAAGAAGGACACCGCAAATGAGTATAGCGCCACCAATTGACGTTTTCGGACCATTAGCTAGCTGCACCAAAAATGTAGCCTTTTGTCAACGCCTTCACGGTTTGATAATTCTACCTCCATGGTTTGACCACGGACAGCTTTACTCTATGGTTGTATAGCCGCCGAGCGAGTGGTAGAAAAGCATGGAGGTAGAATGGGCAAGCCACGAAAGCCTTTTATTAGAATCCAAGTTTTTTTTTAAATATAAATTCGTTCACCCATTCATATTCTGACTGCATGTCTGTTCCAAAATATTCAAAATGCTTGAGATGGGTCCCAGTGTACAACCAGTGTAGCAGCTAAAGACCATTGTATTTGTGTCATGATAGAATAGAAATATCAAATTTCTTAAGAACCCGCACTTTCTTCCCAAACCACACTGTCCTCACAAGAACACAAAGAGGCTTAGACTATTAAACAATAAACTTGTCATGTTGCTGTGCTCATTTGGTAGTCTTGGACAATTAATCACTCAAATTATTTGCATGTAGCAAGAATTACTTTGTGTAATTAAAACTTTAACAACAAACAGATAAACAAACAGAAACACATAAAGATCAAAGGTTGAATTTACGTTTCTCTTTATTAAAATTTGTATTCTGTTTGCAAGAATGAAACCAATTACCAACAAAATCGAATTAACTTGTCATGAATATGAATTTTATTCACAAATTTAAATGTGTATTCTGTCTTCAAGATAGAAACCAAGTACAAACAAAATCAAATTAACTTGTCATGAATATTAATTTTATTCACAAATTTAAATTTGTATCCGCTGTTTTCAAGATAGAAACCAAGTACAAATAAAATCAAATTAAATTGTTGTGAATATTAATTTTATTCACAAATTTAAATTTGTATTCTGTCTTCAAGATAGAAACCAAGTACAAATAAAATCAAATTAAATTGTTGTGAATATTAATTTTATTCACAAATTTAAATTTGTATTCTGTCTTCAAGATAGAAACCAAGTACAAATAAAATAAAATTAACTTGTCTTGAATATGAAATATATATATATAAACCGGTGTCAGCCCCCCCCCCCACCCCCATGGCATGCTTTATTTCAATTTCAATGGCCCACCCAAATAATCAACTCCTCTACTCACCCTGAACCATTTACCATGTGGCAACAGCCCCATGGGTGATTGTATGCGTACAATATACAGATACTCATGGGTGAATTGTGAAAATGGTGCATTGATTATAACCGCTCAGTTATTTTCAATTGCATTTCCATACTATCATTTTATGTATCTTTCCCAGGCTTGACTTTTGGATTTGGTGCATTTGGATTTTGTCCTTTATAAAAGTTTTTCAAAAGCTGGATGGCTTTCTTTTTATAAATTCCTGGAATGCATTGAAATGGTTTTCCCAGAGTAGGAATACTATCAGAGTGGATACAAATGACTGACCCACAACCACCAAATCGTTCATTCGCACAACCATACACCACTAATGGTACACCAATCATACGCAAAGCACTCGCACACATAATACACGGCTCTACAGTCACATATAAAGTTGTCTCCTTAAAGACATCTTCTGATGCCAAACAGTTCTCTCTGCACCATTGAAGAGCGCCCTCTATAGCAATGGACTCAGCATGTCTCGTAGCATTCATGGTTTCATTGACTCTGTTGTTGCCGGTAGCGATGACCTTGTTATCATAAACAAGTAAGCACCCAACTGGGACTTCTCCCCGATTGAGGGCAGCAGTCGCTGAATCCAACGCTTTCTTCATCCAATTCCTATGAGGTTTCTCTGCATCCACCATTTTGAAAAGATACTAGCTGACTCCTTATGCAGACATACACTAAGAACAGCTTGAGAGAAGACTAGAGGATTGTTTTAAGAGTCATTAGTCAATGTTTAAAGATCTTTAACTATGCAGTCAAGGTCGTTGTGTCTTCAAGTTTGTACTTTCTTGCTGTTTCTTTGTAAACCAATACTCAAGAAATTCCAAGTATATCTTCTTCTGCGGGGAGGATGCTGGAACAAAATGACCTGAAGATCAAGAAACAAACGTATCACATTATTAATCTGCAACTGTATATCAATCTATTTTTTTAACTGTTTGATTTATCCATTAAAGGATTCCATCTTTTCAAATTTATTTCTTTATTTATTTGATGCTGATTTCATTACAAAACATTTACACATCTTATACATACCTCCTGGATGGTTCAAGACTTGAGAATTAGTGAACAATTCAAGTAAACTTTCACTTGACTCTGAAAACAAAGCAAATGTACAAGAATTGTTAGAAGCTCATCTTTCATGGTTTGGTTCTGTTCCTCTATCATTAAATCTTCTCAATGGACCATGACTCCGCTGTAATAAACCTCGCAGTGTACATATCAGAGATGTTAAATTTGCATCGAGGATAAAGAATATTAATTTTGGTTTTGACCCATACACCGATGTGTGTTAGCACCGTATACTCAGTACTCTCCCCGAATCCTGTGAAAAAATGTCACAGGCATGTTACTTGGGTGGGATTCGAACCCACGACCCTTGCAATTCTAAAGCAGTGTCTTACTAACTAGATTACGGAGGTTGCCTGGTAGCTAGAGGCACATGTTGAAATACACCAAGTAACAAGACTGGTCTTTGACAATTACCAAACGTGTCTCTCCCTTTAACCCATACCATCTAAAAACCTCATACCAAAGTTCAGTATACAGGCTTTTTTAGTGTGTAAACCTTCTAAGAGTAATAATGACAAGCTGGCAGTGCATGCTTTATCTCTGTGCCTCATGGTCAGGTGGTGGTGAGCTTTGAAAAATCTCACGCAAAGCTGGCCTCTGGACTTGGCATCTCTGAGCCACAGCTACACCACTGTCCATAGCCATAGCTACAGCACTGTCCATAGCCATAGCTACAGCACTGTACATAGCCACAGCTACAGCACTGTCCATAGCCATAGCTACAGAACTGTCCATAGCCACAGCTACAGCACTGTCCATATAGCCATAGCTACAGCGCTGTTCATAGCAATAGCTACAGCGCTGTTCATAGCCATAGCTACAGCGCTGTTCATAGCCGTAGCTATAGCACTGTCCATAGCCATAGCTACAGCACTGTCCATAGCCATAGCTACAGCACTGTCCATAGCCATAGCTACAGCACTGTACATAGCCATAGCTACAGCACTGTCCATAGCAAAAGCTACCGCACTGTACATAGCTACATCAGCTACGGCCATAACCATTGTTATAATCACACCATCAATTCAGACATGGGTCTACTTTCCATTAGACATTACCTTTTGGAATGACGCCATCCGTGTCTCCAAATACATGTAATGTTGGTATGCTAATAGGATTCACATAGTAAGAAGCATGACAGGAACTCAAGCTACGGAAACCAGCAACCAAGATGACAAAATTAACCGGGAATCTGGTATCTAAAAAGAAATAGACAAGACTTCTCTCATTAGTGTGTAACCAGTACTATATCAAATATAAATGTTATGGCAACATGGGGTGAATGAAAAATAAAACAAGTAAATAACAATGCAATGAAGCAAACGGACTATTATGGATTTAACCCATTTCAACCCATTTCTTACCTCCCCGACTCTGTAAGGCACAAAGAATAGCGGCAAAAGCAGCTCCTTGACTAAAGGCTAAAATTCCTGAAGAAAAAAAATTGAACATAAACGGTTACTAATAAGAAGGTAGATAACAAATTATCTGAATATTTTCATTGTCTATTAAAATGATTTTAAGATTAATAAAAGAGTACTTGGTGCATCATGTGGCCTAGCGGTAGAGCACCGTTTTCAAACTCTAACGTTTCTGATCAGCAGAGTGTGGGTTTGAGTTCCTGTCATGACATTTAAAAGCAAGACACTCCAAATGGGACGTTAAGCCATTGGTCCCGTGTGTTGTGTAACGCACGTAAAAGAACCCAGTGCACTTATCGAAAAGAGTCGTGGTTGGCCCCAATATTCCTGGTTTGATTTGTGCTACAACAACACCTTGTAAACCATTACATGGTGCTAAGGATTATTATGTCTCATAATTCAAACTTAATCCTTCTTCATAAACACTCACCATCAAATGGTCCAAGCTCTTTGATTGTCTGTGCAACTACAGTGAGTGATTCTTCAAGACCAGGGTTGACGTCAGATGTCTGGCTTGCCTTAAAAGTACTCTCATTTGTAGAGAACCACCAACCACGCTGGTCTAATAAAACAATTTTAATAATGACATGAATAATAATGGCTTCATATAGCGCTCATATCCATCACTCAGTGACGCTCAAGGCCCTTAAACCATGTTATTGATTGCAAAAGAATAGCATTAATTGGATTTGAAGTCTGATTTGGTTTCTGTCACGAAGGCCCTATACTTAATGATGAACCACTGTGAAGGAAACTTCAACAAACGTACATGGGTACGGGTTCAAGAGAGAAGCACTACCAGTTACTGTAAAAGATGGATGGAGCTTGCAATCTCTCTCAGGACAAATTGACAATATCATAATCTGATTGGCACAATCTTCACAGCATTTATAGCATAATGCGCAAATGAAATGTGCAAGTGCAAACTGCCCTCTCTAGGACAGTAGGAATGCTTTAAAAAAAAATTCAAGATTCAAGATTGTGTCCATCTTACATTTAAAATATCTGTTTACCTTGAGAAATAAAAACAGCCTTAAACTATGGCGAGTCACTGACTAGTTTTAGCTACAATTCTTACCAAGATCTTCTTCTCCTTCACTCGGCTGCACTTTATTTGGGGCAGAGATGAACTCTAAAAAGTATAACATTCATAAACAAAAATGTATTAAATATGAGACAATGTACGTTTCACTTTTCATCTGTTAAAAAAGTAATTTTAGTATTTTTTATCTTGTTTAAAGTTATTTAATTTCAATTAATTTACAGTTACAGATTGAACCTCAACATCTTTTGAAGAAATATTAAATACAAATATTAATAATAAAAAAAATAAGTAAATAATAAATTGAATAAAATTTATAAAAAAATATTTAAAAAAATTAAAAAGCTAGTTAATACAAGTTATAATGAGTTACCCAGTTCTGTGTACTTCTTTATGATTTTTCTGAGTGCTCCTGTCCGCTCCCTGAAGATTTTGGCATTCTGGCGGTAACCATGGATACACAGAATCTATCAAATACATAAACAACCTCATTGTCAATACTGATGTCATTACATGGTGACCCCTAGATTACAAGTTAATGAAGAGCTTAATTAGGGTGTTATTGTTTTAAACGCAAGGAATAGGATGTTAGTCTGGGCTTAGCAGCCTTGGCCTACATTGTACTTATTTTGTGTTCTAAACGCTGATATTCCATCATTTGCTTGATGATCAGATCATCGGAATTATTTTTCATTTACAAAAAAAAGGGAGTAGACCCTATGGTTTGATAAAATATGTGACTTATATGAGTGACACTAGGTCCTCAATTCAAGTCTGATGCATGATAGTTGAGTCCATTGGTCTTTTGCCGACATGACTCGAGTTAAGTCTGAGTCACTGAAATTGTGACTCGAGACTACTCAAAATTATGACTCAACCTCAAAATTGTGATCGAGCCAATTCAAATTTTACAGAGCGATAACATTCCTTCCATTCCACGAATTAAAGCCACTCAATATTTGTTTTACATAACTGACATAAAGAACGTTGTTATTTTATGTATTTTATAAGTGCAACATGTAAAATCACACAAATGACTGACAACCAAAAATCATATAGCGCCGCGTAGCACCAACAACGCACAAAATATCGGATCACAACCTTTTGCACAGGTGCTCCGTTATTTCAGCAGAGGCACGGCAGCTCTGTATTGCGCACGAACATTGGGAACAAGGATGATCCTAACTGTTGAATGGGAAATGCTATAGCCCAATAAACAAAACCAACCAATAAGCCTATTCGCTATTGCAACTGCGCATGTCCGTTACTGCTGACAACGCACTTTGTTTATCTCCTGTAACCTTTTCACAATACCCGGGTTTATTGTCAAAAGGTCACGGGAGATAAACAAATTGCACTGTCAGCAGTAACGGACATGCGCAGCTGCAATAGACCTTATGCACTGACGTCATCCAGCCGCCATCTTTGAGGTCAAACAGTGATGAAACAATTGAAACGCATGTAGATTGGCCAATGAACAACCTCCTTTTAACCTCAATGCGGGGGCGACGTACTGACATGACGTCATGTGCATAAGTAGTTGTGATAACGAACCCTCCTCCCGACGGCCGCCAGGAGGAGGGTTACGTTATCACAACTAGTGCATAAGGTCTATAGCGAATAGGCTTATTATTAGCCCACCTTGTTAAGCTGTTAATGGCTCCGCTTTTAACATCGGTCTCATCACTGTCACCATTACAGTGATGAGACCGATGTTAAAAGCGGAGCCATTAACTGCTCAACAAGGTGGACTAGCTTATTATCAACTACTGATGTTCGCTGGTGTTTAGTACTGGAATTGGCTTCCCTGATATGGACTGACCACACTGGAATCTACTCCTAGAACTATTTCGGTTTTGTCTCCCATCGGCTATCGTCTCCCATAATGGGAGACGATAGCCGATTGGAGACGATAGCCGATGGGAGACGATAGCCGGACGAAACCGAAATAGTTCTAGGAGTAACTGGAATGGGTACCGGTCAACTTGGTCTCAAGCCAACTCGGTCCCAGTCAACTTGGTCCCAAGTTAACTCGGTCCCAAGTCGACTCGGTCCCAAGTCAACTCGGTCCCAAGACTGGGAAGCTTGCTCGGGTGGGATGGAGGGTGGGCGGGGAGGCTTCCGCAAAACCCAAGTTTATTTGAACAATATTATAATTGTGATTTATTTTCGACCAAAACATTAATTTCCTTAATAGTTTTATTTTTTCTTATTAGTAGATTTTGGATATTATTTATTATTTATTCTTATAAGTTAACTTGAAAGTTTTCTTTTTAATTTAACCAAACATTAATTTCATTTCTTTATTTTTTTAATAATTAGGCCCCTATGACTTATGTAATTCGTACTGTTTTTACACTATTTAATTTTAAATGTAAGTTACTGGAAAAGAAATCAAAGAGGATTCAATTATTAAAGGGACACACCGGCTCACCGTTTACGCTATTTAGGGGTGTAGAATCATAAATAATGTTTTTATAGATGGTTTCTGTAAAAACAAATCATCAAAATGTCACGTATTTAGCGAAAAATGTTTTTACAAAACCAAAGCGGCCATATAACAAGCTTCCGTTACACGGACTCTTTGAATGTGAACCTTACGTTAGATTTTTCACCATTATTTACATTTTGTAGCGATAATTTGAACACATGATCTTTTTCGTCAATTAATCGTTAATAATTTTGTACAAAAAAGATTTAAATTTGGTTATTTAAGTTACTTTTAGACGGCTGAAAGTAAAACTAGCCTTGAAGGTCACGTGATTGTTTGTACCACTTTTTGGTTAGAACAATCACACGACCTGTGTTTTTGTCTTAAAATGCTCAAAAACGGCTAAATTTTATGATTTTTTTGAAGGACTGTTCTTCTTCATTCCTGGAAGACCGTTGAAGTCATATCTTAGTCTATTTTGTAGCCCAAATAGCTCAATTCGGCCGGTGTGTCCCTTTAATGTATGTCAATTAATGAATTGTTGGGAGCCATACAGAAAACAATACTCTGGTTGGAAGCAAAGAGACTTTTTTTTATGAGAAATTTATTTGCCAACACAATCGGTAAAATTTTCAAAAGTGAGTGGGGAATACAGAAACAAATGGGTCGCTATTGAATTGAAGGCATCGAATATTATAGTTGCGATAATCGTAACCCTCCTCCCGACGGCCGCCCAGGCCGGAGGGTTACGAGACTCGTTCGAGCGTAAACGGTTGATCTGGTCCAACACGTACAATTTGGACAGCTAGTCACCAGATTTGCCCCATTTTTACCACTTTTAAAAATCATGACACAAATTCTGAGGGTACTACCTTAATCCGCAACGTCTAATGCAGCCTGCCATAATACTCAAAACACCATTGAGGAAATATTTCGAAGAAAAATGGACAAAAACTTACCAGAATCGGAGCGAATTCACAGGTTCAAATGTCGAACCTGCGTGGGGCGGAGCTTCGGCTGTATGTGTGGGATGTGTGGTTCAAAAGGTCGTGGCAGTGCGTGGGGTGCGTTGTGTAGCCCGGCAACTGTGCACATTATG
The DNA here is from genome assembly GCF_032118995.1 of Asterias amurensis. NCBI lineage: Eukaryota > Metazoa > Echinodermata > Asteroidea > Forcipulatida > Asteriidae > Asterias > Asterias amurensis. The sequence goes on from NC_092663.1 coordinate 17,599,514, forward strand.
TGCGGTCCGAGGCTATTCCCGCTTGCGGACTCACATCACTACACGGGCGGACGGGATGTTATACTTATCAGCAACAACACAGTACACGTGTATGTACATTTACATGGTGTACAGTACTGTGGTGCATATCATATACATGTACAGTGCATTGTCCTATTTTATATACGGGCCCTGATGACATGTCTTTTGATTTCCTTTTTTTTTTCATCTGTATTTTCATCAATTATTTATTCGTTTGTCCAGTTCCATTTTAATCTTTTTGGATTTTATATAGTGTCTTTTTTTATTTAAGAAAGTGTTGTGAATACACCATGAACAGACCGATTGCGATACCAATGTTTACGTATGATCACGTGACCTACATGCCTTTCGATTTCATAATTGTTTTTATCATTTGTATTTTCATTAATATTTCTGCTTCGTTTGTCCAGTTCAATTTGTTCTTTTTGTAATTTATATAGTGCCCCTTTTTTATATAATATTTTTTAAAGAAAGTGTTGTGAACTGCCTGTTTGTTTATTTCTAATCGAGGCCTACTTTTGTAAATGTAAAGCGCCGTGAGCACGTGAGTAATAATAATACAATGTAAAAAGTACATCGGAAGAATAAATAAGGAATAGTAAACTTGCGGCAAGAACCGTAAGCCGACGCCATGGTTTCGAAATAAGGACCTCTAAGTTTCTGTGCTCGCTTTACTTTTAAAAAAGCTTCCTCGCTCTATGTCTATAGATATGAAAATGACCCGCTAAAACAATTGTATTATACAATCTTGTATTTTAAACTTATCTGTGTATATTTATGACATTTTTAAAGTCTGTGCTTGATCTCCGACAAGCTTATTTTTTTCTTGAGTGATTTCGTTTGACCATCCCAGGTACATGTATTGGGGTTGTGATCGAGTGCGTTGTAGAAGCTCTGTTTATTTAGGGTTTTAAAATATCGTTAAACGTCTACCAACCTAAGGTTGTTTTAATCAGTTTGGAGCCACTATAAACAACTAAATTTACATGCAATGATATGCAAGCAAGTATGTAGCAAAACGAAATCACAGCTATTGTTCCAGTCACTGCAGCATGGTTACCGAAAATTAAAATGGAAGCGGCATATGACAAGTTAAAAAAACAGTATCCCTTGACCCCTACTATCCTTTAAAAAAATAATATTAATGTGTGCATAACACCGTTGAATAAATATATGGAATTCTGGCTTTCCTTCCCTCCTTAGTTTTTGAAATGATCTTCCAATAGGGAATGTGCGACCGGCCTTACGGATAATGTATTTTTGTCGCAAAACAGGATACGCGATGTTGTCCAAAACCCTGGCCGTGGTGTAAAAACAATCCCGCCCGCTTATTGTTAGTTGTACAACGAAGATAATTAATACTGGTAGGACACTTATTTCGCGCACAGTTCCCTGTGCTCAAGGCGCTTTACAAAATAGGCCTAAATTATAAATAGTGAACCAATAATATAGACCAATTGCGCGCAACGTCACGTGACCTGTAAGAAAGTGTAATTTCTTAAAATCACTGAAGAATATTCAGGGCTTTGTAACATGCGACCTTACCGCGGTGGCTGAACAGTGATGGGTAAACACATTTTTCCACCAAGCTAGGAAATTCCACGAGAATGTTCACACGGTGTCAAGTGTTACCCTCATTGTAAAGAATTTGCTGCCAATACTTTCAATAAAATTCCTCTCCCGAAAAAGCTGCCAATCCCTTTATTTTAATCCTCATTTTTTTTTTTTTAGAAGGGATAGCTTTCATCTAGAGTCGGACAACTTCGCTCACGGCACAGCCCGACTTCAGCCGTGCACAGCGCAAAATCTACGGCGCGTGAGCTTGCTCAAACATCAGTAGCTCACGTAGTTTATAATCTCAAAAGAAACCTATTTTTTAATAGAATACTGGAAATATAGAACAGCAAGTGTGATTTAAATTTATGTTACAACATTCAACTTTACAAAAAGGGTTTCGTTTTTAGCTAGACAAAGTTATATACGGCCGATTTCTTGTCCATTGGTACGAGTCTTCCCATCCTCCCGTGTCTTTGCTGTGTATCTGTCCTTTTCTTTGGGTACTGTAGGTCACGTGATCATACGTAAACATTGGTATCGCAATCGGTCTATTCATGGTGTATTCACAACACTTTCTTAAATAAAAAAAGACACTATATAAAATCCAAAAAGATTACAAATGGAACTGGACAAACGAATAAATAATTGATGAAAATACAGATGAAAAAAAAAAGGAAATCAAAAGACATGTCATCAGGGCCCGTTTGTAAAATAGGACAATGCACTGTACATGTACATGATATGCACCACAGTACTGTACACCATGTAAATGTACATACACGTGTACTGTGTTGTTGCTGATAAGTATAACATCCCGTCCGCCCGTGTAGTGATGTGAGTCCGCAAGCGGGAATAGCCTCGGACCGCACATATGTGCACAGTTTGCCGGGCTACACAACGCACCCCACGCACTGCCACGACCTTTTGAACCACACATCCCACACATACAGCCGAAGCTCCGCCCCACGCAGGTTCGACATTTGAACCTGTGAATTCGCTCCGATTCTGGTAAGTTTTTGTCCATTTTTCTTCGAAATATTTCCTCAATGGTGTTTTGAGTATTATGGCAGGCTGCATTAGACGTTGCGGATTAAGGTAGTACCCTCAGAATTTGTGTCATGATTTTTAAAAGTGGTAAAAATGGGGCAAATCTGGTGACTAGCTGTCCAAATTGTACGTGTTGGACCAGATCAACCGTTTACGCTCGAACGAGTCTCGTAACCCTCCGGCCTGGGCGGCCGTCGGGAGGAGGGTTACGATTATCGCAACTACGAATATTATACCCCGAACATCATTGCACACTTATCCCATTTTATGTACAAAGTCCAAGGACATTAGTTATTTTTTTCAAATTCAAAGAAAACATAAAATTACTTCCCGTCAACCATTCGGACCGAGTTGACTTGGGACCGAGTTGACTTGGGACCGAGTTGACTCATAAGCACTGGAATCTCACCAAGCACCCACTGGCTACTGCCTACTTTTTAGTTTGATGTACATTTTGCCTGAGTGGGCTGAGATGTTTAATCTTTTTGTGATCGATTTAGTCCTTTATATAATTTTAGGCTTTCTGACCCTGGCTGAGAGATTTACAAAAATTAATTGAGAATTACTACCTTCAGTTTATCACTTGTAGCAGCCGCTGTGGATGACATTTCTTGTGTTATCACCTTTTTCCTCAGTTTGCTCTCTTGTTACGTTATGCGCTACTGTTCTTCCAACAGTAGAGGGCGCTCTTGTTATTTGTGAGGCCTTTACAAATGCAATTAGTGGGGCGGCATAGCTAACCTATCGTGCATTTTGTGATAAAAGCATCAAATTTGGCACAGATGTAGAGAATAGTATTCTGAACAAAACTGGATATTGGGCCATCGCAAATTCCGTCCCTAGGGGCCGTGGCGGCCATTTTGAAAAATGGCCGCCAAATACTACTGTTTTATGAGCATATTGGCTTAGAAATCAACACCAGAATTTACAAATGTCATTAATAGGCACTTATCATCTTCTGAAATGATTGTGTATAAATTTAAGCAATGTTAAAAGCATATTAAAGGGGCATTTTGCATATTAAAGGGGCATTTTGCATCTTAAAGGGGCATTTGGCCACTTTTCACCAAAAAGACCGCCAAATACCAGTTTTAAGGGCATGTTTGCATACAAATCAACACCAGCATTTACTAATGTCATTAAAATGTAATTAACATCTTCTGAAATGATTGTTTAATAATTTAAGCAATGTTAAAATCATATTAAAGGGGGATGTTGCATCTTATAGGGGGGTATTTAGCAACTTGTCATCAAATTCTTTTATTTTGCAATCGTCTTTTTCACATAATAAAAACACAGCAAAATAAAAAAACTCATCAAAAAGCGCTGGAATGATAAACCTATCCTTTTGTATCCAATTAAATTAAAAATTGTAAAAATTGTTAAATATTAACACCCCTTTAACTCATAAGTTATGATGAGATCAGAACAATAATATTATGATTGTTTCTCAAGAACCTAAAAAATGGTTCACTAGTCATTATCAACTTAAAATTTCGATGTCGGGATTGCTGTACTATTATTCGGCCATAGGGGCTCACAACCATGATGGAAATATTGAAGCTACGATCTCCCATTGTGGTCAGTTCAAATCAACTTGTCAGCAAGGCCCCTTCACATTCCACACACACGTATGTGCATTCAAATGCAGATATAGTGCATGTGCACTTTTCTCCACACAACCTTGTGTTGCAGGTACATCTTACAGGCTTGAGAGGCATCTGGTAGTGTTTTCCAATGTGGTTCAAACAGACCATCATCTGTCTCAGTTCAGCCCCATCTGGTGAAAGGAAATGCTGAATTGAGAAGCATTAGATAGGAATCTAAAGAGCTCTGTCTTGATGCTGTCTACACGAAGACGTTCTAGCAAATTCATGGCAGTTTCTGCAACTGCACGTCTGCGTATGCCCTTCTCACGCTTTGCTCTAGCTGTACCTATCAGGAAATTGTCAACAAATGTGATACCAGATTGACACGTGACGCTTTATGAAACCGTGAGGTAAATGTTTGGAATGAAGGTATTGTTTGTATATTTCTCAAAGTCCTTAACAGCTGCAGCAGGCCTTATCATCAGTATGATAACTGATCCATCAAGAACTACGCTGCTAGTCATAGGACCTCAGAGTGTTCCTCACTAAATTGTTCCAGGCACACAATAAAATCACTTTAGTATACAGATACAGGTTTCTGCATAGAGTGCTGGGGAAATGCTTGGTTCTCGTGTCAACAAAATTCTTCCAGGTTTCCATATCTATTCTAACAGTCACTATAAAGCAACTGAGTGAGAAGAGTGCCAGATCAGATTTTAAAAGTTATCTGCTGCTTTCCGTTCATGGTGGTTGGTTTAGTAGAGCGTTTAAACAGCTTCAGCTTACTGGGTGGATCACATCGTTGAAGGTTTGACCTTTCCATGAGACATCCTCTGATGAAACCTTTGAACTGTTCTTAAACCATTTTCTTAGCATGTTGCACCCTCTGAACATGGTCTGCAATCTCTTACTAAGAGGTCAGTGCTCCATTCTCGAGGCAAAGCCGATATCACAGAGACAGGTGTGGATGGCACACGATGCCAATAGAAGGGAGTTTGCAGCGGATCTACAGAGTGGTGAGGATATAATGCACTTCTTTAAGATTGCCAAACAGATGGCAAGGAGCGGCAGGATGTGACTGGTGCGAACGGTGTCAATAATGACGATTGTAGCATGGTGACGGATAGTGACCTTCACCAGCAGGTGTTGAGAAAATACACGGAGCGGTTGCTCAATGTGGAGAATGAGTGAGACAGGGAGGTGGAAAGTGGAGTGTGGAGGGTTCTTTTTGCCTCCTCTGAAGCTCACCAAATCTGGGAAGGCCGCTGGTCTATCCGGAGTGTCATGGTTGGTGAGAAGTTGAAGGCCTCTACAGGTGTCAGCTTACAGTGGTTGACAGCATTTTGGCAGAAAGACACTTTTCCACAGATTTGCAATTTGCAGAACAACATCTTGATTCCCCTGTTCATGGCGAGAGTGACCCTTTGGAGTGTGGCTCTTTCAGAGCAATCAAGATCCTGGATCAGGCGATGAATGTGTGGGAGAGAGTTCTTGAGGTATGGCTGAAGAAGCATGTGGAGATTGATGAGATGCAGTTTTGGCTTTATGCCGGGAGAGGAACTACTGATGCCATTGTCATTGCCATGCAGGAACAATTGCTGGCCAGGTATAAGACTCTATACCTCAGAGTTGTTTATTTTGAGAAGGCTTTTGACTGAGTACCAAGGAAGTGGGTTGGGAAGGAATGGCTGACAAGAGCTGTGATGATGTTGTGCTTTGGTGCTAGTACGGTGGCGAGGACAGGCACAGGGGATAGTAGGAGTTTAAGGTGTAGGTTGTTGTATATCAGGGCTCGGTACTGCGCCCCCTGGTGCTTGCTACTGTTTAGATGTGGTGTCACAAAGCGGTGAGGCGATTTGCCTGGGACATGGCGGACGACCTGGTTCTTATAGCAGAGACAAGAGAGCAGTTACAGGCAAAGATGGCAACATGGAGAGATTTTCTAGAAACAAAGGGTCTGAAGATCAGTGCTGGGAAGACCAAGGTGAGGGTTAGTCAAGTCAGGGATGGGTCAATGACAAGCTCTGGTGTATGGCCTTGTGGTGTGTGTGGGAAGGGTGGCGTGATGGTAGTCTTCATGCTGCCAGCGTCACGTTCTCCTGTAAGAGATGTTGGGGTGATAGTTCACAGCGTGAGGAAGAGAGAAGCGGGTCCAGAGGTCTGCAGCGACATGTATGAGCTAACTGGGTGACATGCTGGGTGCAGCATTGACATCACGAATGAGGAGTGGATGGAATTTATTTTTGACACCAACGGCGCAGCCCCTGAAGATGATGGGCCAGGTAATACACGACCTGTGACTGAAGCTTCATGGTGTACGGCTGCGAAACATGACTCGTGGGGGTGGGGCACATCCAGCAGATGGAACGAGCAGAGGTGAGAATTATCAGGTGGATGTGTGGCGCGTCTCTGGCTGACAGGCTGTCCAGTGAGGAACTGAGGAGGAGAGTCAGCATCGGGATCAGCATCATATTGGGGAGGCACAGGCTGAGGTGATTTTGCCGTTTGGAGAGATAGGACGATGCAAACTGGGTCATGAGGTGTATCAGAATAATTGAGGGTGGGCCCACTTCAGTTTGCCGACCAGTAAGACGTGGCAGAGCTCTGTGTCAAATGACATGGAACTAACTGCTTGACACCTCTATCTGCTTGTACAAAGTGTGTAGTTACTTATTGATAGTTGCTAACAACTTTGCAGACCTGTTAAATAGTTTCGTAGCCGCATAGAAGCTCACTTTCAAGAAGATTTTGCATAATGATATAGAGACAACCTTGACTTTTGGTGGCCATATTGGCGGCCACTTTGAAAATTGGTCGCCAAAATGACTCCACTATCCGTACGAAGTGCGCAGTCACTTATTAATAGTTTCCTACACCTTTGCAGACCATTGTTGTAGCCTCGTAGAAGCTCACATTTAAAAAGATTTTGCACAATACTATAGAGACAAAAGTGGCTTTTGGCGGCCATTTTGAAAAATGGTTGCCAAACTTACCCCTCTATCTAAAGAAGGTACGTCGTTAACTATTAATGTTGCCAACACCTTTGCAAACCAGTTTAACAATTTTGTAGCCGCATAGAAGCTCACATTTAAGAAGATTTTGCATAATAATATAGTGACAAAAATGGCTTTTGGCGGCCATTTTGGCAGCCATATTGAAAAAAAGGCCGCCAAAATGACTCCTCTACCGTACATGCGCAGTCACTTATTAATATTTGCCAACACCTTTGCAGACCAGTATCGTAGCCTCATAGAAGCTCACCTTTAGAAGATTTGCATAATAATACAGACAAAAGTGGCTTTTGGCGGCCATTTTGAAAGATGGCTGCCAAATTGACCCCTCCTTCTAAAGTCACTTGTTAATAGTTGCCACTACCTTTGCAGACCAGTTAAACAATTTTGTAGGCGCATAGAAGCTCACATTTAAGAAGATTTTGCATAATAATATAGTGACAAAAATGGCTATTGGCGGCCATTTTGGCGGCCATATTGAAAAAAAAGGCCGCCAAAATTACTCCTCTACCGTACAAAGTGCGTAGTCACTTGTTAATGGTTGCCACTACCTTTGCAGACCAGTTCAACAGTATCATAGCCTCAAAGAAGCTCACATTTAAGTAGATTTTGCATTAAAAATAGAGATAAAAGTGACTTTTGGCGGCCATTTTTTAAAATGGCCGCCAAAGCCACTAGGGACACAAATTGAAATGGCCCAATATCCAAATATTTTCGTACCATATTAATTGACCTATATCCCAAATCCCTTGCTTTTATCACAAAATGCACGATTGTTATTAAATTTTGTGTTATGCCGCCCCACTAAATCATGTCCGGGGTTATGCAAAAAAACGTCCGGTGGACAAGCGCGGGTAAGCGAGCGTGCATACATTTAGCTTTGTCCGTCGACCAGGGGCGTTTAATTTACTGCACGCAAGGACGGTTTTGCATAATATGCAAATGTATCCGGGCGGCGGACACAATCGATGATTATGCAGCAGCGTCTGGGCGGACACGATTGCATATGCAAAACTGCACATGCAATACTCAATAAAGAATCCTTTTTGTGCTAAGTTCGTCATGACGTGTAAAACATCGATCATGAATGCATCGTCCGAAAGTTTCGGTTCCAATTTATTTTCCTCCTTGGTGTAATATGTATAATGATGATTTAGTTACAAAGTATAACACTTTCAAACCTTGTGGGGTAACCACTTCATACATCATCATTGTTTAATATTAAAATTCGATTGCCGCAACTCCTCACATTTTTTTGTACTAAAAAGCTACAGATCACGACGTAATCACAGGTTTCCGAAATGTTTCCGATCCGACAGCATGTTGATTTTTAAAGAATATGGCCCATTGTCATGAAGCTGCTTCTAAGCAGAAATTATTGTTCAACTATTATCTGCTTAGTGGAAATTATGAGCAGGTTGCCGTCACACAAAAAATATGTCACTATGTGGTCTTTTGGCTGGTAGCTGCATTCTGTTATTTGGCACTTAAAGGCAGTGTACAGTGTTCATTGTCCGTATAACTTCGCACATCACAAGCTGATGGGGCAAAGATATCACGTGTTATGATGTCATAGCGCACAACTGGACCGGCGGAGCCCACAAACCAATAACACATTGAATCATATTAACACCATGTATATTTTATTATTAGCATAATAATCGCGCATACCATAAAACATAAGCTATTGCAACGAGAATTTATTATTGGAAATACTAAATAAAGAGCACAACATTCTCAAATCAGACACTTGTCATAAACTTGTTTGAGAAACATTTCGTCTTAAAGGCAGTGGACACTATTGGTAATTGTCAAGGGCTAGCCTTCATATTTAGTTGGTGTATCTCAACATATGCATAAAATAACAAACCTGTGAAAATTTGAGCTCAATCGGTCATCGAACTTGCGAGATACTAATGAAAGAAAAAATACCCATTACTCGTCACCAAGTAAGGTTTTATGCTTATACTTATTTTGAGTAATTACCAATAGTGTACACTGCCTTTAATTATACATAATTAATTTTTGTATGAGCGGATCTCTTCATCCATTTTAGCGCATAGCTTCAATTGTCACATCAGAGATATCATCAGCAATAATCTCTTCGTCCCAGGACTGCAAAGTAAACAGAGCAAAGCGTTCAATGTTATGGATGGTCAAGTTGTGTGAGCTAGCAGAGTAAGACACATAGGGCATCAATATTTAAGCCTGTAAGCAGAACATTCTGCTTTGCAAACGTCTTGGCTAAGAATGAAAGGGGCATTACCGCTCACAGCAATGGTAACTTTATGGTGTTCTGACTGGCAAACCTATTTGTGCTTAGCAAAAGATGTGTCCTAAGCAGGTATTTGTGCTTAGGGGCTTAATGAAATTGGGCACAGTTTTCCTGCGAGCTTCTTTAATTAACAAAATATTCAAGTAATTCATTCTTAAAGATATTGAATATATTTTGAATATATTTTATAAATCAATGTTCTCTTGAAACTAACAATCAAAAGGAATAGAGCAGTTTTAAGTACCTGACGCAGCCGTCGGATCCAAACGTGTGGGCTTAAAAACTGAGCATATTTTTAGGCACTAGGATGTTTGATTTCACCCCTCAAAACGCCAAAAGCTCGGGAGGCTTCAGGCTTCGTCCTGCCTAAACCCCACCATCGCATGTTACCGAAACTGTTCCTGTAACTGACAAAGATTGATATTAGAGATCTAAATTGCTTAAAGGTTTTTCTATTTCTCTTCAACCCTCAAAACGCCTATTTTTGTTTTGTGAGCCTCCGATTTATTTGAGTTCCTTCAAATCCCAATTAAAAACCCACCTTAGTTACTCTAGATTGAATCATTGTTAATTCGAACGTTTTGTCTGTAAAACATGAAGTTTATCCTTTTGTTTGGTTGCTATTGTATTTCATTACCGCTTGGTATCGCTTAAAAAGCGCTATATAAGTAAAGGTTATATTGTTATTGTTATTATTATTCAAAAACCCTGGGTTGAAAACATCCATCCGTCCATTGCTCTATCCTCTTCATAACTTAGGATTAATCTTAGGAATTTTAATGAGTTCCGTTACCATGACGCATTGTACCCATCCTAAATTACATCCTAAACTTGAGATAGCATTTTGTGAAATCGGATGGGTTCCGTCATTATGGTCACACCCGGAGTTATAAACTTCAGTAGCAACTTACTTAAAAATGCCGAATCCAAGCCACGGACTTCCACCAAAAGGTTCCGAAGAGTCTCAAGACGACTTTGGTTGCCAGCCACCAAGGAGATGGAAACGGTTAAAATGAATATTATACGAAACATTGCGGCGGGTATCGGTCTGATGTCGTTTAATTGAATGTGGGCGCGTTGAACACCAAAACAGTAAGCCTGTTTATTGCAAAACGACGGGGTGACTATTTTTGTTATGGTACCGTGTTGTGCAAAAATAAAGGCTTCAATTTGGCTACGACCCGCCTGGGCTCGTAACACTCACTGATTTTTAAATTTGCATAAAATAGTGTTGATTTCAATAAAAAGGCAAGAATACTTGCGGGTACACCTCGGTTCATGCACCATTGTTCAAACCCCGAGGGACATGGATTATTGAACATAAACCCTGGTACTTACTTCCTGCGAATGTTGGATGTCACATTGCAACGAATAATTTGTGTAAAAAAAAAAAAAAAAAAAAAAAAATGGCACTTATTAAATGGCTACGTAACAGTTAATTGGACCAAGAAATGCCGTAACATTTTTTTTATATTTTTTATGTGAAGAACATACATCAGAAAGCAAATTGTTTTAAACATTTATATATTACCATCATCCTGTAACTATGATGATACTGGTTTGATGTTGACCTTCAAAGGTTCCACTCTTTCACACAGAAATTAAACCAAAAACAACTTTTTAAGTCATTCCTTTTAGTGTTTGCTAGTGTGAAATGTATTTAAAAAATAGTAAGAACAATTTCCACTTCAAATTGAATGGCTTTAAGACATTCAAGTAGACTAAAAAATGCCAAAATGTAACAAAAACCGTCTAGGGTTTTGACAGAAATTGATTAAAATAAAAAATAACTTGTTCAAGTAATTTTGTTGTTGTAACCTTAACTATTAAGTGTCAGATTGTTTAAGGTTCATGCAGGCTGTTCAAAAGTATGAAAGATGAAGGTCGGCGAATTTCAAATATATTTTGGGGGTTATCAAGGGGGGTGAATGGTTCCCCATTGGCAATGTTAAAACACTCATGGCACCCACTGTTAGCTTGGGTGAGACCCCCCCCCCCCCCGAATTAAGTTGGACACCTCCAATGCAAAGAAAATAGTGTTTTTTACTGAAATTACCCCCAAATCTTTACCCCTATCTTTACAGAAAAATGCTCTAAACCCAACCGATTTTTACAATTTTTGGGTCATATCTGTAGTGTTTTTATATGTAATAACATAGCATTTCTTGAACTTGCTTGTTTGGTTAAGGAACTTTGCTAGTGAATTTTAAAAATGGCATTAAAATTACGTTTTTAAATTACGCAAAATTTCCGAAATTACTGAAATTTGAATTCGATGTACTTTCTTTATTCGGGCTAGTTCAACATTGAAACTCACATTTGTAAGAGGTTATGTTGTGTACTTGAAGGATGTTAAGTTGAACATTTGGGTTTTTCAAAATTGTTGAGGTAGGGAATTTTGTATATGGGTCATATTTACCCTTATTTGGAAGCAACAAATCGTGTTTTCCAGTTTGTATTGACACTTTTGAGTTCTAACTACTAAATAGATACAAAGCATCATTGTTCTTTGACAGAAAAATACATTTTAACGAATTTGGAACATTCCATTCCTTGATAGGGGATTTTAACCCTCCCATTTCATTCATTCATTTCACTTCTCCCAACCACGTGGTTTATCTAATTGTGCACAATACGCCCTCCTTAATATGTATGCTGACGTCATATGTTAAGGGTCAAAGCGAGTCTGTGAGCGTTAGACTTTATCATGAGAAAAACAATCTTTATTTGTTTTTATTAATATTAGCTTAAGATTGGGCCACCCTGTACAGCAACAACATATGTTAAGCAATTTAATTGCATGTTCAAGAAAAACGTTCAGGACCATTTTTTAAGTTAACAAATTATTGTAATGACAAATGTGCATATAAACATTAGTGTTTTTTTTACTCAAGGGAGAACCTATTCTACTAATCACATTGACAAGTCAGTGAATGCATGCAATGGTATAGACGCTATGACGATATCAGAAACAGTTGCAGTTGTAATAGCATTTCAAACTTCTGATCTATAACACTTTTGAGACATATGACATAAATAAATCAGTTTGACCTGTTAAACCTTTTCATATTTCTGATTCACTGACATTGGAAAAAAAATGTAAAAACAGTTACTTTTGATAATACACTGTACTCTGTTAATTATAAGCCGTTTGTATTTTGGACCTTGCTAATCGTCATAAACACTTTTCAGTTTGTTGTAATATTTAGTTACATTGTTGGTTATCTGCAAAGTGAAAGGGCTTACGATATGATGATTATGTCTCGTCTTCGAAGCCACCTTTGTTGGTACAAGTACATGTACCTTTACATTGACCAACAAGACTGTTTGGTACTTTGATGAAACTGTCTTTGCTTTCAGCATAAACTGATTTGCGAAGTCTTTCTTCGTTCTCTGAACTTTCCGAAGTACGAAAGTCTTCTTCACTGGCATCTAAGTCCATATCATAATGACCTTGGCTTTTGAAAGCATAGTGCTGTTGCTGATCATAGCGAGCATTACGGATTTATTTTACACACGTCATTACACGGCGAAACGCGCAGATACAAGGGTGGGTTTCCCCGTTATTTTCTCCTGACTCCGATGACTGATTGAGCCTAAATTTTCACAGGTTTGTTATTTGATAAAGAAGTTGTGATACACGAAGTGTGGGCCTTGGACAATACTGTTTATCGAAAGGGTCCAATGGCTTTAATAAGTAAAGTTATTTCAGTATTTAAACAAAATGAATTTCGAACTTATATCTTCAGTTGGTATAATCAATCAAACAAGTGAATAGGTGCTGTAATCTTTGCTGCCCGGTGTATAAGCCGCAGAAGTTTTACTTTGGGCCAACATCAATGTATAAAATGGGACTTTATGATGAAGATCATTGTACTCTCAAAATAAAGAACTCTAAGCCGTCAGAAAACAAGCCAAGTGTGTGTTCTTCAGCCATTTAACCTTACTGGTTGCAGGCTTTTGAAAGTTTCTTGAAGGGTTTGGTATATAGCTGATAAGAGACAATAAAAGTTGCACAAGTTTAGCTCAATGTCTGTATTGATCTTCTTGCAGAAACAATTAAGATAAGTTTGAGAGCAGTTGACCATGAAAAATGTAAAGAACTGATAACTTTAACCATGCTTTAACTAGCCAACCTCCAGGCTTTAACTGGCAGAATATGAGGTGATGGTTATACACTGCTGTTCTCATCAATTCAGGCAAACTTAAGGAAAGTGTCTCTCTATTCTAAACTTCAATATCTTTCTTATCTTCATCTACATCAGATTGCTTGTAGTGTTTAAGTGCTCTTGCTGATGGATCATCTGTATATCCACACCATTTTGGCATCCACCTGTATGGAATCCATTTAGCATGACCCTTAAAGTGCTTCTCAAATACCTCACGGTAGTAATAAGATTCTTTGGTTGTTGGAGGCATGAAGGGAAATCTCTTGGGAGAATTCTCTAACATGGCGTCATCCACCTACAGAAAAAAAACAAGAAAGTAATAATAATTAGTTATTCTAGATAAATGACTCAGATTGTTGTTGATTGGATAACAGTGAAAATATGAAGCCAGCCAGTCTTACAAAGCTCCAGCTATGTCTTTTATAATCAGCCATTTAAATATTTATGAATAAAGAATATCACCATACCTCTTGGCTGACAAACTCTTGCAGACTCTCGTACCATGATTTCTTAACCGAGGAAACACCGTCACTGAATGCTTCCTTAGGTCTCCAAAGGATTTCTGATGGCAGAAGTCCTGTCCCATCAAACGCCTTCCTGAGAAGGTACTTCTCAATCCCCTGTTGAGGGCGCCTTATACTTGCAGGTAGTGACAGATAGTAGGAGGTAAAGTGATGATCAAGCAGAGGAACACGTAACTCCAAGCTAGACAACAATATCAAAATAATCATAAATAGGATACTTTACTGTGGTGTTTGCATCTGCATCTTAATGCTACTGTGCAAACTCAAATAGACTGGATATCATGCGCAGGGTTTCAACTACCGGTACTGTGCAAACTCAAATAGACTGGATATCATGCACAGGGTTTCAACTACCGGTACTGTGCAAACTCAAATAGACTGGATATCATGCGCAGGGTTTCAACTACCGGTACTGTGCAAACTCCAATAGACTGGATATCATGCGCAGGGTTTCAACTACCGGTACTGTGCAAACTCAAATAGACTGGATATCATGCGCAGGGTTTCAACTACCGGTACTGTGCAAACTCCAATAGACTGGATATCATGCGCAGGGTTTCAACTACCGGTACTGTGCAAACTCCAATAGACTGGATATCATGCACAGGGTTTCAACTACCGGTACTGTGCAAACTCCAATAGACTGGATATCATGCGCAGGGTTTCAACTACCGGTACTGTGCAAACTCAAATAGACTGGATATCATGCGCAGGGTTTCAACTACCGGTACTGTGCAAACTCCAATAGACTGGATATCATGCGCAGGGTTTCAACTACCGGTACTGTGCAAACTCAAATAGACTGGATATCATGCACAAGGTTTCAACTACCGGTACTGTGCAAACTCCAATAGACTGGATATCATGCACAGGGTTTCAACTACCGGTACTGTGCAAACTCCAATAGACTGGATATCATGCGCAGGGTTTCAACTACCGGTACTGTGCAAACTCCAATAGACTGGATATCATGCGCAGGGTTTCAACTACCGGTACTGTGCAAACTCCAATAGACTGGATATCATGCGCAGGGTTTCAACTACCGGTACTGTGCAAACTCCAATAGACTGGATATCATGCACAGGGTTTCAACTACCGGTACTGTGCAAACTCCAATAGACTGGATATCATGCACAGGGTTTCAACTACCGGTACTGTGCAAACTCAAATTTTTTAAATTAACTTTATGCTCTACGCTTTATGTAACTGTCTTGAGCACAATTTTTTGTTGATTTTTGGTGCTACATAAATTTTTTCTGATTGATTAATTGATTGATTGATTGATTGATTAATTGATTGAAGGTTGTAGTCTATAAGGTTTCTATAGTTAGTGACTCCCTGGTGTCAGATTACAGGCTACACAATTGAGCCATTGTTCTTGGCAAAAATTAGTATTTATAGTTTAACCTCTTTGATACTCACCTATGGGCCGCAGTGGTACGATCTGACCTCAACACATCAAAAAGGTACAAATCCTTGAGAAGACGTCGACTTTCAGCGTCTCCTTCTTCAAGAGAGGGTTGCTGATGGAAATAGATATATCCTTGAGCAAGCTCATCAGAACCCTCTCCAGAAAATATCACAACTCTATCCGTTTCTTTCTTGATGTAGCGAGATACCAAGTACATACCTGTAAAAGTAACAGAATATCACAAAACTAACTACCACACAAAATAGTGATGGCCATAAGTTTCGACCCAAGCAGAGTCTTTTTCAAAGGTTAATTGACAACACAACAAGCATTACAGATAATTTAGTGTAGCATAAGCAGTGAAGTGGAAATACAAGAATAGAGACAGAGAGAGAGAGAGAGAGAGAGAGAGAGTCAGAAGGCACACGGAAAAACACTACTAAGTTCAATATTGGGGCAAATTATTCTCTTGGGAAAAGGCCTGAACAACCACAGCCTCGCTACTACGGGCAGCGCGCCATATTGCCAGCTTACTCTGCATACATCTCTAACCCCTGGAAGGGAAACTCTGATCCCTGTTTTTGATTGGCTACCGGTATACACGAAGTGAGAACGTACACCACTAGGAACGAGGTTGGGACTTCTATCCACGTTTTGTGTTTTCAATTTGATGGTTATGATATTGTAGCACTTTGATTACCATGTATAAATGTCAGTTATTAAGGATGAAACTTTCTTAGTTGGCTTGAAGACTTTTGTTTGAAACATCGGTTCTAATGGCCATAGTGTACATTATTTTCATCTAATGAAACATCACTTAAAGAGACTGCTATTGAAGTTTCTTATGCAACTCAATATCTTAAATGATCTTGTGGCAAGGGAAGTAAAATAAAAGTACCCACCAACAGAGGCTCTGATTGTTGTTGTATCCCAACTTTCTAGAGAATAAATAACCTCATCCAGGGCAGCAATTCCTTCCTCTGGAGTGAAAGAAACCTCATGATGTTCACTGCCAATATGTGCTGCAACCTGTTAAAAAAGAGATTTAGCTATATTAATAGGTGTCATTAGTAAGAACTGTCAGTTCACCGCAAGCAGAATGGAAAGAAACTAGACACGAATACTACAGATAATAATACTGTTTCATTATAGCATTCCTAACATGATATCAAACAACATACGTTTGAGGGTTTTCTAATTTTTTTTTAAGGGTTTAATGAAATTCCTGCTTCTGTGTACAGTTGTTTCATACCAGCGCGGCATTTTATTGGCTTCTTATTTTAGATCTTTAATCTGTAAAGGGCCTTGAGTGTCTGTTTAGGCAGATTAGGGCGCTTTGTACTTACAGCTGACTATTATTTTTATTACTGCATAATTACTAAAAATTGCAATTTAAAATTTTGTTTTACGACCAGCCCCCGGTGCTAGTTACAGTTGAACTGGCTGTACGCTGTCTGACCATACCTATTGAGTGCTAGGACAGACGATAGACCTCTGTCTTACCTTTCTAGCAGCAAGCACATCAGGACTTCCCTCCATTCCAATAGAGTATGTCTGTATAGGGTACTGAAGTCCAGATTCTTTGGCTAACTTTACCACAAGAGCTGCTATCAAACTTGAGTCTAGCCCACCTAAAAACAAATCATATTCCACAAACCAGTAAAAAGGTGCATTATTTCAGCTATTCAAAGTTCTATGGATATTAAAGCTTTACCAAATGTAAACACTCTCAAGAAGTGACTGAACACCCATATGTTCTCAAGAGCATTTTTTATGGAATAGATTCTTTTTCAAAGCGCCTTTGAACATAAAAGTGCATACATCAATTATTTTGATTGATAATCTTTGTGTGAAATAAGCACACCTTAGTTTTGACAGACAGAATAAAAATACCAGCTGAGGTGCACTTAGAAAATGAGATTAAGTAATAAGAAGTTATAGATCTTACCAGACAAAAGACATCCAATGTGACGATGAGTCATCAGACGTTTCCGGACTGCATCGGTGACCAAGAGGCGGATATTCTCATGAATATCTTCACCTAGAATTAATTTAACAAATAATTGATAATTAACCACAATCTGAATCAACTCAAATAAAAAATAAATTAAAATAAAGGCTGGAAACCTTTTTTTAGATAAGTGCTTCGACATGTTAAATGACTGATGTATTGTTTAAAAATAACACTTGTCAGTACAATCTTTAACAAACTTCCTTTTTAAGTCATTCATGATCATAAAAGATTAATTATGCAAAAAGCATAGGGATGTTTGTATAAATATCAAAGCAATGCGAAATATCATGTTAATGACCAATTGTCAGTCATTAACTTGAGGGTAAGTTTCAAATTAAATCAGTCATATTATTTACCAAGTTTGACAGCTGTTGGGATGTCTGCCCATTTAGGCTTCTTCTCAAAGGAGTGAAACTCAACTCTCTCACAGAGTGTTACTTTGCCAGAAGTGTCAAGATCATAGCTTTCAACATTTCCAGGAGGAAATGGAATAATTTCAACATCGTGGTCTTCATCTCCATGGGCAAGCCCTAACAATCCTGAAACAAATATTGAACATAAAGCAATAATTAGGATTTCGTCATGAGAGTAAATGTAAGAAAACTATACTGGTAGCTTCAATAGAGATTTGTACTAGGACCGTTTGCTAAAATTAAAAATAATACACTTCCAAATATCTTTTTGATTTATGATAAAACTGTTACTGTTTTTACAAAATCATTTCTCATAACGTGTGCCAGGAGTGTCAAGTTGACAGATATGGCGCGTTACAAAACTTTTACCAGTCACTTCCAATCTGATTGAATTTCAATCTGATCATATTTTAATCTGATCGTATTTCAGCTTTTGCTTTAGAAAGAGAGAGAGAGAGAGATTGAAATGCAAATAACACTAACCTTTTGCCTCAGAGCAGACAGCAAGAAACCCATCATCCTTCAGGAGTCTGAACATTGGACGAATTCCATATGTGTCTCGACCAAGATAAACCTGTAAATTTGAGGGAAACCTATGTAAATACCAGGGCCCAATTTCATAGAACTGCTTAAGCTTAAAACTTTGCTTAAGCAAAAATTTTATTGCTTAGTAAAATCAGATTACCGGCCAAGACTCCACTCAATTGTTATGCTTAGTAAACAACAGCTAAATACTAGTCATAAGCAATGTATATGGCATGACATTTTGGCCAGTATGATGTGTAAAATAAGCGATCTATTTTCGTGCTTAAGCAATTTTTTTGCTTAAGCAGCTCTATGAAATTGGCCCCAGGTTGCAGGGGATGATGATGATGATGGTAACAATAGTCATCCGTCATGTACACACACTTGCAAAAAAGTGAACAACTGTAGAAGAGTAGAAACAATAAATTAAATATAGTATAAACCACTAATACTTGCAAACAACAACAGGAACGTTATAGTAAGTAAATATTACGATAATATACACAAGTTGTGAAGGAAACACAACAAGTCAAAAGATTTGTAAAGTATTCCAGTTAACCAATCCAAGCAAACAAGTAACAGGCCTGGGACACATCTTGCTACTTTAAGCATCTGAAACCTTCTCTGCAACATCTAAAACCAACTATTTTTCACTGTGCTTGCTTTTCAGGAGGGTCAGGATTCTGTTTTAGGTTTGTTTCATATCACTATGATACTTGACCTTCATGCCGATGGTGAATTAGAGTTGTAAACCCTTGTAACGTGCTACATAATTGGGTCTCAGAATTCAAAGCTTCAACCACCTATCTTTTGGGAAGAAAATGTTTATACTAAATACGTGAGTACCTTGTTTTGTGCGGCATATAAGACCTCTGTACTATTCTTATTCTTAATATTAATAACTTGCCTTCTTGGCAGCTGTGTCTAATAAACAGAAAGCAAAGACACCATCCAGCATTGAGGCTGCATACTCTGCTCCTCCTTGGGCATAGAGGTGAATAATAGCCTCACCATCACATTCAGTCAAATACTGAAAGTTGAACTGTTTCTGCACCTGAAAAGATAAGATAAAATAATATCTGGATAAAACTAAAATTTATATATCACACAATCACTACATTACAGTGGGATAACCTGCAAAAGGGGGGGGGGTCTTACCTCCCCCTTAACTGCCCCGCCCCCACCCAAATAAGATTGAAGAAAAGGAGCAGTGAATGGATTAGAATGTCTTTTTACTGTCTGAACTTGGCACCTCAATATGAACATGTCCAGTTCTGCCACTAAACACAAATTAAATATTTATCATAGAAATGGAAAGCCCCTTACAGTGCGATAATTGTAGATTTCTCCGTTGTACAGCACATAGATATGGGGATGGCTCCGGATTCTCATCGGTTGCATGCCATAGATGTCATCCACAATGACCAATCGATGGAAGGCTAGACAGCAGTTATTGTAGTGATTGATGTTCTCAATACGGAACGAGTCGGGACCTCGATGGGCTATTTTCAATGCACTGTTGCACTGTTTAGAAACATCTTGGTCGCAGCCAAAGATTGCCCAAATTCCACACATGATGTATCCTTTGTTGTCTTGTTTTCAAAGAACACTGCAGAGACAAAATAAGATTATTTATATTTATTGCCAAATTGTAAAAATAGCAAAGATCAGTAAGAAAAGGAAGCTAGCACAAGTCATTGTAAGCACAGGGAGAATGGGGGTGGTTCCGTTTCCAGATTAAGCAAAGATCAGTAAGAAAAGGAAGCTAGCACAAGTCATTGTAAGCACAGGGAGAATGGGGGTGGTTCCATTTCCAGATTAAGCAAAGATCAGTAAGAAAGGGAAGCTAGCACAAATCATTGTAAGCACAGGGAGAATGGGGGTGGTTCCGTTTCTTGATTAAGCAAAGATCAGTAAGAAAGGGAAGCTAGCACAAGTCATTGTAAGCACAGGGAGAATGGGGGTGGTTCCATTTCCAGATTAAGCAAAGATCAGTAAGAAAGGGAAGCTAGCACAAATCATTGTAAACACAGGGAGAATGGGGGTGGTTCCGTTTCTTGATTACTAAAAAAATATTGTAATAGTTTTGCTGGACATCAGTATTTAATTTCCAAGGTTAAGTTCACAAAACAAATCTATCCTTCAATTGTCTGGGAGTTAGTTTACACAAAACCAATGCAACAAAACAAAATGGAACAACAAGGTCAAACAAACAAAGCAAATCTCTGGCACAGCACACCTTTATATTTAGACAAAAAGTGATACAACAATGAATAAAAATAGAATATTGATTTGTGGTGGCACAAATCTTCTGACTAACTAAATGATTTGATTGTTTTTTTTTAATAATCAACTTTTTATGATAATCTCTTTTTTACTCATATTCAAAACAAATGTTTACTTTAAATGGTTTGAAGGTTATTTCTGTAATTGATGTGTTCTTTTACAAAGACAAAAATAGGATATGGAAATAAAATTAATTATAAATTAACTGCGTATTTAAATTGTATATATATTGTATATATATATATAAAGATATTGACAAAATTGGGAGACCACCAACATAGGGCTAGATAGCTCAGTTGGTAGAGCGCCGGCACGTTAAACCGGAGGTCGTTGGTTCAAATCCCGCTCTAGTCAATTTTTCTTTGTTCAATCCTAAAAAATCATTTAAAAATGTACCCAGTCAGTTTCCCTTGTGGTTTATTATTTGATATATATATAGCTATATATATATATATATATATATATATATATATATATATATATATATATATATATATATATATATATATATATACAATTTAAATACGCAGTTAATTTATAATTATATATAAACAAATATATTAAAAAAGTTAATCTATTGACTCATTTTAAACTAATCAATTAATCAAAAACTTGCCACTTTATTAATCAAGTACAATTTTAAAGGAATGCCATTTTGGTCTGTGAAATTCAGAAATACTTAACATTCAAATGAGTTTACTGAGTGTTTCTAAGTGTTAGGGGCTAACTGTTGTTTAGCCTTCTTGTCATTCACTTTTCAGCATACCATAGAGATTGGCACAAGAACTTTTTAAAGAAGATCATAAGTTTGCTCAGAATACAAACAAACACAAACACAAACAATTAATTAAGGCCAGCATGGATTATAAAATGCCAGTGTATAAATATTAATAACCATTGTGGTCTAATTCTAGCTGCTAGGGTAGTAGTATGTACCATGGAGGTATAAATAGATGTACATGGATGTCTAAAATAAGGAAACATATGGGAGCTGCTAAATAAAATGTCCTTCCATAGCAGTGCATAGACCATGCATTAGACTGTAGAGTAGACGCAGTATTGTTTTGTGGTGATTGATGCTGACTAAACTAGTGGTGGAAGTTGTTGTCGTTGGAACACCATAAATATATAGCATTTACAAATAAAAAACACTACAAACCTGTCATGAAAAGAGAGGCAGTCTGAACGTTGATCGTTAAAAAGGATAAATGCTCAGCGTGTGTGTATTTGCAGACCAACAAACAGCATAGAATCACCAAGCGGCGAAAGGAGGGTGAAGAAAGCAAAATATTGCTGATGAAACAACACGGTGCTCTTGCATGCACGTGTGACGCGTCGGGGTCGGGGTCATTTAAACATTGCATATTCATAACTAAAAATATAGACCAATAGGATGTAGCGAGTGTCGCAAGTGACTCCATCTCCATCTCCATTGGTTCAGTCAGCAAAATATCCTGCCGGATACATACGCTAACTTGCGCACTGCGTGTGGAAATAGACTACTACATATATTTGTTGTTGCTTACATGTCCCTTGAATTTAGCTAGAGTTGCGCTGTTCACAGCAGCCGACGAGAGTGAGTTCCAGAGTTTAACAGTTGATACGAAGAATGAATCTTTGAAGGCCCGGGCTTTATGGCTGACTTGAGTGAATTTTTGGTTGTTTCCCCTTGTATCCCTGGTGTTGGGCTGAACATAGTTGTGAAGTGGAATGTCAACCAAACCATTTTTCATCTTGTAGAGCATACATAATTTCTGTTGATTTCTTCTGTTCTGTAGTGTGTCCCATCCCAAGTCATCTAGAAGTTTAGTAACAGTTCCCGTATCCCTTTTGTAGTTTCCTGTGCAAAACCTCGCTGCTTGGCGCTGGACTCTTTCAATTGAGTTTATGTTCTGTTTTGTTGAGGGGTCCCAAGCGGATGCAGCATATTCTAGGAGTGGTCTCACTAAGCTCAAATAAGCAGTTGATTTCACTTCACTGTTACAGCTCCACAAATTCCTGCGGATAACATTCTGCACTCTTTGGGCTTTCTTGATGGACTCCTGAACATGGATGTTCCAGCTGAGAGTATTAGATATATGAACACCAAGGTATTTTTGAGATGAGACGCTGTCCAAGACTTGATTGCAAAAATTGTATTCATGCTGGGGTGGGTTTCTCTTGCCTATGGTCATGGTGCAGCACTTGTTTGGATTAAAGTTCATTAACCAAGTGTCTTGCCAGGTTTCCAAGAGTTTCAGGTCGTTCTGCAAGGTGCTGGTGTCCCCGTTGGTAGGAATTGGGGTGTAAAGCAAGCAGTCATCTGCAAAAAGCCTGGTCTGAGAGGTGATGTTGTTTGGCAGGTCGTTGATGTACAACAAAAACAAAAGTGGACCAGTGACAGTGCCTTGTGGCACACCAGAAGTGACGGCTCCTGGGAGTGATGTATGTCCATTATTTACGACTTGTTGGGTGCGCCCTGTCAGGAAGTCCTGAACCCATGTTGAGATCTCCCCACTTAATCCATAATATTGAAGTTTGGAGATAAGACGACGGTGCGGGACTTTGTCAAATGCCTTGGTAAAATCAAGCACTGCGACATCAACCAGATTGTTCTTGTTGAGTTCCATGCTAATGTCATGAATTGTGAGGATGAGTTGCGTTTCTGTTGACTTTTTGGCTCGGAATCCATGTTGAAAATCAGTTAAGATATGTTGTTTCTCCAAATGTTTCATCACATGGCTGTGTACAATATGCTCCAAAACCTTGCAAACCACTATAGTGAGTGAGACAGGACGGTAGTTTGCTGCACAGGTACGGTTCCCCTTCTTGAAAATTGATGTGATATTTGCTTCCTTCCAGTCTTGTGGTACTACACCTATGTTGATTGAACTTTGAAAGAGGTCCTGAAGTGGTGAGGCTAGCTGCTTAGCTCCAAGTTTCAGAAACCAAGGTGGAATTCCGTCTGGACCTGGTGCTTTGTTGGGCTTAAGCTCGCTAAGGAGCTTTTCAACTCCCTCTTTGGTGATGATGAGCTGACCAATCTGTTTGTACGGGCTAGCTCCAAGTCGGGGCAACTCCCCAGGAGGCTCCTTGGTAAACACACTCTGAAACTGTTCATTCAAAATGTTCGCCTTCTCTGTATCATCGGTGATGATCTTTCCATCTTTCTCAAGGTCTGCAACTCCTGGGTTTTCTTGCCTTAACTTTTTGATAAATGTCCAGAATTTTTTAGGCTCCTCCTTGATGGCGGATCCCAAGGTTTCTCTGATGTATGTAGAGCGGTTATTTTTTATGAGTTTGTGTGTATTTCTCCTGAATTCACGAAAGACTTCCCAATCAGAGGCCTTTCCTGATTTGATGGCTTTATTGTATAGACGTTGCTTCTTCTTAACAGCTCGTCTTAGTGTCCTGTCAAACCAGGGCAAGTTGAAACGGCTAGATGTCATCTTGTGAGGAACACATTTTTCCATGGTTTGGAGAATTGCTGTCTTGATGCAGTCCCATTTTTCAGTTACAGTCTTCCCTTTGTTGGTTTTAAAATACTGGTCCGAAAAATCTTCCAAGGCTTGTGTGACGCCATCAGTGTCAGCTTTGTCGCGCAAGTAGACCTTTCACAATTTACTTTGCATAATAAAAAGAGGTTTGCACACTGTGGTATTGTTATTTATGTGCGTTCTCCCGCCCCACGGACCCCCAACCTTGCTCATCACGAAAGATGAGTTAAATCGCAACCAGCTAAACAATAAAGTAAAATACACGTTATTATAAGCATCTTTTCGTTGAATAATTCATGGTGGAGGATATTTCCTTCCTCCGTCCATGGTTCGAGCTCAGTCAGTTTTCTAAAAATGTGAGTAGTACTTTTTTTAGCAGTTTTAGAAATTTGAAAGTTAATTATTTTACATACAAAACGTGTAAAACAAAACAGAGTACACAGTTTCGGATGTTTCTTTTGAAGATCTCTCTCTCGTGTATCATGTCTCAGCAGCCTCAGACAGTTTCCGAATACTAGAAACAAAGGCCGTTTACGAAACGGCGACTTCGGGTTAGGATGGTTACGGCTATAGCAAGATCACGCGCATCTTCGTGTTATTCAACGCAGACGCACTGATATTGTAGCCGTAGCTAGCCGTAGCCGGCCGAAGTCGCCGTTTCAACACACTCGCCTCTCGAAAAGCAGACGACGAGCGACGGCGACTGACTGCTGTGCCGTGATGAAATCCGCCACTTGAGGGCGCCATCTGACACTTAGTGTGCGTAATGAAGCAAAGACATGAATGACGTCTCCCGATAATTTGGTAAGAAACTTTTTACCTGAAAATGAACAAAATTCGTTATAATTTTGCTTGAAAAAAATTGACTTGTACAATTCGGGTTTTGACGAATAGATGAACTCAGGGAAACCATTTACGAAGTTATATATGTGTAATTTTAACCATGTTTGGAGATTTGTTCGACGACACGGCTGAGGGAATTTCCCCGA
Source organism: Asterias amurensis (assembly GCF_032118995.1). NCBI lineage: Eukaryota > Metazoa > Echinodermata > Asteroidea > Forcipulatida > Asteriidae > Asterias > Asterias amurensis. The sequence goes on from NC_092663.1 coordinate 17,624,821, forward strand.
CCGTGAAATGTGGTGGCGGTGCCAGCAGCAGTGGTGGTGGTGGGACATCTCTAACGCCGATCACGGCACCGCGATCTAGCTGTGGACTGGCCGGAATTAACAATCGTGGGGCGACGTGCTACATGAATGCTCTGTTACAAACCTTGTTATTTACGCCAGAATTTAGAGGTATGGTATGCGTTTATTACACAAACAAGAAATAAACCAACGAACACCACCCAAAACCCCCCAACAAACAAGCTGACAAAATCAAGTAAAACATATTATTCTTTTTAGGAATGTTCCCTGTCCTGACAATGACGATAGTATTTTTAGAAATACTATGGAGGGTAATGATCAATATATGTATGGACAAGGAAGTTGGGGGGGGGGGGGTTAGTTTCTAGAAGTTCTAGAAACTAAGGCTCGAGAGTCTTATACTAGGCCTATAGAGGAAAAGTTTCCGTATGGCGCCACCACTTTTTCATTCGAAAATGAAATAATACAGTATCTAATTTACCTCAATGAGTTATCCCTTTTTGTAAAAATGAGTGAAAAAGTGGTGACGCCATACGGAAAGTTATCCCTTATAGCTTTCAGAAGAGTAGAGTAGGGAGGGGGATTTTGTTCCAAGGAGGAAGTATAGGGCCATAAACCTAAATATTTACTGTCTTTTGACTTGTTGTGATGCTACTTACTACTTACTACTTACGGTTTAATGGGTATATTAATTAGGCATAGCCTTTGTGACCCCATATCCTATCTTTTCCTCCTTACAGTGAGTATCCAGTTTTGACTTGAATCTAGCAACAGTTTTGGCATCCACTGTAGCTTGTGAAAGGGAGTTCCATATGTTTATTACTCTTTGGGTGAAGAGTATATGTATAATTCTTTTTTTTTTGTCAGTGGAAGCTTAAACATGTTAACAATACTCTAATCCTTTCAGAGTCATTATTTGCGCTTGGATCATCAGAACTTGGAGAGTTGGTTAAAAAAGATCTTCCAGAGGCAAAGGTGTGTTTTCTTTGTGGTTGAGGGTTTTTGTTTGTATTTGTCTGCTATCTGACTGCCACTTTTTCAGTTTAAAAAAAAGAAGGGATAATAGGATACAATTCTTTTGGATAATAGGATACAATTATTTGTTGTGTAATCGAATTCAGTTACTTTTCCCTTTAATGTAATTGATGGAACTTTCTTAATGTGAAAGATTATCCGTGAAAAGTACAAACTGTAGCACCATCATTGGTCATACCCAGTGAGGCAATAACCTAGTTTTTAAGTTTTACCAATCTTCTTAATAATTGTCTCACCATTAATTTTACAGTTTGACATTTGTTGGGTAGAGGAAGTAGACACACATTGTCTTTAAAAAGTCTTGTTTTGTTTTTAGGTGCGGGTTATACCGATTCAGCTTCAGAGATTATTTGGTCGACTCTTACTTCTCGATCAGCAAAGTGCATCCACTAAGGAACTTACTGATAGCTTTGGTTGGCAAAACAATGAGGTAAGTATCCCTTGTACTGTAAGTGCTGTGTGCCGGTGTCATAGGGAAATCTAGCTGGTACTTGGAGATTCTGTCTTCCATTGGGAAATTAACGTGTGCTGAAGGAGGATAAATCAAAAGAGAAGTTTTAATCAGAGAAGTTTTTACACAGTTCCTGATATGGAGGGACAGAATATCCGGGGGGGGGGGGGGGGGGTGGACAAAGGGCCACACTGATATGAAAATTACTCTGATGAGAAATTGTCACCAACTTAATCACTGCATTTCAAATGGTGAGATAGATCAAGAAACAAATCTTCCATCATTAAAGCAAAGTATATTTTGTGAAACATTCCACAAAGCTTCTTGAATTTGAGAATATCAATTACTGCCTTGAAACGGAGCAAAGATTGCACAAAGTTTGACATAAATGATGAACTGTTATCATTCATTGCAGCAATTTCAACAACATGATGTACAAGAACTGAATAGGATTCTATTCAGCGCTATTGAGGATTCACTCATAGGAACATCTGGCCAAGAACTTATATCACATCTTTATCATGGGATTATTGTTAATAAGGTGAGTAGAAAGCGATTGAACCAAGAACTTGTATCACATCTTTATCATGGGATTATTGTAAAATAAGGTGAGTAGAAAGTGATCGAGCCAAGAACTTATATCACATCTTTATCATGGGATTATTGTTAATAAGGTGAGTAGAAAGCGATTGAACCAAGAACTTGTATCACATCTTTATCATGGGATTATTGTAAAATAAGGTGAGTAGAAAGTGATCGAGCCAAAAACTTATATCACATCTTTATCATGGGATTATTGTTAATAAGGTGAGTAGAAAGTGATCGAACCAAGGACTTATATCACATCTTTATCATGGGATTATTGTTAATAAGGTGAGTAGAAAGCGATTGAACCAAGAACTTGTATCACATCTTTATCATGGGATTATTGTTAATAAGGTGAGTAGAAAGTGATCGAACCAAGGACTTATATCACATCTTTATCATGGGATTATTGTTAACAAGTTGAGTGGAAAGTGATTTAACCAAGAACTCGGATCTCGTCTTTATTATAGGATTAAGATTATAGACAGAAACCCATGCATTTTGTGTTATAGTCACTATGCTGGATTGATTGCTTGTAAAGAAGGCATAGTTTTGTTGATGTGAAGGATCAGACTACTTACATAATTATAACAACATGTTGTGATTTTCTTTCTGATTTTCTTTCTGATTTGTGTAATAGATTACATGTGAAGAATGTGGAAGAGTCAGTGAAAGGGAGGTGAGGAATCTTTTCATTCTACTTAAGAAATCTTTATTTTTTATTTTTTATTTTAATGTTTAAACCATGTTCATTCGTTCAGCTGTGTTTTTTCCTCAGTCAGATTTTACAAGGGAACTGTTCCAAGTTTACTGTTTCTGTTTGCACCAAGCAACCAAACGATTTACTGTGTCTTTTTGCACCAAGCAACCAAACGATTTACTGTGTCTGTTTGCACCAAGCAACCAGACGATTTACTGTATCTTTTTGCACCAAGCAACCAAACGATTTACTGTGTCTTTTTGCACCAAGCAACCACACTATTTACTGTGTCTTTTTGCACCAAGCAACCACACGATTTACTGTGTCTTTTTGCACCAAGCAACCAAACGATTTACTGTGTCTTTTTGCACCAAGCAACCAAACGATTAACTGTGTCTTTTTGCACCAAGCAACCACATGATTTTCTGTGTCTGTTTGCACCAAGCAACCACACGATTTACTGTGTCTTTTTGCACCAAGCAACCACACTATTTACTGTGTCTTTTTGCACCAAGCAACCAAACAATTTACTGTGTCTTTTTGCACCTAGCAACCAAACGATTTACTGTTTCTTTATAACATTTTGCTACTTTGTTACAGGAAGACTTTTTGGATCTGACATTAGCTGTAGCTCATTACTCTGGGGTGCTAGATACTCTGAATACATGTTATGTTGATGTAGAACGAATGGAAGGACAGAATCAATACCACTGCAGTAGTTGCTGCAAATTAGTCAATGCTATCAAGGTGAGTGTTGTAGAGGTCCGTCTAGAAGTTCAATTTGTTTTGATTTGACACAAACTTTGACTAATAACAACCAACAATTTATATTTTTTGATTGCAGAGCGCCAAAATTCGGTCCCTGCCTCCTATTTTGACTGTGTCCTTGCTACGATTCAGCTTTGATTACCAGAAATGTCAACGATACAAGGAAATAGGGAAGTATATCTTCCCACAAGAGATTGACATGACAGACTACTGTGAGAAGGTGATTGTCAAACTGTATCCAGCTATGGCTATGACTGTTGCTAAGAGTGTTACTATGTACTATTCTTCAATGGCACACTGATCCAGCCGTAGCTGTAGCCGTTAATTTGGTTACTGCTTTACTATCTAGAGTTACCCATTGGAACACTGGGTTTTGTTATTGATGTCTCAGCCTGTTGAGATTTAACAGATTTATTGGTCCTGAAATCAAAACTGTACTTAATGATTAAAATGAGTTATATATCTATTGTTTGGGGTTGGATTATGAAAGCCGCCATGGCGTGATATATAATCTAATGTCAATATTAATCTTATACCCTTTGTCTTCGACAGAAAGAAACATCTAAGACTACAGTTTATGAATTGTACTCCGTGTTGATCCATAGTGGAAGTACACATGGTGGGCATTATCATGCATACATCAAGGATATAGATGGGCTTGGAAACTGGACAACACCTGTAAGCATTAATTACTATTATATCAAATTGACAATGAGCATTCAAGACATTACTAATGTTGGAATGTCTTTAACATCAAAGTCAATTTATACATTGTTATAATTCAGGAGAAGGAAGTGACGGTTCTACACAGTAAACCATCCAAAGATAGAAAAGTTGACTTAATTGAGCTTAATTCACCTTTGGAGCTGCTTGCTACAATGCTGAGAAAACGAGGTGGAGTCCAGCAAAAGATGCATCTTGATAAATTATGTCAGGTAAGAACCTTTCTTACCTTCATAAAACCCTCTTCAGTATTCTCTGAATTCAAAAGGTTGTCTGTGTAAGGGTTTTATTCAACATTCATAAATACCTCAGACAGTTTTTGCTATTCCTATTGGTGAAGAGCGCGTCCTTGGGGGTGTTTAAATGGTTGATAATGACCAGCTAGAGCTGTTATAACCGGTTGTTTTTGAATAGCTGAGATGCATATTTCTACGCACTAGAATGCATGTCCAAAAACTGTCTCAGTCATAAAATTGCAAACACAAGTACAGAGCTCAAGGACGTCGGAAAACAAATAGGTTTTACAGAGTTTCTTACTTAAGGACGTCGGAAAACAAATAATTTTTACAGAGTTTCTTACTTTAATACGCCTTTTGACCAAAAAGGCATTTTTGAATGGAAATAAAAGTAGTGACTCATTCTTAAACTGCTGTGTAAAACCTTGCAGGGTCGTTGCCGTCCGATAAAGGCCCTCGCCTTCGCACGGCCACGACCCTGCCAATTTTAAACGGCAGTTTAAGAACTCAACCCTACCCTTTTATTCCCTTTACTAAATATTAGTCTTAATAAATCTTGTACCTAATTTATGCTATGTGTAATTTCAATGGATACAAACAATCACTCGACTTGATAAACCTTTGTAATTTTTGTGGTGAATAATTTCTTTATTTTTTAGGCCTTAAGTGAAGAGACTGGTGTTTCATGGAGCAAACGATTCAAGAAAAAATATGGAACTGCAACCAAGGTAATCTGTAATTATTATGTTATTCTGCAATTCTTGATTTTGAACCTCTTATTGATACATGAACTGAATTTCGATTTGGAATTCTTTCCAACCTATCAGTGTTTATTGTCTTGGTTTTTAATTGAAAGTTGTTGCGTATGACTGTCAAATTTAATACTGAAGTGTGTTGCTGATGATATCACATTAATTGTTTCTACTGTTATACATCTTCTTAGTTCACAAGTTTGTGGTACATGAGCTGCATGTTGGACTTCCTCATACTTTTGAGGTCACTCGATTTGCTTTACTTATGTGTTGACCAACAAGGGTCACAATGTCTAACTGATTTCATTAAAATTGTTTCTTGTTTCAGTTTGTAAAAAGTCACCAAGAAGTCTTCTTATTTGACCCTCAAACAAACTCTGTGTCTATGAAGCAGCATTCACAAGAATTCCCTGTTGCCATGTCAACTGATGAGTCACATCAAAATGAGGACAATTCTGCAATGAGGGGCAGTTCTTGTTCTGAAGAGTCAACTGCTGGTCCTGGGGCATCAAACAGATTGAACATAGAAGGGTTCAAGGAATCTCAGAATGTAGAGAATGGGGCTAGACTGAATCCTGATGAAGTGGAAGGCGGAGACGGTGATAGTACTAAGTGCTGGACTGTAGACAGACATGGTGATAACAAGAGAATCCCCACCCTGGGGGATCATGTTGACAAGGCAGTTATACAAGGACCAAGAACTGATCATCTTCCATGTCATGGAGAAATTGGGCAAGGGGAGGTTTTAGAACAGTCTGGAAAGGACGCTAACCCTAACCCTAACCGAGTTTGTGAGACTGATGCAGACCCCGACTGCCAACAATTAACTGACCCAAAGACTTCTCAAACATCTTGCCATGAAACGCTACAGCAGACAACTTCAGAAAATAGCATTTTGGGTTCTAAGGCTCAATTGGATACTAAGACACAAACTGTATTCAAAAAGGGAGAAGACATTGATAAGTCTGAAGACCATGTGGAGGTTGAGATTAAAAAACACTGGTTTGATTTTAATGATTCCAAGGTGACATCTATTAATGAAAGTTTTGATCTTCCTAGACAGTTTTCAGGCAGGGAAAGTGCCTATATGCTTTTCTACAGAAGAAAGTCAATGGAGAGAACAAAAAAAGGTACATCTATGGAGACCATTTAAAATGTTTGTGTGTCATTTTACTGACAAATTACTTGTGCTAAATACCGAGATGACTTGATCTGAAAAGTGTAATATTGTTAATAATTTGTAAGGGCTAATTTTAAATGTTTTCTTTTTTGCTGTTGATTTTTATTTTAAAGCTGCAGCAAACATCCAACAAGGAATGCCAGAGTGGTTACTAAATGAAGTTCTTGATGCCAATAAACAGCTCAATAAACAGAGGTTCGTCAATTAGTTTGTCTATCTTAAACTTGTATCAAAAAATTGGGTGTGATCCCTGGCTACATGGCAGTTTATGTTGAAAGGCTTTTGACTGACACCCCTGGAACAAATTTACAAAATGGGGAGACCGCGGTTGGTAGCGGCCGGCAAATTAATCCTGAGGTTGCTGGTTCAAATCCCGCTCTAGTAAATTTGTCTTTGTTCAACTCCAAATAAAGGAGTCTTTTCGCAACCCTTAGGCATGTTGAGTTATTTTGTTCATCCTCACAGGTCATGTAAGACATGCAAACTGTAAAGCATTTATTTATTTCATGTTTGTCTGTTCCAGGGAAGAATATGACAAAGCCATAAACTCTGTACAGATCTCTGTTGTGTACAGTGATCTGTATGAGTACAGGTCTTGTGCTCTCCACAAGAAACCCACTATAGATGTAAGTCCATTCAGGCTTTCTATTGATAGAAGGAGGTCAGTGGCTGATCTTAAGACACTCATAATGAAGGTAAGACAAACATTTGTTTCTCTGTAAAATACTATATTTGACTCTTTGAGTCAATGAGAGAGTGTGGCTTTGTTATCAGCCATTTGGAGGTGATATTTGTGGGCGATACTACTTGTGTCTTTGACCATCTACCTCCATGTTTGACTGAGCCTTGATTTTGACTTGTGCCTAGATGTGCATTTCCAATAACTAATGTCCTAGGAAACTAAGAGAGGTTTGGGATAACCATGAGAAAATCTCTTTTGAGAGATTGTCTGCTTATTGTCTTAGGTAAGTTGATTCTAATCTTTGGTATTTTGTATTGCTTATGTTTAGGAGCTTGGTGAGTCTATTTTGAATGGTCTGACTGTTCAGAATGTATGTCTACATTCAGCTAAGCAGTTACCTGCCGGCCTACACCTCTACAACTGCTTATCTGGTGATTATTAAGTCATTGTTGGATTCATGATGTGTTCCTAATTACTAGTTATTCCTAAATGCAATGCCAATGACAGATTCAATAATATCTACAATGGGAGACTGAGATGCTGGTGGCAGCAGACATATCGGTCCTTTTTGCGGCTCTGAGCATGCGTAGCAGTATTGCACGTGTATGTCTGAGAACCCACACTACTGGCAAGAACTAAGTCCAACAGTCTCATATTACTGGTGTTTGTGAGGATGGCTTTTTACATTTCATTGAACTATTGAATAGCATGAGAATAGTAATTGATCTTGAGTGAAGTTATTAGTTTTAAAATTATTACAATTTGAATGACTCAAGGAATTGCTTTGGAAAATGGTCTGCAAGATTGGCTCAATAAGAATGTATTTTCTTCTCCAAATTAGAAGACAATTCAGCCATCCTTAAAGACATTGGTCTGACTGATGACACACTTATTTTTCTCTGGGATGGGAAGAAAGTGGATGGAATGGAGATAAGAAGTGGAGAGTTATGCGAGCCAATCCTCATCAACTTGACTTATGCTGTGACCAGAGATAACCAGGAAACTGCAGAAGTCCAGAAGGGCTTTGCTAAGGATCTGACTATTGGAGAGATGCGTGCTTTGACTAGTGTTGAGACTGAGATACCCCCTATGTTCCTAACAATTAGTAGGGTGGTGTCAAGTGCCGTCTTGATCAGGGAGGAGGAAGATGGTAAGACAGTGGAGGAAATGGGGATGAAGGATGGAGACAGAATTATTGCTGAGTACAAGAGGAGAGGGTGAGTTCAAAGCAACAGATAACCCAACATATAAGTAGAAAAAAATAAATCTGTGAAAACTTAGGCTCAATTGGTCATCGAAGTTGCTATAGAATATTTTTAGAAAAACACCCTTGTGTCACAATTTTGTGTGCTTTCATCATCATCATCATGATGCTCTGAATCCATCATGGGGACGTAGAGCCGCCCAACCAATGCGATCTGATGCATATTGCCACAGCTGCCGTACCTGAAACTCGAAGTCTGATTCCAGCTGACACACTCAAGGTGTTACGAGGTAGATGCCTAATAAAAGTCTTTTGTAATAATTATTTGAGTGAGAAATTACCTCTTTATCATAAACTCTGTTACTTCAGAGGGAGCCGTTTCTCCAATGTTTTACACTATCAACAGCTCTCCGTGACTTATTACCAATTAAGTTTCTTGCTAAAAATTATTTTGAGTAATTAGTGTCTAGTGCCTTTTATCTATATAATTTGATAATATAATGATATTGTTCTATTGTAGGAAAGCGTCATCCTTGGCTGCTAATGAAGCGATGCGTCAAAGCCGTCTAGTTCTTGTGACAGTTGAGAATCGCTGTAGTGTAACACCAGAAGGAACAGAGTTGCCATTGATACAAGTTGAAATTGACAAAGATGTGGTAAATGAAATTTGTTTTTTAATACTAGATATAGTGTGTTTTACATTATGTTTCTCGTGAAGTTGGTTCTCTTGCATTGGTTTTATTCCTCATAATGAATAACATTGATGTATTAATTCTGAAACTGTACCTTGACATTTGCTGCCCTCAGACTGTTGCCGAGCTGAAGACCTGCGTCTGCTCTCAGTTAAAAGACACAAATAATCAGATAATAACTAGTGAATGTCGGCTCCGTGTTAATGCATACAGTGCCGGACTACAGCCACCATGTAAGTTGAATTTACATTATTACAAACTAACGCTTTAGTTCAGTTATTTGATATATTGAAAAACCCAACCCAAAATCCTTTACCCTCCTAATATTGCCATTATTGGATGTTACTTTAACCAGTTTTCTTTGTCGTTATTTTATTTTTCCAGTACACGAGAGTCTAAAGATAGTTGAGTTTGGAATAAAGTCTGGTACAGAGTTGGTCATAGAGAGAGGTGAACCACCCAGGACTAATCAGGTACATTTCCCTTCTCTCAATAGCTCTTTTCACACTGCTCTATTCCCCAGGGTTAATAATGGCCAACCTTTTCACACTACGATTGCACTACCCCCGGTCTGCCCAGGCAAATGGGCATAATACTCTGGGGAATATAGCCACCCCTGCTGCAGGGTATGGGTAAGAGCTACAATCCTGGGGTATTCTTGAAACGTGCAACAAATACCCCATAGCGTATGGACACAAAAGTGTGCCTGGGTAAACATGGGGTTAACAAATTCCCAGGGCTTACCCGAGGCTGTATTCCACAAAGAGAAAAAATGCAGTGTGAAAAAGGCATTCATCTTTAAGTCTATGTGCCCTGACACACACACCAAATTCCCAGGGCTTACCCGGTGCTGTATTCCACAGAGAGAAAAGATGCAGTGTGAAAAAGGCTTTCATTTTTAAGTCTATGTGCCCTGACACACGCCAAATTACAGGGTACTTTACACAATGTTACAATGCTACCCATAGAGGATTTCTTCAGTAGTGAGGATAATAAAATGGTAATAGAAGTAACCCATAAATTTAACCATAAGGGTGTGTGCTGTCACATAATGCGGAATAACATCTGAAAGTATTGTACGTCAGCAAACTTTGAGCAAATTAATAACTGTGATTAAATTGAAATGTTGCTCCACAGATCACAATCGGCTTTTCAGTTTGTGGTGGAGGAATTCAACAGAACCCAACAGAATTGATGGTTGACAAGAAATCAACAGTGCAAGAGGTAGGACAGACTGATATAGTGGCAAACATATAGGGTACTTTTACCGTTTTTAAAATATTGTCAATCTTATAGTGAAGATGACTTAAATAAAATATTGTCAACCTTATAGTGAAGATGACTTAAAACCCTTTCCAACTACACTTGTATCAATTTATTGACCTCGTTGTCTTCTTTGTTATGAATTTCTTTCTTGTTGAATAATCCATTAAACCCTATTAATTTTTGTTTTACTAAACAGACTTTGGAAATGGTGGTTGGTATGTCTGGTGTGACTGGTGATCAATGGCATCTACGTAAGACCAATTGGTGTGGAGAACCAACAGAGTTTCTTCAAGACACTGTAAGGGAAATGTTACAATAGTGATACAAAACAGAATGAGCCAAATGGGAGTTTTATTATTGCCTTTTTGTTATATCAAGTATCAACCCCAAGGGAAAATTGACTGGGTGAATTTTAAAATAATTTTGGGTTGAATAAAGACAAAGTTACTTGAGTCTGCAACCCCTGGATTAAAGTGTCAGCGCTCTATCAACTGAGCTGTCTAGCTGTAGCGTTGGCGATCTCCCTATTTTGTTAATATTTTTGTTTCGGTGTTCCAGTTGGAAGCCATTCGACTTGTTACTGCCGTGTATCCAGGGATCACACCCATGTTAATTATACAACCTGGGAAGTAGCAGCAGATGGATCACCTTAAGGGTTGACAACCTTTTTGTAAACAAAATAAATTCTTTTTGAACTTTCATCTCGGCATAACTTTCATGTGACATAAATAACCAATAACCCCCTGTTACCAATAATCAGTGACTGATTCACAGAGGACTGGGTACTGTTCCATCATCAAACATTCTCTCTATTTAGCATTTTTTGGTTTCTACTCCACTCCTTTATTTTCATGTTCTCCATTTAAAAACCTTGATTGAATGCTAACCAAGCCATTTGTCTAACTCTTATTCTTGGTAGAGCTCAACTCTAGACCAAGAGAACATCTTGAATGGTGCCTTGTTGCTCCTTGAGGAGGGTCGATTACCTCCTAAAGGTTTTATTCGACTACCCATCTGGATTTACCCATCTCCAGATAAGGGTCAAGATTCAACCTCCAATGCTCAGAAGGAGCTGCTCAGTTGGATGAACACGCAGATAATGAGTAGGTTTTTTACTTAGTTTTTATTTGTATTTGGGTTGCTATTTATTTACCTTTTTAACACACCTGTTGCTAGTTTCTGGTTGCCTGAAACATGATCAGAAGGGGTAAACTAATATACAAATATAACATGGTTTGAGGGTGACTAGTCGATTAGCTCTCCGAGGTATTATAAGTTGACAAACTAGGAGCAAGCGGAAATGATGACTGAAATAAAATGCATTCTGGATAATTTTTTTATGAACTTTTTTTATTTATTTTAACTTCTGCACTATGAACACAAAAACTGACTGAATCTGTTAGGATTAATTCATAAATACCTCAGACAGTTTCACTATTCCTATTGGTGGAGAGCGCGTCAAGTGGGTGTGTATAAACCTTTGTTTATGACCAGTAAAAAGTGTTGAAACATGGGCGTGACACGCAAGCTTGCACCTGTGCTTATAAGACAGTTTCTTCATTCCTATTGGTCGAGACACCTGGCACGTAATGATGAATGGACCAATCAAAACTCGACTCTCGGTCATGAATATGTATGAGGTATAGTAATATAGGCTAGTGAACTAGACACGCGTCAAGGCATAGTTCCCAGAGCAGGCAATAGACTTATAATTTTTTACTGGTTACAGTGCCCTCTCATAACGTGAACCGTGAACAGCAATTAAAAAACTGAATCCGGGGAAATTAAATGCGTTCCTTTTATTGTTGAATCAATTTACTTTAATTATCCATGTGTTGATTGCTGAAGTAAAACCCTGGCAAGTTTCTTTCTCACATTTTAGGCCGAGGTGTGTTATAAAACACATATGGACTGGCATTATTCGGTAAATAGCGAATGTCTATGGCCTGTGAGTGTCCAGAAGAGGGACCTATTTCCTTGGGAAGTAGGTCCCTCTTTTGGTTGCTCAAAGTCCCATGGGGGAATAGACATGCATTATTTACCTCATTGTCAGTCAATATATGTATAATAATGAGGGGGGTATTTCATGGAATGTTTATCTGTAAATATCATTGTAGAAATAAATTTGGGCATATTCCTTCTCATGAGTAACATCCTTCATAAATATCCTCATCCATTTAATTCCTTACAGATTTAATCTTGTCAAATGAGTCGCAAAAAGACAACACTGTTGGAAAGTCACAACATGCTCTGGTAGGGAATGTAGAGCTCTCCCAAGATGCTACCTTAAATGATTTTAAAGTGCAGATCCTAACATTGCCAGGGATGTCTGAAGTAGGTCTACCAGGTCCAGACTTTCTTAGAATACGTCTTATGGATCGAGGACACCTTGGACGGGTACTCAGAGAAAATCACCAGACTCTCAGGTAACATGACTTGTCACTTGTTGTAGACAAATAATTCCTAACAATCACTATAGCATCATGTCACCTTGGTAAAGAAAATGGAAATTTAACACTCTGAAAATGACACATTTCAAATGCAAACCGAAATGAGCTTAGAATATTTCTCATTGTTTTTTAAACACTATATCATTTTATTTGAAGGAAATTAAAGATCGCAAGTGCCTCTCAAATCGCAGTTCAAATTTTACAAGAAGAAGAAAACCTCAGGTATGTAGATATTGTTATTACAAATGTATCTATCAAAGTTTAAAAGGACATGAACGAAATCGAACTTTTATTTCTTAATAAAATAACTATCCTTCACTTTTTTGTTCAGTGTTAGTGCAATAGTTTTAAACATCTGTCGACGTATACCAGAGACACGTACTTACCTCAATGCAGAAGAACTGATATGGGACACTTCTAAAGCAGCATCTCCAGAGAGTTTACGACAAGTTATAGCTGACCATTTCCTTCTTCCAGTGGAGCACACTGCCATCGCTAAACATCTCATCCAAAAATTTGAGTGGCTGGTCATACAACAATCAGTGACGGTAAAGTATTTTAATTCATTTCGGCTGTTTTACTTAAACTCTGAAACTCCTTGTAAAATCAATCTGGAAGGAAAACAAATCTACTGAATCTACAAATCTAACTTAGAGATTAAGTAGCTGAACAGTCCATTGGTTTCATTTAAAAAAAAAAAAGATTTATTCACCAAGTTAATTAAAAAAAAAAGGAAAATAATTTATTTCAATTAATCAGGAGAAAAAATCTGGAAAAGGGCGCAACAAGAAGAAAGGAAAAGGAGGAGCCAAGGCGCTCATGGCGAATCTCAAACAAGCTCCATACCACATTAAGGATGGAGATACACTTGGTGTCAAGGTATGCTACTTTAAGTTACTCAAACAGTCATTCATTGTTTTGTATTAAGAATGTGGCCTGAGCTCTTGACCACACAGACTTTACTTGTGTCAGGACCCAATTTCATAAAGCCTGTAAGCACACAAATTTGCTTAGCACAGAAAAGAATTGCTTAACAGAAAACAGGTATCCAGCCAAAATTACTTTAAGTCTTCATTGTTGTGACTGGTGCTCTAATTCTTTGCTAGGCAAATAAATTCTTCAGGTGGTATTTTCTGCTTAACAGCTTTGGCCTAGAACACATACAATGAATAAGAAGTGATTGGCACAACCTTTAACAAAACATATTAATGAGTGGAATGGAGTGTCGTGGCTGAGCGGATAAGAGCATTGGACTCAAGTTCTGCTGGTTAAGTCATCAAGATGTGGGTTTGAATCCCGCTCGTGAGACTTGTGTCCTTTAGCAAGACACTTAACCATAAGGTTCTCTCCACCTAGGGGTAACATGCGTACCTGTGAGGGCAGAGATGGTTTATGTGAGTGATTAGCTTGGTGCCGCGGAAACTCGCAGCACTAGTTGTATACTCCCCAGGGAGCTGAGATGGTTTAGGGATTGAAATATATGGCCCAGTGAACAGGGGTAATAATGTCAGAAGCGTTTTGATACGCCCTTCGGGCTGTGATAAAGCGCTATATAAAAATTAATTATTACTATTATTAATGTATGCTAAAAGTTAATGGAATAATTCTTGTTTTTCTGTAAGGATCTGAGGTTTGACTCTTTAAACAAGGATGATTTTACCACAGAGGAGGATGATGATGGGAAGAAGGCATTGGAGAAAGAAGTAGAGGAGAAGAGAAAAAGGTAAATTATTTGACAAATATTAACATTGACACCTTGAAGGCACTGGACACTCAACATAAATGTTAGTATAAAAACTTACTTGGTAAACGAGCAATGGAGAGCTATTGATAGTATGAAACATTGTTAGAAATGGCTCCCTCGCGTAGTTTTTGAGAAATAGGTAATTTCTCACTCAAATGCTAAAAGACTTCGGGCCTGAAGTTTTTATGAGGCTTCTAAACGCACACAAACTTGTGCACCAAAGGTGTTTTTTCTTTCAGTATTCTCTTGCAACTTTGATGTCCAATTGAGTTCAAATGTTTACAGATTTGTTATTTTATGCATATGTTGAGATACAACAAGTGAGAATACAGGTCTTTGACAACTACCAAAGGTGTCCAGTGACTATAATTGAAACTTTGTTGCTGCTGCAACAGGGGGTGGATTTCACAAAGAGTTAAGACAAGTCTTATCGACTCATCTTATCTCCTCGTCTTACCTTAGGACTAGCCTTAAGTTTTTAATATCTCATAGGTCTTGAAAAAAGCTTGAGCTTAATTTGAGCTAAACCTTATCTAAGTTGGCTTGCATTTTGTTTTTGTTAAAATACATGGTTATTTATGATCATTAGGAAAAAGAACTGAATATTTGTATTTGATTGCAGGCGGCAAGAGCAAAAGGAGAACGATACATCCTCAGAAGCTGGAGTTCAGAAGCAGCATCAGAAGAAACCAGAAGTTGGGCTGACCATCCGTGTTGCTAACTTCAGATAGCCTCAGTGAATTGTATCAAACATGTGGTTCTTAAAAGGTGTATTTACTATTAACCTATAAATCAGTCGACATCTCATTGGAGTGTTTTTGTGAGATTCACTTATGTTTTATTATGATAGAAAATTATTTATGGAAAAAAAGAATATTGAGTGAAGTAATTGCTGAAGATGCTTGAAACAAACCTCTCCCTGTGCAAGCTTATGCCAAATTATAAATATTATCTTGTTAGTGTAGAAAGTTGTAAACGTTTATACACCTTTTATAATTTTCAAATCTGTTTTGTGATGAATGGCCATTAATAAATACCTTGGACGGTTTCAAGTCTCTGATTGGTCAAAACCCGGTCACGTGTGGGAGTGTTAACGGTGGTATAAAGACCGGCTTTGGAAAATAGCGAGTAAGTGGCCACTAAATCAGCATACATTGTCTAAACCTCGCGCGTTGCACTGTATCGCACGCTTATTTATATCCCTGTTAGTTTCATTGAAACTTCGCGCACTTACGCTTACGCGCGCTGAAAATGTATCAATTTTGAGTGCGCGCGTGTAACATGTGCGCGCATATGAACTAACGCCGAGCTCATGCGCGCGTTTTAATGCACAAGGAACAGCTATCGTCCAATCATTTGCCTCCTTTGACCCCAGTGTAGGCGCTGAACAGATCATTATTTAAAAGAGTCACTGGTCTCAAAGATCAGTAATGTGATTATAAACGCACGAAAGAGATGAGAACCATCAAAAGCTCAAATATGGCCCCTGAACATGTCTTGAAGTATCGCCGAGAGAAAAGTCACAAAATTTGGACAATTTTAGCCATTTAATTCGCTAAAAAAGGTATTTATTAATGGGAATAACAGTGTTCGTACCCAGTCTTCGCTGCGTGGTAATGACCTTGGTTGGTGGCTGGCGCTGTTAACGGACCGAGCCGGAGGCGAGGTCCGTAAACAGCGCCAGCCACCAACCCGATCATTACCACGCAGTGAAGACCGGGTAATCGCACTGTTATGCCTAATTAACATAAATTTAAAAAGAAATTGATTCTGAAACACTCACTAATGCTATAGGTATTCTTGCTAAACTTGTTCATTGCCAATAAACAATATTTTTTACTGATATCTTTCCTCTTTTCCTGATGAATATTATTAAAGCTTTACCAGTATCATGAATAAAAGGTTGTTTGTATTTAACTTGGGCTACAGCTGCCATGTTATATGTTTTAACAATGGACCAATAGTTAATTTAGATAACAATCCATTTTGATTTCATTGATTTACCTTATAATCAATTTACAATAATTGTCACTTCCAGGAAGATGATATCAATTCCAAATAATAAGCAATTACTGCCCAGAAAAAAAAGATACTAGGCAGTGGACACTATTGGTAATTACTCAAAATAATTATTGGCATAAAACCTTACTTGGTGACTTTGATTTTGAGACCTCAGATTTATAATTTGAGGTCTCAAAATCAACCATCTAAAAGCACACAACTTTGTATGACAAGGGTTTCTTTTTCTTTCATTATTATCTCGCAACTTGGTGACCAATTGAGTTCAAATTTTCACAGTTTTGTTATTTCATGCATATGTTGAGATACAGCAAGTGCAAGTGAGAAGACTGGTCTTTGAAAATTACCAATAGTGACCAGTGTCTTTAAGTACTTCTTTAATCACTCTTGCAAATACTGTACTGACAGAATTACGATGGGAGAATTGAATAAAGATCTCACATAACAAAAATCTCTTCTATTGCCTTAAATAAGAAATGTTTTAAAATAAAATCAAAACACTGTGTCAGTCCTGTTTTAACATAGACAACCTATTGACTGGATTGTGATGTTAGGATTATTTTAGGACCACATTATCTGTGACCCTTTTTTTCTTCACAATAAGCCCGAGTGTTTCTGGGAAACAGGATGTTAATTCTAATAAAACGCACCAAAACCCATAGAACCAAAACATGCAAACAAACAAATAAACACTCCCAAGAGTGTTTTGCTTTATTTCATATAATCATATTGTTGCAAAAGAGATGGGAATGAAAGTATATCTAATATTTGGTGCATCACAAAATGTATACAAGAATCAAAGGAAACGTTTTGATACATTTTGTAGTAATTTATAATACTAAGGCACACATCTTCAAGCATCCAGATGATGTTAATTATGTTCGTTATGTATTTCATAAATGTATTTTTCTAACTGTTGTGTATGATGGTGTACATTTCTAATATGCTGATTACAACCCTTCCTCAATGATTACAGTATAATAAAACACAATGTACTTATTATATTTCTACCGTGAACCACTTTTGTTGGTTGTTGTGTGCTTCCCAAACAATTAAGACTGAAAAGGTGATGCGGCACTGACTTTGAGGATAATAGAGTAAAATAAAGTAATTGTTCACCAACTGCAATGCCTTTGTAATCAAAATGCTTTACAGGATGAAAATAATAAAAGTCAGTTATTTCCACAGATGAGACAAATTTTAATGGTTGTTTTTTTCTTTTAAATCTGGCTATTCGGCACAAGTTTTAAACGTACAACCGACGATTAAAAGAAATACTCGGAAATTGTGTCAATCATTTGTTGGTTATTTAAATAAGCCCCAGTCCAATTTAGATTACTGTTCTTGATTGGTCAAAATTCAAAGTAGGCGGTACCTTTGCCATATGTTGGCCATTCAGGCAGCGAGCAATCCGATCTAACTGTCAATCATAGTCACGTGGTACTAGCACGTGGGTAGGGCGAGAAATTTGTGGTATTTTACGTGTGCTGACTGTACGTTGGGGTCTCTCTCTCGCTGGCACACTACCCAACACACGGTCGGCCGTACGATTTGGCTTCTTTAGCCAGACTTTCCTCCCCAAAACCGGAGACAATTTCACCCAAATTTTCACTAGTCTATTGATTTGACCCTCTACAACAACCACAATGAATAAAATCTACTGCGGAAACCTCAGCGAGGATGTAACTGAGGATGCCCTTCGCGATCTTTTCGAGGAAAATGGCATCCCAGTCTCCAGCATGGTGGTAAAGCGAAGCTCCAACCCCAACAGCAACGCGAGCCCCTTTGCTTTTGTAGACGTCGAGAACGAAGAAATGGCCACAAATGCCATCGAAAAACTCAACGGTTAGTACTCTTTAAATCAACCAGTTTCTATTGGATTACGCCTTTAATAACAATATAGTTTAATGATATAGTGTTTGGCAAATGGAAAGGGGAGAAATTGGGGACGATATTGTACACAAACTTGCCCGGGATTTTGTGTGTGCGGGCTGGGTAGATTCGCCATGTTGTATGACGTATTCAAAGCACATGTGTACGGACGCCATGCATGTGTGTACACAGCACAATTCATGCTGCAATGAACACATGCAAGCAACCTCATGTAACTTGGCAGCCATGAGATTGATGGGTACATAGTGTTGATAATAGATAAATTCCGTCAGTGATTAGAGTATGATGAATGTGGTTATTTCGATTGTGGAATAGGCTACGTTACAACACTTCACTTGACTTGTTCATTAATCATGGAATCATGTTGTTTGGTTGGTCGGTGTGGTGATGATAACGCATCAATGTCAATGACTGATAATTGATATTCCTTCTTTTTTTCTCAGATTTTGATTTGAAAACTTTCCACCATATCCAGCCACCATTTTGTGCAATTTGTTTTCAAATATAAAGAGTAAAAGATACTGTTTTATTTCACAACGAATGAAAAAGTGGCAGTATACAACAACGTTTCCTCATTTTTGTTTCTCCTTGGACAAACTGATTAAAACAACTTGAAAGTCTAATTTAAACCCTCCACTTAACCTGGTCAGCCTTTGTATTCAATAAAATTTCCTAATCTTTTTCTAGTTAAATCATAATGATTTTCATAATCCTGCTGAGCTGAGTGACTGATAGTGATGGTCGCAGACTGCAGGTCTATGAGACATCCCCAGTAATAAATGAATCATTGTTTAGACCCAGTAACTGGGTGGCGCAACACCAGGCATTTAGTTGTACTCAAGATTGTATGTTGTGTTCCAAATTGATTTTGGAAATAATTATAAGTTCACAATCAGAGAAACTATCCATCATAGGTCAAGTATCAGGTGAAACGTTTTTAGGTCATAAAGGAAAATAAACAACAATTTAAAAAAGTCATTAAAATAAAGTTTGTTATTCAATCCAAAACAAACATGACAATGTGTTTTCCCTTTATTGGTGTGTAGCAAGTAAAATGTGTAAACTTTTATTTTGAAAAGGTTATTTACAAATTTCTGAATACCCTTGTTTTTTACTGTATGTAGATTACAACTTGCTTGGTTCAGTGATGGTTGTTGAGCATTCAGTCCCAAAGAGAGGCAGGGGTGTCAGGTAGGTCACTCACTTCAAATTGTCATTTTTTATTTTTTTAATATTTTGCTTGAAGCTATTTGCCTTGATTTATTGATGTTTAATAACAGTTCTTTAAAATTTAAGACAATTGTCTATTAGAAAGGTCAATGCCAAGGTCATGGTTCAAAGATCAGATTAAAATTGCAATGTAAATTGCAATGGTCAAACAACAAGATTTGACTCTGAAGAAAAAGGACTTGCCCATAAGAAATTTGATGACTATTCAAATAAGAGCAAACTTTGTAAAAATACAGTTTGAAGAAAGGTGTTTTTAAAAAACTTTTCCACTAATACTGTAATTTAGTTAAGAGACAAAGCAGACCTGTATCGTAAAAGAGGTCAAAACCTGTGTGTGTTTGTTTGTTTGTTATTTTTTTAAACTAATGTTGGGGTGGGGGGAGGTCAGACATAAGAAAGACTTGTTTTGAGCCAGACTGTTTGCCTTCCTTGCAAGAAGTTGAGACCAGACACTGAGGAATGCAACCTCTTAACCCCTGCTCTGGTTGTTGTAATCCTACCTCTAGATTATATACCCACTCACTCTAGCCATAATTTGGGGTATGATTCAGGTAACCTAAACCTACAGTACTTGATAAAGGCACTTCTGTCATTGAAATGGCTCATTGGTAAAGTTGTCAGCAGTTTCAAACTTGCCTGTTTGATGATTTCGCTTTAGATTTCAATTGTGTTTATAAGTGGATTGATCACATTGGGTTTTGAACTTAAAGCAAAAACCAACCGAAGATTTCATATTTGTTAAATGGTTTATATGATGATAATAATATTAATGAACCATTTTTGTAGAGTGTATATCACAATCACAGAGAAGTCTCTATGCGCAATGAGATGTAAACAAAAAAATACAATACAATACGATAATCTTAATTAGATCCCAAAAAGGGTTATTCAAATGCTCGCATACAGTAAAAACATTGACACACTAAAAACATTTAAAATCAGACAATGGCTATATACAATTACCAGAAAAACCACTAAAAAGCAATAAGAAAAATAATGGAGACTGGGCGATAAATTTATAATTATCGCTAGTAAAATTGAGATAAGAAAAATACTGGAGACTGGGCTATAATTAATAATAAACGTTTAAAGCCATTGGACACTTTCGGTAAACAGTATTGTACAAGTCCCACACTTCTAAATCACAACTTATATATAAAATAACAATCATGTAGAAATTTAGGCTCAATCGGACATTGGAGTCGGGGGAAAATAACGGGAAAACCCACTCCTGTTTTCGCGCGTTTCGCCGTGTCATGACATGTGTTTATAACAAATCCGTAATTCTCGCTCACGAGAATTTATATTGTTTTACCGTTTTCTCAAAAAGTAAAGCATTTCATGGACCAATATTTCAAGAGAAGTCTTTCACCATTACCTTCTGTAAACCCTGTAAATTATTTGTAAATCTGTGAACTTTTTTTTCTTTCTTCTGTACCGAAAGGGTCCAATGGCTTTAAAATTGAGATTGTGGTATGTTATTGCACGAGGGATAAATGAGGATGGGTAGCGGTTATTATTATTATTATTGTTTTTTTTTTGTTTTGTTTTTTTTGTTTTTTGGGGGGGGGGGGGGGGCCATACCGAAAACATTGATACAAGAATGGTTTAATTATTCATCCTGCATCCTGTTTTTGTGCACCTGCCATACACTAAGTTCTTTTGCTGTATCCTAGACATGTACACAAACACTAAAACAACTTGTTTTTCCTACATATCAATTCATGAACTTGACTTGAAAAAATGCAGAGGTCTAGTATTTTCATCAATTTAAGAGTGTAGTTGAAGCTATACAGAGTCTGTGTTACCTTATGTTGTTCAGTGGACACGTTGTCTAGACAGGATGTTATTTTTGTCTGACAAACTTGTCCAATAAATAATTCTCATCTCAGACCCTATTAACAAGAGCAAGTAGTCCATCTCCCGAACCTGACTGAACAATGTTTCCAAGATCAGCCCTGATACTTCGGCTTTTAAGGGGCACGGCAGTTTTGCCTTGACTTTTTGTAAAAATTTAGGGCACCAAGGCAATTTTCAAAAATTTGGAAGGGCATCACGGCAATCGTAAAAAGTTGCGAAGGGCACGACGGCAGTTTGAAAAAAAAAAACTCTGAGTTACCTGTAAAAAATAGTTCTTCAAATTTTTCCATTTTCTAACTGTTACCCAATGAAAAAAGAAAGCATTCATCTAACTCAACAAAATAAAGAACAACTACTTACAATACACAATAAATAATTTTTGTTCATACGTAATCCTACTATTGGTCATGCACGTTGTGTAGTTTTTCGTAGAGACGCTAAAATCCCCACGTAACTGCTCCATTTTGACACGATGTTGACAGAATAAATGCATGCGGTGCGCGACGACTATGCTGTACATGATGGTTCATCACATGTACCAAGCATGGGGAAAACCACTATCCCAGCATGCACAGCACGTCGAGTCTTTGTCTCAAGGCGTTTAACGTTGGTTCGCGTAATTTTACCACTAGAGGGCGTTTAATCTCATGCTATCGTGTTCAGAAACGCCCTCTAGCGTTCGATGTTTCGAGTATTTTTTTGTCGCACGCAAAGAACAAAGACTAACGGGCCTCAAATCTGCTGTTGTGCCTTACGTGCGTGAAATTGGGGTCTATTTCGCTGCGTGAAATTTACACAGACATCGGGACTTTTTGGCTTATTTTCGAACTTTGACAACGTTGAATATAATTTTTTTTCGGGAGGAAGGGCACGGCGGCAATGATAAGAAAAGGGCACGGCAATCATTGCCTTGAAAAATTGGGTTTTTGAAGGGCATTGCGGCAAACGGTAGGGGCAACGACGGCAATTGCCGTCGTTGCCGTCGTGAAGTATCAGGGCTGCAAGATGATTGTTTGACTAAACTCTGTTTTGAGTTGTTCTTTACAAATTCAAGTGGAAGGGGGTGATAAACACAGCTTAAAATATAGGAACAGATATGAGTTTATCACAGAGCTCAGTCAGTTCTTACTCCTCGCCCCATATGGAATTGTTTTATCAAGCACTTCCTCTTAGAAAATGTCTTGTTCTATGAAATTGCCTTTAAGCACAAACTTCATAAATTATTTATAAAAAATGCTGGGCTGCATTACTCGGCAAGTTATATTGATACCATCATTATGTTCAAACTGTGTTAGGTAAATGTAGATCTGTGGATGTGTTACAAAAGTGACCCAAACCCTTTAAGTTGTATTAATATTTAATTAAAAAAGTGCTTGTTTTGATTCCTTATACAAAGGTCTATTTTAGGCTTATCTAAACATGTTGATTCAATTGAATACTACACCTCCACATTTACCTCCACGCTGAGCTGAGGAAAAACATCAGTTGTCCTTGATGTGAATTTCAATATGTATTGAAATTATAATAAATCCAGTGTGTTGTTTGCCCAACATGCTGTGTAGTGTTTTGTGCTGTGTGGAGTGGGTTATATAACCTTGCGAGTAGCTATAGGGAAATTACAGTGAGACCCTGGTGAATATTAGTATTATGGTTCTTGCAGAAGCAGTGCATGCATACAACCATGGTGCACCCAGTGTGGTCAAAATCTAATTAGAAATTTGTGAAATACACTACACTGGAGATTATTATAAATACAGTTAAGCAAGTGCAGTAAGTGCTTCTTTGGTTTATAAAAAACAAAATGCAAGTTGATATTGCAGCGACTTTTTGCAAGATAAGGGGTTTGGGCGACTTTTAAATACTGTACAAGGCCTACCAATCAACCAGAGAACGTACAAACATTGCATATTGAATCAAACCCCCTTTTTTCCCCAATTTGTTTTAGTTTGAATTAATGTATTGTGTTATTAAAACTTGGGGATTGTTTCCTTCTTTGAAGTATTTACCAAAACAATTAAATTTGTAGCAGTGAAAGTTCAACACAACGTTAGTGCATCAATTCTTGTTTAACGCATACCTTATAAGAATACTTTTTTGAAATAAATGAAATGATGTGGTATACTTCGTTTGAGATGTCAGTCTGTCACTCTATTGTCAGAAAACATGGCATCATTTTATATCTTAGACATCAAGTTGTCAAGTGTTTTCAATGCCGGATGGAACTCGCACTAATTATGTTGTTTTCCTTTGTGTGTATGAGTTCATGAAATAATATGTAAGCCTGTGTACGGTTTCATGTGTCAGTCTTAAACCTCGTTATAATGAAGTCTTCATCCAATTATTTTTCTGCTAATGAGCCACTTGAATTCCTTAATCAAGTCTTCTCTCCTTCTGGCTAAAAATACATCAAAATTTAAAACTGAAAACTTGAGGCTTTGTGCATAAATTTCAAACAGAATTTTATGTCTGTTATTTATTTATCTTGTTTCAAATGATAATTGTTTTACTAAAAAAAAACAAATTATTTGCTCTTCTAACAAAGTGACAAGATTGATTTCAATCAGGCACTCTCAATCTAACCTTTAACCTGTGTGTGTTGCTGGGCAATTTATCCACTTTAAGAATTGACTGTTCTGATGGCTTTGGTGTTGCAATATTTTACAATATCTCAGAATAATCTCTGTGTTTTTGTACCTGTACATGTGTGATAATTATTGCCAGCAAATTCATAACAACGGTTGAATTATGAAGACAATTTTAAAATCAACCTATCAAGTGCTCTCTAGTTTTTATTTTTACTTGATTTTCCATGAACTTTGTACGGACGTCTTCATTACAAATTATCAATATGAAGCAGCCTACCATCTGTTCTCTATTCTGATTACAATGGTGTCTTTTATTAACAGTCGCAGGTCTGGCCAAGGCCAGCTCCAAGCTCACATTCTCAGTTGTGAGGTTGGCGTTCCCACTGCGAAGATTAATTATTAGTGCCGCTATCTTGTACTGTGTTGCTTGGTGATGGTATGAGACGAAGTGCTAAGACAAACTTATTGTTTGTGGAGATTAGCTCAAAAGGAAGAATGCCTACATTTCTTTGATCTACGAAGTTAACAATCTTCACCAATGATTCATGTACATTGAAAGAATTTCCAAAAGGATAATATTTTATGAGAACAAATTTGTTATACTCTTGGATGAGCATGCAGAACGGATACTTCAACGGAGGGGACGAAGGCAATTGCCTCCACGCCCCCTGGTCATTACCTTGGTGCCATAGAAATTAAAAATTTTCCTTATAATTTCCTCGTAGGAGGCCTTATGAAAATGCCTTGGTGCCCTTGCCCTTTGAAAAAATGGAGCATAAAGGCCTGCACATGTATTTAGCAGCATCGGCATCAGCATCTTCGGCTGTGTGTTATATGCAAGCAATCCTCAGATGATAATTGACACTTAAATGTAATTGCCGCTTTGTAAAGTAAGACATATTTAATTTCGTATTGACTTGCGTTTCAGAAGCCGCTCTACCAATATCCAGGTGCATAACATTCCACTGGAAACACCACTCCAAGAAGTCCAGGATCTGCTCAAGACGTTCGGCAACGTTAACTCCTGTGAGAAAGGTATCCAAGAAACTCTTAGTCCTTGTACTTGATACAATTTTCCTACTTTTTTCCCACAAGGAACAAATATCGTGCCTGTTTATTGTATGAAGTAAGCCTTTGGTTGTGTATGTATGTAATTTGTTTGTTTGTATGATATTCTTGTAGGTAGAGAGGGTGCCAATGGCTATGCTGTCAATGCAACCTATGCAGCTGTAGAGCAAGCTCAGCAAGCTATCAAGCAACTTAACAACTATGAATTCCATAATTCAGAGCTCAAGGTAATCAACACTAATCATTTACACAGTTTTCTTAACTTACCATGGCATGTTAAACCTGTTCAGTAACTAGCCAGCAGGACTAGTCAGCTTTTGTACTTGTCTCTCAGCTTTTGTACTTGTCTCTCAGCTTTTGTACTTGTCTCTCAGCTTTTGTACTTGTCCATGCTTGATGTTAAGTAGAGACACTTTTCAAAACTGAGCTAGCCAGTCGGACCACTTAGAGAAAATGTTGACTGGTTCTCAAGTGTTTTAGGTGACCTTTGTCCAGCGGACAATTGTGAAGGGAGGACTCTGCATATTTGGATTCAATGTTATAATAATTTTGTTTCAATAATATGCAACTTTCTAATACATATCCCAAACTTAATTGCTGAAATGAAGCATAGATTCAAGAATAACAATTTAAATAATTATTACAAAACCATGGGTAGTTCTATACAACGTTTTTGATTGAATCCACTGGAAACTGTTCAAAGTATTTCCAACCTTGAAGCTGTTTTAAAAAATTGCTTAAAAAATGTTTCTTCAGGTGAACTACAAAAATTCAGGGAATCGCCAAAACAACCGCTTCAACAACCGTGGTGGAAACCGTAACCAAGGAAGCTCCAATGTATTCCCAGTCAGGTAAAATGAAACAACTATTTTAAATTGTAATCCTCTTTTAATGATGTATGGAAAACAGTGTTTTGGCAATTGTTTTTCTCTTCAATATGTTGATGTTCTGAACAAAAAAAAGAAGTTAATGCCCCTGTATTAACCATGCACAGTTTATGTGATAAAAATGAATAAGTAAATGTAAAAGTAACGCCCACCAATGAATTTCCACCCACACAATTTCCACAGACAAACATCATAGACTACAATGTATGATGGTTTATCTAAGATTGGTTTTGACATTTGTATGAGTAGGCGTCATTCATGATCTTAACAATGTCTACTGTGTTTGCTTAGAGTTGTCGCACCGAGAATTAACAAGTACCATTAAAGATATACACAACTAACTTGATGAGGCATTATAAGTAATGAAAGAAGCGTAGTAGTTTTTCATAGGAGGCTTTGATTTTCAGACAAAAATCATTATTCTCCCTCCCACTTTACTCTGTGGTGGGACTTTCACATCCTTTTTACCTCTTAGTTGTTTAAAGGTTATATGTATTTGCAATTTGGCAGCTCGGATGTAATCTACAAGGAATGATTTATCTAGACAATTATAAATGTAGGAAGGACTAAAGGAGGCTGCAGTTCATTAAATTTGTATTGCCTATAACCCATGATGTTTGCTGTTGAGTTTACTTGGACTGAAGCATTCGCAGGTCTGGCCAAGGCCAGCTCCAAGCTCACATTCTCAGTTGTGAGGTTGGCGTTCCCACTGCGAATATTAATTCTTCAGTGCCGCTATCTTGTACCATGTTGCTTAGTGATGGTATGAGACGAAGTAGTGAGACAAATGAATGTAGGAAGCAGTTTTTTCATTGGACTTATCAGCTGCTATTGCAATGCAAGAGTGTAAAACATTTAATTATATTAAATAAAATAAATAATTTGCTATAAAGGACTCTGTTATGATTGTACCATTTGTAAAGCTGATGATAAACATGTCTCAATGGTTAATCTAGCTAAGCACAACACAATTATGCTTACCAACTTAAATACCATTTCACTAGTACCAATTGTGGCCGATATCCTGCTTATTTTCTTTTTGCTTAGTATTTTTGCTTCAGTAGCTGGAAGTAATATTGAGCCCAGATTGCAAGAGTATGTCAAGATGTTAAATTCTTTCAAATCTATTTAATTTTATAAGTAAGCGTTCTTCAGAAATTGTATCCTTTGTATGTTCCTTTTGTAGGATGCTTGTTCCAAGTGATGTTGTTGGTGCCATCATTGGAAAAGGTGGCAAGACCATCAAGCAGATTACTGGAGAAACTAAAGCAAGGTAAGAACACAACAGTCTTTGTTGCTTATTGTGACTTGGAAAGTAAATAATATCGTAATTAGTTACTGACATTGTTTCTTGGGTGGTTAACAATTAACAACAAAATGAGAGGAGGAAAAAACACAAAAATTTGTAAATTACTTTGAGTTTGAGTAGCTTCAACTATTATTTGATGATTATTTTCTTTGTGATGTTCATTCCTATTGATTTTTTAAATAATTTTATTAACCAAGTAATAAAGAAGCAACGCAGGTCTGGCCAAGGCCAGCTCCAAGCTCACATTCTCAGTTGTAAGGTTGGCGTTCCCACTGCGAATATTATTTCTTCATTGCCGCTATCTTGTACCATGTTGCTTAGTAATGGTTTGAGACGAAGTACTGAGACATATAATAATAATAATAATATGTATATGCGATTTATGTAACGCCTAATATAAAGTTGTCTCTAAGCACTTTACAAAATAACTGCTTTGATGAGGTTCTTTGGAGCTTGTGCTGTAAGCAGAAAATGGTTTCCATACACTTACAATGCTATATTGAAACAGTGCAATATAAACGGGCCATGATTTCTAGAGATTTGTATCATGTGCTGTTTGTCACTCCGGATCACACTGTTTTGAGTCATCTATGATTAACAAAACCTTTAAGACGGAACAACTGAAGTTTCCTGTGAGGGGTTCTGTCATCAAAGATATATATAAGTAGCTTTTGTTAAAAAGGCGTGATATTCTTCCTTTTTTTGTCTGGTTCGTTTGTTTTTTTCCTCTTGGCAAAAATCATGACTAAATAGTCTATAAAATCGACACCATATGTACATGTAGGTTAGCTTCTAGGTTTGCCTGTATGCTCAATAAAATGTTTCTAAATTTTCCCTAGAACCAATCATCATGCCAGTTAAATCTTACTAATTCTTTTACTAGAGTTCTATACAATAGTCAAATAATAAACACTCATTAGCTAGCACAAATGTTTTACAAAGATCTTGCAGCAAAACTGTTGTGAGCTTTGAGATTAACACCAAGAACAAACATGTTTCTTTTTCTTTGTACCAGCTGTGACCCATAGTAGACCAGCGGTTACTACTGAATGGGCCACCTAGTTGAAATAAGAAACAAATAAATAAATGTTAGAATTAGTGAATTGTGAACTTTGCTAACATAAAGCCAAGTCCCTTTGAGTCGAGTAACACCTTATGAGCAGATCCCTTGTTTGTCATAAATTACCCACTGTCCCTTTCCCCTTCCTTAAATCATTATACACTTGGTATATCCAAGGATGTAGCCCCTTCCTTCTTGTGTCATTGTCTATAAATAGAACAGAGTAATTTCTTCTTCTTGGTATAGAATATTCATTGCTCAGGTCTGATCAAAATCATTTTAAAATTACCTTTTAAAACTGTCATCCCACTAATTGTAGTAAACAAACAATTTTGTGTAATTGTTTTTATACAGAATTGACATCCATCGCCGTGAAAACCCTGGGTCAGGAGAGAAGGTAAAAGTGAGAAAACAGTTCCAGGGTATACATTATTAAAACACTTCCCTCTCTGTGTGGTCTGTCCTTACATTCAGGTACATCATCTAGAAATGCATTACATCAAACTTCTCTACTGTTGGTTTGGCAACTTATGTCATATAACAGTTATTTGCAACAAGTTTAGAGGTGTTCGAACCAGGTTGAGTCGTCCATTGCTTACAATGAGACTGGAGGCCCCTGCAACCTGCAATTAATTTGAAAACCAAATGTTTTCAAATTTATACATGATAATGGAAGCTGAAGCTTTATTTACTTTTTTCTTATTGCTGGATATTCTTTCCTGTAACCCATGATGTTTGCTGTGTAGTTTACATGGACAGAAGCATTCGCAGGTCTGGCCAAGGCCAGCTCCAAGCTCACATTCTCAGTTGTGAGGTTGGCGTTCCCACTGCGAATATTAATTCTTCAGTGCCGCTATCTTGTACCATGTTGCTTAGTGATGGTATGAGACGAAGTAGTGAGACAAATAGATGTAGGAAGCAGTTTTGTTCAATAAACTTTTCAGTTTGTTATGTGTTTTTTTTTTTAAAGCTTTTGTTTTAACATGTTTCTTATCTTGTCATTGTAACCAAAAGGCTGTGACCACATTTGGAAACCCAGAGGATTGCACTTCAGCCTGCAAGAAGGTCATGGAGATCATGAACCAAGAGTGCTCCCAGAAGGGGTAAGGTTAAATCATCAAAATAAATGGCAGGCTTTTAGAC
Source organism: Asterias amurensis (assembly GCF_032118995.1). Classification (NCBI taxonomy): domain Eukaryota; kingdom Metazoa; phylum Echinodermata; class Asteroidea; order Forcipulatida; family Asteriidae; genus Asterias; species Asterias amurensis. The sequence continues at coordinate 17,654,361 of NC_092663.1, forward strand.
GGTCCTTTTTCACTGTTCTTGGCAGTAGTGCGCATGCTCAGACCTACACACGCAGTACTGAGCATGTGCATGCATGCTCAGAGCTGCAAAAAGGACCATTATGTCTGCTGCCGCCAGCATCTAAAAGTCTCCCATCGATGAATTGATGGGATGGGTAGGATTCCTAGCTTTATAGCAGTATAGGTTGTATAACTTCAGACTGGCTCCCCTCTCCCCTTAAACGAAGAGACTGACAAAATAGCGAGAATGTCACTAAGTCCGAGCATCGACATGTAAATTGGGAGATCACAGGCTCACATTGGTCTCTAGTCAGATTTCCACAAAATAACATGGATCGATATCAAGGACTTTTATGTTTAGTGTTAGCACTGTTGAAGTGTTGTCATCAAGGGGGTAATAAAGGTTTGTCAAATAAACAAGTAAGGCGGGTACAATAAATTAGTTATTGTTGCCTATTTAACCCATGATGTTTGGTGTTGAGTTTACATGGACAGAAGTATTCGCAGGTCTGGCTAAGGCCAGCTCCAAGCTCACATTCTCAGTTGTGAGGTTGGCGTTCCCACTGCGAATATTAATTCTTCAATGCTGCTATCTTGTACCATGTTGCTTAGTGATGGTTTGAGACGAAGTAGTGAGACAAATAGATGTAAGAAGCAGTTTTTTTTATTTAAGTTTAAAGGGTCTATGTACTTTTGTAGGACAAAAAACACAATGTCCACAGATTTACATTAAACTTACACAGTATAAAGATAATGATAGTAGAAAGTTTCCCTGAAAATATTACTTGCTGAGGTGCTGTAGTTATTGAGAAATGAGTAAAACAATGTCATGAAAAAAAATTTGGCTCAGTGATCACGAGACAAAAATGATTTTAGCATGTAAAAACGTATTTTCATTACATTGTTTTACTCATTTCTCAAAAACTACAGCACCTCGGCAACTAATATTTTAAGGTACGCTCTACTATCATTATCTTCAAACGGTGTACGTTTGATGCAAATCTGTGGGCATTGTGTTCTGTGTTACAAAAAGTACCCAAATCCTTTAAAACAAAAAATCAAGCTCAATTAGAAACATTTTTCATGTTCTTGTTTGGACAAGCTTTGCCTTAAAATTTATCTAAAGGTGAAGATGGCCGAGTTAAACTTATATATGTCAACCCAATTAAGACAACTAACAGAAAAGTAATTAAATGCGTTATAAACAACGCATTATTGATATAGAAAGGTTTGCGGTAACACCATGTAATGACTATTTCTAATGAGTTGGGGTGGTTCTGAAAAGAACCGTTGGTTTCAACTCTAAACCTTTCTATATAGTATTTCCACCATGCAAAGTTTCAAATCCTACTAATGCATTATTGTTTTATGTAAAAAGCTTGTTATTTATAAAGCAAAATGTAAATGATATTGTATTATATTTTTGTTGAGCAACATGACCTTTGATCTGTTTCTGTTTAGAACCCAACCACCACTCAAGCTTTTGGCTCATAATGCCCTCGTTGGTCGTCTGATCGGCAAGGGTGGTAGCTCCCTCAAGCACATTATGCAGGAATCACAAACAACCATCACCATTTCTCCGTAAGTTAGCAACATTTCAAACAGATATGATGTAGACACATTGTCTCATTTTTTGGGTGAGGTTTGTGGTAACGCTATGTGAACATCTCATTATGCCTTCACTTTAACAGTTAATAAAGTTTTTGTTTCCTAAAACCTACAGTGCTTGCTGTTGAGTTTACATGGACAGAAGTATTCGCAGGTCTGGCTAAGGCCAGCTCCAAGCTCACATTCTCAGTTGTGAGGTTGGCGTTCCCACTGCGAAGATTAATTTTTCAGTGCCGCTATCTTACACCATGTTGCTTAGTGATGGGTTGAGACGAAGTAGTGAGACAAATGAATGTAGGAAACAGCTTTTTTTTCTCTATTAAACTTATCAGATACTATTGCAACAATAAAAGAGTGTAAAACATTGAATTGTATAAAATATAAAAAACTTAATAATTTGCTATAAATGTCCTCTGTTGTGATTATACCATTGGTAAAGCTTAGTGAGCAACATGTTTCCTGTTTAGGGGTGAGGTTTGCAGAAACGTTATGTGAACATCTCTTTTGAGTAGCTTTGATTCTCAAAAGAACGGGTGGTAGATAACTCAATGCTTTGATCAGTATTCTCTGATCGTCTTCAGAAGAAAGAGCTTACTGATCAAAACATTGAGCTGTCGACCACCGGTTCTTTTTAGAACCATAGAGGTTTCAACAATGAGTTACTGCAATTCTCGCCTTATTGTACTTGCACCATGCAAAGTTTCAAATCCTACTTCATAAATTTTAATTACTCAACCTTAAAGCTCATGTTTGAATCTCGTGTTAAACCTCCTTTTCCTACTGCAGTCTGCATGAGTTGACTATTTGCAACCCAGAGCGTACCATCACTATTAAGGGAACTGTTGACCAGGTGTCTAAGGCCGAGTCTCTCATTACAGCTAAGCTGCGTACTGCATATGAGCAACACATGCAAGGAATGCAGAACCAACATCATAACATGTTCCCTGGTATTAACCACATGTCCATGTTTTCTGGATCTGGTGAACCTAACCATGGATATCAGAACCAAGGAATGGTACGAACCTTGTATATCTTAACTTCTATGTACAATTTCTAATTAATAGATGTTAAATTTGCATTGGGCATTAAGAATATAATCGTTGGTTTTACCTTAACACCGATGTGTGTGTGTAAGATCTGTCTACTCGGTACTGTCAAGTTCTGTGAACAAATATCCCAAGCGTATTACTCGGCTGGGATTCAAACCCACAACCTTTGGTATTCTAGAGCAGAGGTCTTACCAACTAGACTGCCCGGTAGCTAGAGGCAGTTGGAAACATTTTGGTACCTTTATAGGTAATTAGTTTTTTTGCCTATAACCCATGATGTTTGCTGTTGAGTTTACTTGGACTGAAGCATTCGCAGGTCTGGCCAAGGCCAGCTCCAAGCTCATATTCCCAGTTGTGAGGTTGGCGTTCCCACTGCGAAGATTAATTCTTCAGTGCCGCTATCTTGTACCATGTTGCTTAGTGATGGTTTGAGACGAAGTAGTGAGACAAATAAATGTAGGCAGCAGTTTTTTTTTCATTTAACTTATCAGTGGGAAAAAAATCACAGGCATATTGGTTTCCACATGACCAAATTCAACTGTTATTTGCAAAAACTTATTTTTTGGGTGTGCTCGTTGAGAGAATTTTCTATTTGGTAAAGCATCGCTGTATGCCATAATTGCCAAGCTAAAAGCATTTTATAATCGTATTTAAAAAAAATTGGGATTGAAAAAATACGAGAACTGTTTGTGCAAAGTGTAACCAATTGTTGCCACTTCAATTGACCAGGCTGTCTTACCTCTAAGGACACCTTTAAACCATGGGAAAGTTGGTTAAAATATAAATGAATCGGGGGAGGGGGGGGGGGAATAGTTATGTGGCTGGGTATAAATAGAGGTTCTGTCTTGTGTTTGTTGAACTCAGCAGGGTGTTTTACCTGGTCTTTATTATTCCAACCCACAGGGCGGTTATGGTGATCCTCGTCAGCAGCAGTATCCCATGAATGTAAGCATACAATCTAGATTAATATTTTATTAAACCAATTTGCAGCTGGACGCTGAAATAAATGGTTATTACAAGAGAATTAAAATACATTAGAAGATAAAACAAGAAAAATTAAACAGGAAAAGTAAAACAAGGTTGTTAAAAAATTCTAGTCAACATTACTCTTATGTTTTCAATGTGTCCTTGTTTTGTATTTTAGCCTTTACTGTGCCATACTCAATAGAGTCTCAACAGCACAGACTGCTATTGAAGCAGACCTAATGTTTGCAGAATAAGATGCAAACCAATCATACTTCACTTACCACTAGTCTAACATTGAAAGTTTGCTTGGCTGACAGTTCTAAGAACCCTTGAAGCTTTGTGTCAAGTGCTCTTTGTATCGAGTTTAAATATTTATATTCAAATATTGAAAATTGTAAAAATTATTTGTAACTTCTGTGCTTTTATTATTATTGGACCAGCAAAATGAGACGGCATACTTGTACGTACCTAAGGATGCAGTAGGTGCTATTATTGGTGTCAAAGGAGACATTATTCGCAACATGTCTCGCCGTGCTAATGCCTCAATCAGGGTGAGTGGAAAAACAATTTGGTTGGCCTCAAGTTCACTTCCTCATCCTCATGGCTCTTCTTCACCCACTCCTGCTTTATAATAGATTTATGTTTACTAAGTTTTTAAGACCCAAAACATATTTAAGCTGTTGAGTATTCAATCATGTAATTTTTACATTTTGAGTATTTGTTTTCAAGCTAAGACTGTTAATACATAAATACATACACTGGGTTTTTATGTAGCGCCATTTCATTTAGACCAGTCATACCATGTGTACATGTACACCAGCCATTCTCTCAATAAACTTTTCTCCAAGGGCCAATATCATATTTCTAACACTTTGTGAACATATATTTTGAGTACTGTTGGTTTTGGGAACAACTTGTGGATGACGACTCAATGCTTTAATCAGTTTAATGTCACATTCTCATGTAAATATTCTCATGTACTGTGCTTTCTGTGGACTGATCACTTCTCATATTGTACTATTTTCCAAAATCAATATGGAATAAACGCCATATTGAACTGTCTTCAGTAGAATGAACATACTGATCATCACACTTCAACCTTAAAGGTTAATTAGTTTTTGTTTCCTATAACCTACAGTGCTTGCTGTTGAGTTTACATGGACAGAAGCATTCGCAGGTCTGGCTAAGGCCAGCTCCAAGCTCACATTCTCAGTTGTGAGGTTGGCGTTCCCACTGCAAACATTATTTCTTCAGTGCCGCTATCTTGTACCATGTTGCTTAGTGATGGTTTGAGACGAAGTAGTGAGACAAAGTAATGTAGGAATCAGTTTTTTATTGAACTTATCAGCTGCTATGTCGATAAAAGAGTGTGAAACATTCAAATTTATTAAGTAAATGATTCATTTGCTATAAATGTCCTCTGTTGTAATAGTGTTATTAGAACAGTATTCATTGATTTGCTTACTAAGCTCTGTTAACTTAGCCTTCTGTTTATAATGTAGATTGCCCCAGCAGATGATGAGGTATCATCTGAGCGTAAAGTGACCATCATTGGAAGCCCAGAGGCCCAATGGGCAGCCCAGTTTGCCCTCTTTGACAAGGTTCGTGGAGAGGGTCTCTTTGAGACTAAGGAGGAACTTCTTCACTGTGAGATTGGTGTACCATCTAAGATGGTGGGTCGTATTATTGGCAAGAAAGGTGCTAAGGTGAGTTCTTATTTCTACATGAAGTAGATACAAAAACAATAACTTGTTGTCAACCAATTATCTATACGCCTCTCTTAACATTTATGCATGAGGTACGTCACAATTTTAACTCAAAACGAGGCAATGGGCGCAGCCACTGCAAGTGATGGGGAACGTGCGCCCATGACCTCATTTTGGTTAGGAATTATGACGTCTTGCATAAGTATTAAGAGAGGCGTATTAAGTGATTCACTGAAGATAAGGACTGATTCAGAAGAACTTCATCATAAATTCATCATTTTTTCTTTTTGACATAATTTTTTCTATTTGTAGTTCAAAAATACTGGGGACAGTTAATCCAATCTAATTTGCTAAGAGGAAATCACATGACCTTTAAAACTGGCGATATAGACATGAGCCATGTTAAAAAAATGACCTGTCCTTAATGAGCTTTTAATGCAAGGAATTTATAAACGGGAATGAACGAGTGGTGACTCCGTTTAAACATTCGTGTAAGACTTTACAGGGTCAAGGCACTCGTCCTTTATCGCTAAGCCTTGATGTGGCCCGGTTTAGATGGGCGTTTTAGACATTATCATCACTGTTTTGTTCCATATTTAATTGCTTTATAACAGTTGCAATTGCTGAACATGTTGTTTATTCTAAAGGTGCGTGACCTCCAGAGGATGACCCTAGCTCGTATTGAAGTTCCTCGTGCCAACAAAGAAGATGAAGAAGGAGACCAGTCACCAGAAGAATCTGATAAGGAAGTTATGGTCAAGATCTATGGTCATTTCTATGCTTTACAGGTAAATTTCTCTCATGCTCTTTAATTAGTTTCTGTTTCAAAACAATTCTAGAATGTTCTGCTTTAAATTTAGATTAATTATGGTAGGAGGCAGACCAAGTAGGTGTTGGATGGACAGCATCAGAGCATTTATAAGCGTTACATGGATGCAACAAGCACAAGAAAGATCCAGCTGGAATGGTGATGAAAAGGCCTTCCTTCTGCAGTGGAGTGATAGATTTCTGGTATAATGGTGGCCTTTTTCCTCTTTTATTTGACAGGCGGCTGAGCGTCGTATTCGCAAGATGATCTATGACTTCAACCAGCGTGCCTACCAGAACCAACAGTATGGCTATGGGTTCCAACGCCGTGGCCCTGGTGGTGGTAACCGCATGAATGGTCCCGGTAACAACCAACAGTAAGACTTCCCCCCAATACCCCTTAACCCTTCCCCCCTAACCCTTCCCTCATCAGGTCCCTACAATAATTAAGAAAGCACTGCCAGTAGAAAAGATGAAAAGCTTGAATCAAAATGAGAACCATTGTTTGAGTAGAATTCCCTTTGGGATTCAGCTCCCTGTTACGGCTCTCTATAAACCTTGGCTTGTAATTATCAGGGATTGGAATCATGTGAACTAGCAATCTACCATCCTAACCATTTTAGAAATTCAAGCTTTTCATCTCAAATGAAAAAGACCAACAAAATAGAATCGGGTAAAATACTTATTTTGGACAAGAATTAGCTGTGATAAATGAGAAAACATCAATTGTACAACCCTAAAAATTGTTGATTTATGACTTGGTGCGTACAAATTGATTCTAAAATTTATACACCTGATGAAAGAGATGAATTTGAGAAAGAATACCACCGACAAAGAAATTTGTACTTTTTTGCGACATTGTCAGACGTGGCTCTACTTGAAGAAAAGAAGAAGATAAAAATGATTATACTTGTGGAGTCAGCGAGTTGAAATTTTAAAAAGTTGCGAAGGATTAAGACCACCTTTCAATTACAGCAAGAGATGCTATGAAGTTGAATTTTAGCATCCAAAAGTTGAACTGGTTCTTCTGCTTGTTTTTATTCCCCTCCGATATTCTTGGCTTTACTTCCTTCATGACCCACCTCCACACATAATGGTATGAGCTGTTTCATGTATAGGTGACTTATCAGAACCTTGTAGTGGACTTCTCAGTGGGGGTGGTTAGGTCAACCGGAAGAGGGGTGGAAAGTCAAGGAGTCAACTTGCACATTGGTGCAGGTTTTTAATTTTACGTTATTTTATTTAACATTTTTTTAATTGAGAGGGAATGATGGCTAATTTTGGCTGAAGTTATAATGAAAAGTTGAACAACTATAAAAAATAAAATAAGAGGCATTAAAGATTATGGCATTCCGGCACAAAAAGTTATGGGAGAATAATAAATGGAAAAAAAAAAAAAAAAAAAGTAAAAGGAAAAAGAAAACAAGAAAAAAACAGTAAAATATAAAAAATGTAAAAAAAATATAAATATATATATAAAATATATATTATAAAGAGAAATTTAGTTTAAACAAAATATGGGCCATTATTTTGTGGTGAGAATTGTATATTATGGCCATATTTGTTACTTTATTTTTTACTTTTTGATAAAAAAAAAGAATTTAAAAAGAAAAAAAAAAATGAAGATTCCATCCAGTGCTACCTCCTTGTCCATTGTCTACATCCGATAAATTTCCACTAATACATGGAAACTAAAATTCAAATGAAGACATCATTTTGGGCACAGAAAACAGCAGATATTATTGTTGGTGCATTCTGACATCACTGTGACATCACTGTGACATTCAAAAACAGCTGCGGCTGCATTGGAGTTATCTACATTTTTGCTAACAAACTTAACGGACCTGTCAAAAATGAAAAACACTTGTTAAAGCCAAATATTATGTGCATTTCCACCAATGATATTGGATACAATAAAGTGGGGAAATGTTAGTACATGACTACAAATTCTGCGATGATTGGCCTTAATCTAACACATGGTCCCCTGAGTTGCTTCATGACTCCACAAATGTTCCTTTAATAGCTACCTAACATTAGCCTTGACATGTGTGTTTTTTAATCAATCAAATGGGTTAGTCTTAACCTGGTTGTCAAGTGTTTTCAAATTGGCACTTGATCATGGACCAAGGCAGTTTCCCAAAGTGAGCTCAAGCTTCTGAAGGAAGAGGAAAAACCCCCCAAAACATGTTTAGAATAAGGCCTATCATCACTTCTCCATGCAACATATCATATATATATATATGTAGACAATGATAATATTAAATGTTTAAAACCCAACTCATAAAACAAGTATTATTTATGTTAATAAGTATGGAACTTAACTCCCATTTGTTACCAAATGGGTGGACTACAATCAGAACTCAGTTTTATAGAGCTGCTTGCCAGTCCTGGGTTCAAGAGACTCTTAACCTGGAAACTACAAGCAGCTCAATGAAAGTGATGTCAGAAAACAAAATGACTTTAGTAGTCCCTTTATTTCAGTGCCGTTTAGTGTTAAAATCAGGTCAATAGAAAAAACCTGCCTCTTGTCTATTGCATCATATTTTAGAACAACAATTTGAAATAATCTACCACGGAAAATTGGTTGGATGTTTGCATTTTCCAAAACATTGAAAACTTAGTATGGTTTATGTATAACAGCTTATTGTAATTGATAGCAATACAGAACAAGTTTCTCCGGAAATCAGAAACACACATTTTGCTATAAAAAGAAACAACTTGTGGTTTCAGAATGCAAATGTGCCACTTTGCAAACACAGGAGTAAAGATTAAAACAAGAAGATGTTGGTGAATTCAAACCATGGTTGGACAAACTTTAATCAAGTGTTTAATGTTGGATTTACATATTTCAAATTGTTGTTCCGAGTGTTCAGAAAAACCAATCTCTAACTGGGAGGTCTTCATGAGTATGAAGTCTTGTATGGAAAACTCTGTCACTGGAGTTTATTGGAAAAACCAGCCAGATATTTGCCGAGTTAGAAGAGGGGTAACTTTTCATAGATAACAAATCCAAGAATGTGACATCATGGATGTCTCACTGGCATGTAATGCAGTGAAAATCCATAATGTTACATTTTGTGGAAACGAAAGATTTGGGAGATGGGATAGGATGAACAAAAACTTGTTCATGAATCATTTATTTTGGATGCACTTTTTGAAAGTATCAGAAGAAACAAACAAGAGGTTACAAGAAAAACAAGCAGAGTGGACTTGAAGACAATTCTTAATTGTCATTTTTCCTTCTTTTTTGTAAAAAAGATGGCCACTCTGTTCAAGAGTGTAAGCTGTGTTCTCGACACCTATGTGGCGATGAATCTGCAATTAATAACACTGCAAATTTTTTTTTTTTTTGAGAAAAGGTGCCAGATTTATCCATATATCTTTACAAAGAAGAGGATTTCTTATGGTAGTCTGGCTCACAAGCCTACAATGACAACACAAAGTCAAGTACCTGCCTCTTACTTCCGAGTTGGGTTTAAACAACAGTAGTTATAATCCAAGTGGAGAATTGTCTGTATAGAGATTCCTTCACTCTTTATATTTAGAAAAAAAGGCAAGAGTGTACGGGAACGACTCCCTGTGCTATAAATAAACCAATAAGGGATTCCATGCCATGCTATTGTAATTTATTTGGGAAAAGTCTTCAAACAAAATGCTAAAAGTACTGTCATCTGTCAGCGACAGTCACACACTTTTATAATTTTGTTGCCAGTCTATTTCAGTTTTTCCATATTTTTTTTATGCAAACGGGCAGTATTTAAACATTTTTGCTTTAATACAGAACATGTACTCTTAAGTAGAGGAGGGAGCTGGTATTTAACCATTGTCTTATACGATGGTCAAACCCTCCCATATAGATGTAATATAAACTGGATTCAAAATATGACGTTTGTGTTGATCGTAATTCAGTATGGCTTCCATGCCTACTTTGTTCAAATAGTTGATATTTGTATCATTAATTATCTGGTTATTGAATAACATTGCACTTGTTTACAGAAGAAGAAACAGATTCTCTTTGTTCAAACTCACTCGATACTAACCAAACACCTTGTAGATTAGATTACATGTGTACTCTTTATGAAAAAAAGGAACAAAAAAAATTGTAGATTTTATTAGTCTTGGTAAAAAATAAAAAGTTTGATTCAAACTAAAACAAAAGTAATTTTAGCCGCTTCAGTGGCTTTCATGAACTTTCTTAAGATGTTGTTAGGTATTCTTGATTTCCTAGTTATTACATAATCCATTAATGTTCACAGTTAAAAAATCCAAGTATTAATTACGTATAAATTAATTTGTTTTAATGAACAATCAAATTGACGACTTTCAGAGGTTATGAAGTCTGTGCATTTATGACATTGTACATTGTGATTAATTACACCTGTTTTTAATTATCTTTAACAAGCTGTAGGACTATACCCTCATATAGCATGGCCTGGAATCTCTATACATGTAAATGTAATACATACAAAAACAATGTTTGTTCAATCTAGCATTATGTTGAAAACTTAAAAGCCTTAATATGGTGAACCAACTTTGGTTGGTGCTTGTCAGCTGATCAGTGATCATGATTTTATTGTTAATGGTGTTTGTTCACATTCTGTGCCAAACTTAAATGAAGCTGGACATAATTAGAAGAAAGAAAAAAATTGCTGATTTAAATAGAGCACACATCCAAACACTGCGAACAGAAATGATTCGCTTTGTGCTCTGCATGTTTTGCAAAAGTGTTATCTTCATGAAATTAGTATGTACCCCAATGTTAATGACCAGCCAAATGAAGCCTACACACTGAAAAGCTGAAACACCAGTTCCTTGATGATCAGGTACTACATGTTAATTTGTGACCAAATCTGTTGATATAAAGAGGTTACTCATTGAAAATTGTTGAGGACAAGTTGAATCTCAATCGGTAGAAAGGGTTCAACTTGTATCAGAAGTTTGTCTTAATAAATGGCTCTGGTCGCAGCAATATTCTCAAAACGGGTTTGGAAATGTATCTTGCCATTGCTGTGGACCAGATGCTTATTTCAAATGGTTATTATGTACAGTGTAATTGTGTTTTAATGGTAACAAAATACAAGTTTATCTTGGAATTGCCATTTTTCTTCTATGAGCAATGTGAGATGTCCGGGTAGTTCTTTTCTCACATTGGTCACAGGATGTAGTGCTGACATTGCTGCATTAACATTTACTGGTAAAGACTCATTAATGTATACAACATTTGCTAGATTGAACTTATTAGACTTATTGGGAGCAACTTCACAGATATAAAATAGGATTTAAACCAAGGTTTTTTTGTGTCTTGATGGTGATATTAAGTTGCTCCAGATAATGTTCTAGATTATAAGGAGTGGTGGCGAAACCAACCCTTGTATTAACTGCCCGTTTGCAAGTCTCATTTTCACATTATGTTAACTGGATTAAATCAAATTATTCATGTTGAAATGTTTGCCAATGAGTTATTATTTGTCGCTGTCTATTTGATGTAACTGTTTATTCCAATAATTAACTGGATCAGGAACTATTGCAACTTGAAGGAAGTGAAGTAGGTTTGTCATTTAGGTGTTTGTCTTTTACATTTGATTATTCACGCAGGCAAGTGCCTTGATGCCCCTTGAAACAGTCCAATAGAAGTTTCCAATTTCTTCATCGAGGTGCCCTTTACAATCGAGAAATCCCCTTCTTGCTCTTTCAAGAATGAAGCATGAAAACAATACTTAAAATCGGGATGTAAATGGCATGACGAGCGATTAAAAAAAACAATAATTGGAACAGACTTCAAAATGTGATGGTAAGTTCTTGAACTTGAGGAATGTCGGACAATTTCGTATTGCATAACAAATCTCCCAGAATTTGGCTTGGAATCTCTGGAATTCTTTATAGGATTGAAGGGGGGGGGGGGGTGTCTGTAAAAGAAATAGGTTGGAGAAACCCACTGCCTCACAGGCATGGGATCATCAGAATCAGCTTTCGAAAGTTTTCAAGAGAGGGCGCTTTTTCCGGTCACCGTTTGGTTGCAAACTTTTTACCATAACCCCGGATTTCCTTTTCTACGTGTTCGGGAATCGGGAACAACTTGCAATACTGGCCAAACTTGTCCTTTATTATTTGTAGTTGTCCACACAATTTTTCAGTCATAAATCTAAGACGATGATACAAGCAAAATAATTCTGCAGCAGGGCGCTGACCTATATTTGCATTACTTTGTTTTTCTCAAAAATCGTTTTTGTTGACCATGATGCCATAATTAACAAATCGACTGTTTTCTGGGTAATCGGGAAGTCACTTTCGAGAGTGGAAAGTTGTCAATGCGCATGCGCTAAACTTCACCCCCACCCAAATTTTGTAGGAAGTTGTGTCTCTTTTGCATGTACACATACATTTGTACACATGATTGTACATGTACATACACCAGTAGACGTTCATTGATGATGTACACACAGCAGCATCCATATAATATACACGGAAAGTACGCAGATAACATTGCATGCCAATGAAATAGTCAGTCAGCTGTATGCTGTGTGTGCGGTCGGTTGGCTATCGTCAGTTTACTGTCTTGTCGAGTATGGGGAATTATCAATAGTATAGGAGGAAGAATGAATTGTTAACCGGTAAGTTGGATTTTTTTGTGATATGATTTTACATAACGACATGATAGGGTAATATTGGCTAGTTGTGAACATACTTTTTGTTCCTCATTGTGCTTCACCCTGTGAGTTTTTCTAGCTTTGAAAAACGTCTGCTAACCACACTGCAGCTGAAAGTTGGTCTTCCTCTCCGTGCCTCAGATTGCGGTATGTGGTTCGAGGTCCGAGGAGTCTTATGTAGTCTAGTCTTAGACGTGTTAAAGACAAATGTGACTGTAGTTAAACCAGATATTTTGTAACAATGACTGTTGGGACGTAAGCTCATTGAATTATTGGAGTGATTTACGTATATTTGAAGAGAAGGTTTGGATATTTACAAACGTATACTGTCACACAACGGTCACACTGTGTAACTGTAAAAGGTGTACATTTACAACTTCCCGGAAGTGGCTGTTATCCGCGTACTGTGCACACACCGACCGGCGAGGAGAAGATATAAACCCTTCTGACAGCAGTAGCTTAAATTCACTGGTATTTCCTTCACGGTAGAAACATGTAGTAAGTATTATTCCTACTAGATACAGTTATTATTAATCAAAAGGGCACAAGACTTTCGATTGATAAAAACATTTCTTGTTTTATACATTTTATTCAGACTTGGTTAAACAAAATTAATTATTTTAAAAACATGGAGTCACGGTGAACTTTTTCTTTGATTTGTATCTTTGTTTGTAAATGTGTTTTTTTTTTTTTTTTTTTATGTGTTTTTGTAATGCTGTGCCATTCTGTAATCTGGTGCGGGACATTTTCTAATTTTTTGTTACCAAATTGCTGATCTTTGAGGTTGAAATTCTATCTATTTCCTGAGAAGTTTTACGGCATTGAATTTTGCTTTTTTGATTGCTGATAATATAAACAATTATATATTTAAAAGTTTGAAGAAAATTAATATCAAAAACTTGGTCAGACCATCTTGTATGAAGTGAAGTGTCAACTGACGCTTAATAATCATGAATGATAACATTTCCGCAGAATATAGCACTGGTGCAAAGGGTCAATCCAATTTAACAGCAGAATAACTTCACAGGTATTTGCTCATCATTATTGAGAAAGCTCAATTAGAGTCATCCATGCATGGTCTATATTAGGAGTAAAATCTGCCCGATTCATGCTCCAGTGCTACATCCATTACATATTAAGTTCCGTGACCTTTGGAAAAGAAAAAAGAAAGACAGGATAGAAATTGCAGTGTTATCAGTTTCTCAGAGTCAGGAGCCCATGATTGATTCATACAAGAAAAGGAAGCAGATCTCTATCTGGTCTTTATCTACAACAGTAGAAATAATTTATATCATTAAACCAAATAAGGCATTTACTCTGCACGTATTTGATTGTTTCAAATGTGAGTTGGACGGCTTGTTTAAAGGCACTGGATAATTACTCAAAATATTACGCAGCTTACTTACCTGGTAAGGAGCAACGGAGATCTACTGAAAACATTGTGAGAAATGGCTCCCTCTGAAGATATACTATGTAGTTAAACTTTAAAAAAAAATATTTTCTCTTAAATATATTTGAAAAGAAAAGAGTTCAGGCCTGAAGCCTTTTTGGGCATCTGAAAGCACACAAAACAAGGTGTTTTTCTCTCATTATTCTCTTGCAACTTTAATCAATGTTTACTCCAAATTTGTACAGATTTGTTGTAATTTAAAGATGTCCAAGGCCTTACATGTAAGTGCTTCTGTTAATTGAATTACTCATTTTCGCCACTTGAAGCTGCTTTGTACTTAAATAGCTTTCCAAATGAAAACAATTTTGAAGGCAAAAGTTCACTTTGTGTCAGTGATTGAGTTTGTTATTGTCCAGTTGTTGCCTAGTTACCAGAGACCACTGTTAAGAACCCAGCAAGGAGCCCATCATGTCAATTTGTTGGCATTCCTCAAACCAGAAGGTAGCAACTTAGCAAGTTGTACTCAAACTTCTATGGGTTTTTGTGAACATTAGTTTGTTTAATACATTGTAGTTGTTTGTTTGGAAAAGTTTCCATTTGGCGCCACCACTTTTTCATTCAATATGAAATAATATAGTATCTAATTTACCTCAATGAGATCTTTTTGTAAATATGAGTGAAAAAGTGGTGGCGCCAAACGGAAAGTTATCAGTTTATTTGTTTCTTAATAAATATTAATTAATTTTTACGAGGGATAAGTCACAGTTTATACAGTATGGATGCTTGTAGGGTATTCTTAATACATGCTATTGTAGGGAGTACCTGTCTGTGTTTTTGTTTGTACATTTTCTAAGTAAATTTTCAGAAAGAGTTAGATAGAGTTGTAAAGCTCACTGCATATAATACATCTGGTGGTGAAATATAATAAATCCCTAGTGTGATCATAGAGGAAGGACAGTGATTGGAAGCCATTGTATTTTATTTTACACATGGAGACTGCTGGGATAAATGGAAGGAAAAATGACAAGGGAAAAAGTGGAGCAGGGACCTGTGTAAGGAGGGTAGGGCAACACAACATGTAGGTTAATAGGTTTTTAAAAATATAGTGCTATTAAAAGCTCTTTGATAGTCTGTAATTCATTTCTTAAAGAAATTATGTGTCTCCCTTTAAAGGTTCTTGTTCAAGGGACAGTGTGTCCAGCCCTGGAGGCACCTGAGTTCCATTCTTCTGGTCATTGTCTTGGAATCTCATGAAATGTTCTTGTTTCAAAAAATTGAAACGATCCCTTTTGACTTATGACTATTGACTATTTTGACTTTTGACTATTCTTTTACTGAGAAGAAAATGCCTTGCACAAGGAATGAATGGTTAGGTGTTAGTGTTGTCATCTAAATTCATCATCCAGTATCCATTAGTGCATTGAATTATTGACATATAGAGTGTACATGGGCTGAGCTTGAACAGGTCCCACTTAATTGTGTGGTCTGTCAAACCACCAGGCTCTTCCCATTTCCCTCAGTGCATGCTCTATGGTGCAACCATGGTACAGCAATGGTGCAATGATGGATATTTTTACTCTGACCATAGAGCAAGCTCTGACAAAGTGACATCATTAACTGGTATCAATCAATATCAGAAGAAGTTCATTCTGGAATGAGTTCAGTGAAGTATTATATTAACACTGTTACCTTTAAAAAACATAGGGTACACAGCACCTTCTATGCTGTTTACCAAAGACCTTTCCCTACCCTTTGTCCCAATTCAACTGTTTCATGCTCTATTTACAAATGGAGGCTTAATGCATGGACTAGTCTAAATCATGGTCTAATCACCTCCATGGTCTGATGGAAGGAATGTCTGATACTGTGAATGTGATGGTGGTCTATCGGAATGGTTTTAAGTCAGAACAACATTACCCATGTGTATGCTTTGAAGTGTTTGAAATAAAAATTGTACAGTTTCAGTTAAATTGTTTCACAACCCCTTTACAACAGTGGATGTGTCCTCGCCTCGTTTCGTGTACAGAACCAATACTTGTATCGCTAAAAAATGTTGGCGTGTCGGTGCTTTGCTTAATCGCCTTATTATGATTTGAAGAAGGGCATCTAGGCCTAAATGGGACTTTTAATTTTGAAAATTGTGCATCTAAATAAAGTGAATCATCATGCATGAGTTGTCATCTTTCACAAAACATTCTGTCATCATTGATGGAATTTCCTTACGATGGTGGTGGCCACATGTGTGTTCTTGTAAGATGGCTGCTTCCTAAGTCACACCTTACAGGACTTTTATTATGGTGAATGATTTATGTTTAAATTAGTTGGCTCTAGGGTAAGCCGTTCATATAATAATGGTCTACTGAAGATCAAGGTCATTAGTGTGTGTACAGAATGGAGTATGTGGCACGTACTCTAATATTGTATTTTGCGTTTGTTTACCATGTAATTTTCTGCTTGAAAAAAAAATGTGTTGAACTCTGTTATTCTTGGGTATAAAAATGAGTCTCAACTCTAATTGTATCGTTGCATTTATTTTACTACACCAAATTCTGCTTTTTGAACTCCGCTGACAAATTGTGTCATTCCTTGTCTATTTCTAATTGAATAAGTTCCCCAACTTCAGTATTCTGTGGTAGGCCTATGAGTCTGATAACGTATTTTAATCATAACAAGGTGTAGCTCATCCTTGTGTTGTCCAAAACATCTGCACAAGGTCCCTACATTAATTGGAAACATTGCAATTGCATCAGTCATCATTAACTCTGGATTAGGCTACTCTACAGGAAATAGCAGAGTGAATGCTGAAGATGATAACCCAGACTTCAATTAGCTCCATAATTGGTGAATGTACAGTACAGTTGTAACCGATCATCACAATTATGCAACGATGAACACTATCTGAGAAGGAAAGTGGAAAAAGTTACATTACATTACAGGTCTGATACTTCAAGGAGGCAATGGAAGCGATTGCCTCCATGCCCCCTGGTCATTGTCTTTGTGCCCTGGAAATGCTCTGGTAGAAATTTACAATTTCCTCGTAGGGCATGTAGGGAGCTCTATACCTAGGAGAAAATGCCCTTGGTGCCCTTGCCCTTTCAAAAACAAAGCATACAGGCCTCACATTAAGTTTGAACAGCCCTTTGGTGAAAGCTTCTCTTTCAATATCAGGTGCAACATTTACATGAAGTTAATAAAGTAACACTAGCATCAAGCCTTGAGTGTCTAGAATTTCTTCTCATTTTCCTAGATTGTAAATTGCTTCAAATCAAAGTTGAAGTTATTGACAGAAGTAAAGTAAGATCCACCTTTAAAATCTTTATGGCTTGTCAACATGATGATCAAATGTATACATACTACAGTATTTCAAGTAAATAGCATAGGGAAAGGCTGTGGTTATTTCTCTTTACTGTATAAGGAAGCCTTTGGCAATGTATCGGTTGATTCAAGTACTAACAATTCCCAGCTACAGTACAGTGGTTAGAGTGTATTTATTTCCCTCCTCAGGCAATCTACAATTTCAGTTTCAAAAAGGTTGATGAAAAATAAATAGCGTAACTGCTCTTTGAAGGGCTTCAAACAAGGGCAATGTTTGTTTTTGTTGGTGCTCAGTTTTGTTTTTGTTTATAAAAGGTTTAGCTGACAAACTCTACCTTGGGTGAAAAAGTGTTGATTTAACCTCATTTTTAGAATGACTAAAAGGTTAATCACAACATCAGACTTGGGTTTGGACACTGCTGCTTGAATTTCTCTAAGGGAAGATTAAACAAGGACCCTGTTAGGCCCCATACAGCAAGTACACATTTGCAGAAGTTACTGATTGAGCCTAAGCTGAAGCTGTAGCCAGAACTGTAGGCGTAGCCAAAGCTGTAGCCATGATTTACAATAAGACCATAGACCTATAAATAATTCATCAGAATGGAACAAGGAAACATACTGTAGATAATGCAAAGAATATTATTGTTTCTATATTCCTTGTTTTGATGGGCCACCATTTTGTGAATTGTCACCCGTATGGTAACATTAACTACTGTACACTTATCCATGGAGGTAGCATGATTTATCACAGCCTTTAATGAGGATGATTAACACACTTGGCATTCAAACATAAACCACCAACCTTCTGTATTGAGACAATCATTATTGCATTCTAAACGCACAGAAATGAAAAGGAAGCCAAGTTGAATACAGTCGACTCTCATATAACTTTTACAAGTAAATTACTGACAAGAAAGAGGTAGTTCCTTCAAGGAAGTTGAAGGCAAGTTTGTCTGGATGCTCTTGAAACTGCTGGCTGAATTATCAAGCTTTATAATTACCCTTAGGGGCTTCACCACTCATTCCGAAACTATTCAAATGATAAAAACCTATTGCATTGACAGTACACTGTTTTAGACTAGCCCTAGAAGAATGTCAAATGTAGGCTACTGTATGAACCATGTAGCACAGTATTGTACACTTTTGGTAGAGAATTGTTCTCCTGTTCCGTGTATTGCTTTTCTACAGGGCCCCCAGGGAGAACAGTGTTTTTACACTGATGGGGCAACCCTGTATAAATAATACTTAATAATAAAATAATAATAATAGAATTAGAGAATACCAATTTTGAAGACGATCAAACCAAACAGAAAAACAACTTTGATTATTTATAAAAACACTATGGATCCAATGTATACTGTTCTGAGTATTTGTTCAATGTTTACACACTAATTTGTTCACTGCAAGCCTTCATCAATAAATCTATCTTATTATTTGTTTTACAGCTAAAGGTTAGTAGATTAATGACTACTATATCTTTGACATGTTTGCATTTTGATTTCTTAGTTTGGATTCAAACTCTGTACACTGTGTAGTGATTTGTGTTAATTCTACTGCAGTAAGATGCATCTAATTCTTTGGTGTCACAGTATGGAGTTGAAAAGACCATTCATAATTACCTCAGACAGCTTCGCTATTCCTATTGGCGGAGAGCGCGTCGCATGGGTGTGTATAAACCTTTGATTATGACCAGTAAAAAGTGTTGAAACATGGGCGTGACACGCGAGCTTGCACCTGTGATTATAAAACAGTTTCTTCATTCCTATTGGTCGAGAGCAACGTAACAGTTGTGCCACATCACGCGATACGCGCGGCGCGACAGCATTCCCTTATAAGGAGTTGTTTACCCGAGGGCGGCGGAGGGCCTTACCATAGGTGGAGGGGTGTTGTATTGAAAGAAATCATTAAACAATTATAATTTTTGCATTTATTTTAATTTTTGACCCAAAGTGTTGATGTTTTTTTACCTAAAAAGGTATTTATGAATGGGAATCAAAGTGTGTTGCATCGGGTTTATACCCGCCAAGGCCCTGGTTCTTGATAATTTATCTCAACTTCGTCTTGGTAAAATTATCAAGAACCGGGCCTCGTTGGGATTAAAACATTAGTTGAAAACCTCTTAACCACACATTGATTCCCTTAATAATAGGATCACTTCTGTACTTTAATCCATTGTTCATGTACATTGACATTCCTTTCAAATGTTTAATTCCTTTCCACCACCACATTCCAACAGAGATTTTATTGTCTTGTTTCCCCAGGAAGGAGCCAGGGTCACACTTTAATGGTGTGCCTTTGAAGTCCTTCAATACCACAAGGTGTGATTCACTATGTACACAAATCTACTGTTGATGTGTGCTTAGAGGTAGCCTCATGATGGGTCTAATTGTTGTTCTTTGTAAACTTCAATAATTCATTTAAGGATTATCAATAGAATTAGTTTGTACTTGATTGAGTTTAAATAATGATAATACTGGATTCAATGGTGAGTTTCTTGTTTTGTTCAGAACTTACAAAATTAAATATGATTGTTCTGAAACAATCTATCGGATCAAAAGCCAGCTTTTGTAGCTTTTGTAATTAAAGAAGGAAACAACTTGATTTGACAGCTTGACATGATGCAAATCATATTCAATGTGTATACAATATTGTAACTTAATATTGAGTTTGCAAGTGCTCTGATTAAATGAAAGTGAGACCAAGTTTTTGAAAGTGATAGTCTCAACTCAAGAATTATATTTACTGCATGAATAATTTGTTAAAACCTGTGTCAATAATGTTTGTATTTTTAAAATAGTACACTGTGTATGGAATATAGCAGGCCTACTGATTGTCTGTCTGGAACTCCATGTAGTTACAACTATTTAACAGTGATAATGGTTTATAATACACAGCAAAATTAATTAAATAAATTGTACATTTACAAGGGCATCGGTCTTTAATTGGCAAGTATAACAATTGAATTATAATCAAAAGCATAAACTGTTCCTTTGGGCCATTGGAGTGTAAAATTAGCAGCAAACTCTCCATTGTACTGATATTAAATTTCAGCCATATTCCCTCTACAGACACTGCATTATGCATGTCATGAAACCGCTGAAGAAAAATCCATCATACCCACTTGGAAAATTCCTAACCTAGTAAGCCCTGATCTAGTCCGAGAATGGAGAGTATCTGAAATATGACACTAGAGAGATTTGACCTGAAGGCAAGCCATTTTTATTCACCAAAGTGATTCACCTTTTGATTGGGCAATACAGAAGCAGTTACAGGTTTGTTGATACCTTGTGGGAAAGGTTAATTGATAAGTAAACTAAATGCTTTTTGTTGCTGTTTGGGAAGTAAGAACTGAGGAGGGGACACGTTCATCAAGTAATTAAACCATTTTGTGCTATTTATTCTTATTTTTTAAATTTACGTCATCAGTCTTACATTAATAGCGAAAACTTTGATCAGCGCCCATCACTGCTTTCCATGGAGGCCCTCACTAAAAAAAAAAAATTGTATTCGTTAAAAACATTATTAGACTAACACAGACGTTCATCAACTAAGTTTAATTTCTTTTGCCAACCATATATTGTGTATTTTCTGGGATATCAGCGCAGTTGCATAAAAGCAAACATTTCTGCTGAAACTTTTTGCACTTTTTGCTGAAGGAAGTCTTGTTTTGAATTTGTCATATTCCTATGATATGCAAGTACAAAACCATTTAAGGAGTTGAACTTGTGTTCAAAAATCATATACAATACATAATGAAAGATTGTAAATGTGAAGAACCGAATTCCCCTTGATGTGTACCCTTTGAGCTTTGTACTAGTCCTTAATATTCTACACAAATCCAGAAATGGAAATGTGCATGAAAATATGAATGCATTTGTGAACACTGTGAGAATTCAGTTTGGTAGTTTCAGTACACAGAGCAAGGCATTAAAGGGGAATTTTGATATTGCTCATCAAACAAACTGTATGGGAGTGTTGCGCTTCATTTAATAATGTCTTAAAAATTCAATGTAGAGCGCTCTGATTGACTGATTTTGAAAGTGTTTTTATGTAGACAGTAATCCTTATCATGAGCGTGGTTTTCTTTCAACAACTAACAACCCATAGGCTATTGTAATGTAGTTCAAGGGTTTCTTTGAATTCCTAACCCTTGCAGACTTGACAGTAAGCTGGTCAGTAAACATTGTACAGCATACTGTTTCATTTAAGAGTTGTGGAGGCAAATGGCCTTCACTGTGTGGTTCACAGTGTACAACACATACAGTGCTTCAATGAACACTTCAAATGTGTTTAGTCAATAAAAACTACTTCAACGAAGGCCCTGGTGTTTTACTTGCTGATCAGGAAGTACATAACAATGAAGGAAAGCCTTCTATGATCTTAAAACACAAACGAACGACATTGTGTATGTTTTAACTTGGTGCTACTACATGTTCACGAATGTGAACCATGGAGAACCAAGGCTAAAGTCCTGTATAAGAAAAGTGGCAGTTTCATTCATGTTTTTGCTAGTCAATGACATCACTAGAACATGTACACTTTACTGCAGCGGGTAGAAATATTCAATCTGTCCAATAACAATCAATAACGTTCAATTGTATGTAAATAAATACAAATTGGAAACGAAGACCCTTTTGATTTGCTGTTTTTTTTTTTATTAAGTAAAACAAATTCATTTCCTGGTTTAGCAGGTACATGTTCATGTCATTGTTGTACATTGAACGATTGTTTTTGATGTTTTTGTTTTATGCCGTATAAAATATTAATTAAAATAGCAATTAATTTAAATGCTGTGTAACAAATTGCAGAAGAGATTTTCAAAGGTAGCTTCAAATGCGAGAGTACTTTGAATTTGCCTTTGATTTTGTCACCATAAGGAAAAAGCTGAGACTGTTGAAAGTGATGTTTATCAGCAGAGGGTGAAAGTGATGAGTTTTGGGATCTGTAGAAGGTTTTTATCATCTTAGGATACTGTTCTTATCATGGCAGAGATGGATTGAGGTGGAGCCAGCATGTCTTGTCCTACTGAGACACTAGACATCATCACTCTAGCTTGGAACTACTTTGTTGCTTCAACTGTTTCCTGACATTAAAACAACAGTCTCATAACCTGCAGTTCTGACATTGTGACATTTTATATGATGGATATCAAGAGAACGTTTTGAACCCATTTTGGGTTTTGGAAATATGCAGTTGGTTTTTAAATCTTGAGAGACAGTTCAACTTGAACAAATTACAAATTCCCTCAATGAGTCTTTTTTGTAGGCAGGCCAATTGATTTTGGACCTTAATGTTCAACAGTAATTTGTTTCTTCCAAATGAAACTCGTTTAAGACGTTTGCCTGGGTGGTTTGATTCAATTAATGATGATTGTTGTTTCTAAATTAAGGTTGCTTGAGACTTGAAACAAGATTAAGGGTCAGTGGATCTATAAACATCACACATTGGTCTCTGCAATCAATAAGAAGTACATACACCAAGATAAACAAACATGCTGCAAAAAAAACCACAGACAAAAACTGAAACAAAACATACAGTAAATTAGATTGTTTAAAAACAGAGACATAGCAAATTTAGCACCTTGGACTTGAGTTGGCAATTTTATTTACATGTTCATCAACACTCTTGAACATTTAAAAGTTAAAGAATAATGATGAAAATAGCTGTCTTGATTGGAACCAAGCAAATTAGGCTAATGTATGCTGTGTAGGTATTTTTATACCTGAAGATGGAATGACATTCCACCATAGGCAGCAAAAGTCTACTGATACTAGACCATCACTCATCTTTGGGAAAAATATAACATTAAGCTTCTGAACAAAATTCCATTAAATCAAAATTACTGCGGAGTTAAGTATTCTGTCACTCATCAAAGAAGAAGAAGAAGGCTATATCCTGACAGTATGTGAAAACTGTGATTCATGATTGGAGTATAGGTTAGTTTCTTATTCCTTGCACACCTCCATCTTATTATTATTGAAGATTCTTTGAATTGTCTCGGTCATCGACAGGAGTTTCCAATCTACTGGGTGAGGGATGGACGCTTCTAGGTGAGGGATGGTCACTCAACAGTGTGTCATTAGTGGTGGGATAGTAGTAGAGTCATGAACTGTAGAGATTGACAATTTCATCCAATGGTGTAGCCGGGCCTATAAACACTCATCTTGGTCATTATTCAGCTGATTGAAATATTCAGGTTGCCTTGTGAACTGGACAAACCTACTACAGTATTACTACAAAAACTACTTTTATGCGATGTAATGTCTTTCTTCTTTGTTTGAAGCCATGGGTTTATCTTCTGCTTCGATTTAACTACATCTATGTTTTATCTTCAGACAAACTTGAATTCTTTTTTGTCCTGCACTATTGTTTGGACCAACAAAACCAAACTGAGGCTGGAAAGAATTCAGTCTGGTTTATCTTTCTGAGATGTAAATTACTACAATGTCATGGTGAGTACGAGGAACATGGCAAAGATGGCCGCGCAGTCGGTAACAGTCTTTCGTTGTTCAGAATCTCCTTGTCAAGGAAGTGTTGATGACATAGTGTGAGGTTTGCACTCTTGGTTATGTGATTAATGAATCTCATCTGTCTCAGATAATTAAAAAATTATTGTAATCTTGAACCTGATGAATATCTGATGCAGGTCATAATCAGTCAACCCTGACTTCTTACTGTTTGGATTACGGGTAGACCATGAAGGAAACTGTATTTAAGATTGCTACCAATGTCTTATAA
The DNA here is from genome assembly GCF_032118995.1 of Asterias amurensis. NCBI lineage: Eukaryota > Metazoa > Echinodermata > Asteroidea > Forcipulatida > Asteriidae > Asterias > Asterias amurensis. The sequence continues at coordinate 17,678,586 of NC_092663.1, forward strand.
ATAAACACGGTTGAAAAATGCATTCTTGACCAGCTGACAGGATAGAGCAGCAGTCATGATTGTTATCAACATGAAGTGTAATTAGTCTTCAGGAATCAGAGAGCTTACCATTCAAAGTAGTACATCAAATATACAGCAAGGTGATTTATGGCTCAGTTGAAAACACTGCTTCTGGATCAGGTTAATTGGGTTTAGGCTTTATTCACTTCGCAAAAAATTTGACTTGTTCATATTTCTTTTTGTATGAATAAATGTATGTTGAGGAATGAGTGTTACTGCACAGAAAAAAATAAATCATGTGTATTTAAAAGCTACATCTACTGTATGTATCATCTTCTTACACTACAGTGAAAATAACATTTTTAAAATAAGAATATGACGTGATATAACAATTAGCATAAAGGCTAGATGTACTGTAATGTATGTATCCTCTTCTTATACAGTAAAATGAACATTTTGATAAAAATTATGGCATACCAAACCACTAATTAACATAAATGCTTAAGAAAAAGATGACTTATTTAAAATGTAAACAGTATTGATTGCTTTTACATTTGAGACAATTGAGCCTGGCAGTACATTGTTTATTATTATAGAGGTTGAATTTATTATTGATATTGTATCTGTGACCTGTCATCTGGTGCCTTCCTTGAAACTCTCTCATATTGTTGTAATGACACGCTGTGTGCCTCCATCATTTGCCGCTACATACAAGTATAAGGGATCATCAACCGATCTATATACTTCATCCCGTCATTTGATGGCAATTTTTTTACAACCAGATACTTGAATCCCTAATGGTGAGTATCAGGTGCTCCAAAATCACACAATTCCAGATGTACGGCTAATGTGTCTTTTTTGTTCTGGACAGTGTCTTTATTTTACAAATTTTGAGTATTTTGCTCTTGAATTAAAGAATTCTACATTCATGATTAATTTGGGTTGGTTCCTAGTGTAGTCGTGTATTTCACCGGTTAGTAGTGATTTTTTCCTTGTACGCAAGCGAAGTCCATGTTATTAAGCATACAGCCCTTTAACAGTAACACAACTACATGTAGCACATAAATTCAGCGCTAGCACAGTAAGCGCAGAGTAGGGTGGTAAGCAGAGCCATGAAATTGGACTTGTATGTGTACTGATTACAAAAAGGTGATGAGTAGTTTTCCTTTAGTGATTCGTAACTCAAGTACTGATTTATCCCCGCATGATTTATCTCATGAAATAAAACCCAAGCTGTACAGAATACCAGCAAGATGAATTAATCAAACAGTGAATCATACCATCCTCTTGAATTAAATACAAGTGTGTACATTTAAGTCAAAGAATTCTACATTCATGATTTATTGGGGTTGGTTCCTAGTGAAGTTGTGTTGTTTTATAGCTCGAAGTAATGCATACCTGTAGATCGCCTTGTTAGAATAAAAGATAGTACAGTAAACATGTATTACACATAAGGCAGGATCTTCCTAAAAGATATTGAATTTCAAATGACTCCAGCTTACATAAATGTAGATTGGAAATTGACCTGGAATTAATTGCAGGGTAAAAAAAGGTCAAAATCCATGGCGATATCCTGGAGTCACGAAAATGTAATGGATACCTGAATATCAAAAACAAAAATGATACAAATGCAGTTTTTTCTAGTCAAGAAAACTGATACTGTTTTTCCTACATGATGATTTTTGTTCTGTGTGTGGGATTGAAACAAGAGTACTATTACTAATTAGAGATTTGTGATTTTACTCCCAACCTTAGACTTGAATGTGAGACTTTGAGGTAAGCAGTTCTCTATATATGAAATGTTTAATAGCTGAACTGTGGCAACAAGAATTACTGTCAATCAGTAAAGGTGCTCAGAAATACTGTAGAAATAATGTAAATTAACAAAATAGTCAATTAGTACAGTCAAACTTTTCCACAATCACTTATTTCAATCTGAAAACAAAACTACATTTGTATAGTTAAACACTTTCTGTAGTAAGGGTGTACAATTGTACATGACAAAGTAATTGTATTGTTTTGTTCAGTCCAACTGAATTCCTTGTTTAATCAGTGTATACATATGGCATGCCATTTTCAACTGACTTTCAGATGTTAACTTTGCTAGCACTGTATACTTGGTACTTTCCCGAGTTCTGTAAAACAAATCACATGCATTACTCAGGTGGGATTTGAACCCACAACCTTTGCTATTGCCAGAGCAGTGACCTACAAACCAGACCACCGAAAAACTGCCTCAAGCCACTGGGCAATCTCAGTGGGTAATAACCAAAATAAATATTTGTTATCCCTGACTTCAGTTGGTTCCTCTTATTGTTGATAAAAGTGCTGTAGAAAACTCTACAGAGTTAAATGAGTGTCTTTTCATTATAAACAATGGTTAGTATTGCTACTAACAGTCTGTATATTATTAACTGTAAGTTTATTTGTTTTGCAGGCTTTCTGACCGTACAGACTAACCATTGGACAATCCACATGTGGATTGATTGAACAGTAGCCATCCATTCTGTGGTTTCTTGTCAAAGAGAAGGAGTGAATTGATCAGTAACCATGGCGATACACCATTCACCATCCGTTGGCCTGGAGGATATGGCTAAACTAACAGATCTCAAAGACGATAGTATATTGGAGAATCTAAAGTTACGCTATGAACATGACCAGATTTATGTAAGTTAATATTATAAGACTTCCCTACAGTTCGTAATTTTACCTCTCAGTCTCTAGTGTTTGTCTTTGTGAGTTTTGTAATAATAGAGTAAACAGTGACCTTGTCTGTTGAAATATTCACATATAAACAGATAATGTAATTGGAAATAAACAAAGCAGTGGTTTCATTGATATATATCAGACTAGTAATCAGAACTTGTCCTGTGAAACAATATTGAAGCGTAGACTTGCTTTCAAGCCAGAAAAATAGCACACTCCTTTTGTGTGTTTTTAAAATGGTGATCAACACAGATTTTTCTCCTATGGCCTTACAATGCTTGTTGTGGTCAAGTTCTAAGGTTACATTTGTATTCCTTGCCTTCTGCAAGTTGATCAACTAGGATCTATATGAAAATGAAGCCTGTGAGTTGAATTGACTCTGGCACTCTCATTTCAGTCAAGACATTTTACAAATTGAGGCCTTAAGGAATCAAATGAAAGAAGAGAACCTCTCCCCTTGATCAAAAATAAAATGCTAAGGGGAAGATATTTTGGTTTTGATCTTTTAAAGGTACACAATCATGGGCTGTAGCACAACTAGGCTAATAACAACAACACATAAACATCATTAAATAATTAAACACCATCACTAGATTGGTATTTTGAAGTACACTGGAAATGGTCACCCTTATTTGTAAACCACAGTTGGAGAAGTTTGTTGGTATGCTGATGATGAAAGGTGAAAATATTCCTCACGTTCTTAGCTTCTTGCATCAGGTAGAAATTTATTTGATAATTAACAAAGTAACCTTAAAGTGTTTTGTTTTCTCCTTCAGACTTACATTGGTTCAATCCTTGCCGCCCTCAATCCCTACAAGAGTATCCCAAGTAACTATGAGAAAGATGTGATGCTTGCTTACAACAAACGTCATATAGGTGAACTACCGCCACACATCTATGCCATCGCTAATGATTGTTATTACTCAATGTGGAAACGCAATGATAACCAGTGTGTCTTAATTAGGTAAGAACAATTAAAATTGATTAATATATGTAGATACTGGCCATCAACCTTGGGATGTTAAAGTATTGCCATTATCTTGGAGTATGTTATGTAAGTAGCAAGATCAATAGTCAACATATGCCATACATTTTGATAGACTCAAATAAAAGGTGATAAAGCTTCAGCAGTGCATCATGCACAGTGTAGGTGTACTACAATTTATTCATACACTCTAATGAGTAATTTCCCTTGTATAGAAGAGCGAAACGATCCACTAAATATCTCAGTTGCTACTCAAAAATCAGCATTTGCTACTCAGCATTCAGTGTGCATACAACTTTCCTGTCTAAATATTTTTGCTATGCAAAATTGCTGGATGAAATTGTTTCCTGAACTCAACTTATGCCATGTATGTCTGTGACATGAAACAGCAGATTGGAATTGAAGTGCAAGTTGTGTACTGTCCACAAATGCTGTTTCTTTTAGAGTTGTGTATAGGAGACCAAGAAGTTATTACACTGACCCAGAAATCTGCTGGTGTAAGGCAACATTGTAGCTGCCAACAAGTAGCTATGATTGGTTTGGTTGAATCGCTATAATTGGTTTGGGTGTATTGGGTGTGTAATCGATTGAGACGCCTGACAGTCGACTAGTCCTGTAGAAACATGCAGCTGTTAAAATGTCTGGGTCTAGAAAACACTGCCTGTGGAATCTCGTGACTATGAAAGGAATGAAAGAGCAATAATAATAACAGAGTAAAGCATTATGTTCAATTGAATCCCCAACAATGGGGTTTTCCACCCATTTTGTTTATTTAAGGCAAGGGCCATAGGTCCCTATATGTTCATAATGTAGATGTACGTTGTGGTTTTGATGTAAACAGAGTCTGTATGGACATTATTTGTAAAATGGTCAGAGTAACTTTTTTTTTTCAATGACCATTGATATAGAACATAAGACAATTTTTGTAAAGTAAACATTTCGAGGATAAGGTCTTACTAATTATTACATGTGGACATTTAAAGGGTTTTGGGTTCTTTTTGTACGACAAAAAACACCACATCCACAGAATTACATGGTTTGGAAATAATGATGGTAGAAAGCTGAGGTGCTGTAGTTTTTGAGAAATTAGTAAATCAGTGTCACAAAAATAATTTTCGTCTTTTGGCATGTATAACGTAGTTACATACGTGATTTTCCTGAAAACATTGCTCTGTCATTTTCCCTTTTATTCCAAAAAAGCATTGACGACTAGTGAAGCTGAAACTTCTACTGGTTAATTATATGACATACATCTTCATTCACAGTGAGTAGGGTTTCATGGCATGGCCAAACACTTGATCTACTAAAGGTCATTAAAAACTCTTTCAGCAACCCTTTTGAGTTTTTAACAGTAATATCTTGTTAATATTCCTCCTCAGTGGTGAGAGTGGAGCAGGTAAGACGGAGAGTACAAAATTCATCTTGAACTTTCTATCAGAGATGAGTCAAGCATCAGCTCAAGCATCAGGCCCAGTAAATACTGGATCAAAGCTACGAGTGGAGGATGCCATACTTAAGAGCAGGTAGGTTCAGTTACTCTACATATGTGTTTCCTTTTGGTCAATTGCTACTTGGATATTTAAAGGTACTGGACACTATTGGTAAATACTCAATCTGTAACTTACCTGTAGCGATCAATGGAGAGCTGTTGATAGTATAAAACATTGTGAGAAACGACTCCCTCTGAAGTAACATAGTTTTTTGAGAAAGAGGTGATTTATTACTCAAGTATTTGAATCTTATTAAAGACTTTAAAGCCTGAAGCCCTTTTCAGGCATCTAAAAGTGCACAAATTCGTGCAACAAGTTTTTTTTTATTTCATTATTTTCTTACAAATTGAATGACCAATTGAGCCAAAATTTTAACATGTTTGTTATTGTATGCATATGTTAGGATACACCACTTACCAAATGTGTCAAGTGCCTTGAAAGCCATTGGACACTTTCGGAACAGAAAACAAAAAAAAGTTCACAGATTTTACAAATAACTTACAGGGTTTACAGAAGGTAATGGTGAAAAACTTCCCTTGAAATATTATTCCATGAAATGCTTTACTTTTTGAGAAAACATTAAAACATTTATCAATTCTCGTTATCGAGAATTACGGATTTATTTTCAACACAAGTCATGAAATGGCGAAACGTGCGGAAACAAGGGTAGGTTTTCCTGTTATTTTCTCCCGACTCCGATGACCGATTGAGCCTAAATTTTCACAGGTTTGTTATTTTATATAGAAGTTGTGATACACGAAGTGTGGGCATTTGGACAATACTGTTTACCGAAAGTGTCCAATGGCTTTAACCGATGTTTGTCATAAAACCTCGCTCATTTCCTCGTTGGTGAGGAAATATTAAAATAGTCTGTCTATTTGTAATTGGCATGAATAATCACCTGCTGGAAACACATTTTCCTGTTTTTGTGTTTCGTGTAAGCTTGGGCGATATCGATTTATTTTATTCACGATATATCGCCGACAATATATCGCAATATTCGATATAATCGCGATTAATGAAATTTGACATCATCAGTCTTAAAACTCCAAGTGAAAGTTGTAGAGAGACAGTCATAGCATAAGAGAGATGTTCTAATGACCTATTCTTCTGGTTTTACTCCAAACCTATGGGGTGCAAGATGTCTCAGCTAGCAAATACATCGCGATATTTAATCGATATATCGATATATGGCGATATATCACGATTTATCGCGATATATCGATATTTCGATTAAAACCAAATCCATCCGATATCGAAATCGTTTCCAAATTAATATCGCGATATTCGATAATATCGTGATATCGCCCAAGCTTAGTTTCGTGTGTTCAACAAACACCAATTTTAAATCTACAACTTATATAGCTTTACATTTGATTGTTTTTGTTTAATAAAAATAGAATACAAATCCATGGAAGAGAGTGTGAACAACCCTTTACAAATTGAATTAGTTACGCCATGGAAATCCACTTCCTCATTTCTAGAAGTGTGTGTATGTTTCACTATTTTGGGATTGTCTTTATTTTCTGCAGTCCTATCATGGAGTCCTTCGGTAATGCTAAGACTGTGTACAACAACAACTCCAGTCGCTTTGGCAAGTTTATCCAGCTACAGTTTACCAGTGAAGGCAGTATACAAGGAGGCAGGATACAAGACTGTATCCTTTTTCACTCATTGCACAAAACCCATAACTTGCTTTGATAGTCTGTTTTTCAAATAGTGGATAGATTATCATTTGTCAGTCTTTATGCTGTTACCACAAACTTGTGGAATTTATTTGTTGTTGGTAAAATTGTAAAGGTTGAGTACATTTTGGCTTATCAATGATCAGGGTTGGAGAATTCTTTTTGAAATTCTGAAAAATGTATGCTTAAAACACAATAGTTTTAGTAAATTTTGAGTGCTTTCCTTAACAACTGTTTCCACCATTCATAGATCTTCTTGAAAAGGTAAGAAAATAAAACAAATTCATTCTATTCGATCAAATTACAACAATTAAATGCCATTGGATCTAAATTATAAATTACTTTTTGGAAAATAAATTAATTAAAAAAATGTTAACAAAAATTCCAGAAGAGTGATTTTGATATATCACAATAATATCACAATAATCATAACATTTGTTGCTATTATTCTTATTTGTAAATGACAGAATCGTGTAGTAGGACAGAACCCGAATGAGCGTAACTATCACATCTTCTATTGTCTGCTAACAGGGATTTCAGATGAACATAAAGGTGAATATAAAAGATTCAATCACACATTGTAAACAGATTTAAAAAGTATTTATAATGTATAACTCTTTCAACGTGGGATTTTAAAGAACTAGATGAATTATGAATAGTGTTACAACATCCATATAGCCTCCTGTGAAGGGTGAACCCTGTTTCAGCCCCATGAGGATATGTGGCAACATGTCTCTTGTGACAGTTGATTTGGGTTGATACCCCAAATCAGTTTGTGTAGCCATCACCTTGAAGTGGCTGTCCAGCCTTAGGTTGTAAGTAGATCTCTCATTAAAAAAAAATAATGGGAAAAAAAAGGGGAAAAAAAAGAGTAATGCGAGAAATGTAAACCCTATGGGAGTTATCTTTGAAAGGTATATCTACCTACCTATAAACAAATGGTCTGAAATATCATTGAGATAAACAAAGGTATCATGTAACTGTTTTGTATGAACACTTTCCTTTTCAGAGAGGCTGTATTTGAGTGAAGCAAGCAGTTACCATTACTTGAACCAGAGTGGTTGTATATCAGATCCAACCATTGATGATAAGGGAAACTTTCAAGCAGTTCAAGTAAGTTTACTTTTCCATCTTTTGTAATCTGTTAAAGGGTTCAGGGATGAGAAATTTCAGACCTTCTTCTGAATTCAAACTGGTTAAAGTCTCCCTGATAAACAAAAATGTATATTTTTTCAAATAAAATAAGCCAGACTCTTTGATCTATTTCTTCTAGTGCTAACGCTCATTTTCCAAATGCTCCCTGGAATCTATACCACCAAGGGTTGGGAAAAGGTTGAATTTCCATCATTTTAATGTACCTCCTAAGAACTGGATCCCAGTTTTTTGTTTTTAAGTTTTGTTGTTTGTTTTAACTTGCTTTAAATTTATCGATAAGGAATTATGAAATTATTTTGTCCACTTTTTAAAGAGATGTTTCATCAAACCTTTATTGATGTAGGAAGCGTTGGGCGTGATGAAGTTCACTCAAGAACAAATCCATGATGTTTTCTGTTTGTTGTCTGCCATCTTGACTCTTGGTAACGTTCAGTTCATCACAGCGGGTGGCGCTCAAGTAAAAGACATGCAGCGTGAGTAGTCAAAACTGCTTAAGAACAAACTGCTAAGCATATATAGTTGTGCTAACTGTATCTTGGGTCTGTCATTCATCAGATACTCTGTAAAAAGTCTATAAAATGTTTGAATCAGAACTTACCACTAAGCATTTAAAGTATTTGTTCTAACAATATTTTTGGTATGAGTCATTCATTAGATACTGTAATCTGTGTAATGTCTATTAGAAGGATAAAATCGGAACTCACTGTTTTCTGTCATCAGAAAATCTGCATCTTAAGACTTTAGAAAGTTAGATTCAGGAATTTGTGCTAAATCTTTTTTGGGTCTGTCATTCGTTAGATAATCCACATTAAGCATATAGAATGGTTGATTCAGGACTAACTGCTAAGTATAGTTGTGCTAACTGTATTTTAGCATCAGTAGTTTAACTCTCTTTCATTATTGTCATACAGCAATTCAGATAGTAGCTTCACTGCTGAATATTGATGAGTACCAGCTATGTGATTCTCTGACTCAAACGACAAGAACCTTACGTGGAGAACTGATTAGCACCCCACTAGATGTTGATCAGGTAGGAAATCAACAAGTTTATAAGGTTCTCAATATTGTCTTTCACATAATAGAGAAATTTTCAAAAAACAAGGTTTCCAACCTGCAAGACTCCTGAATATAAAGGTTTGCAGTTTTGCCCTTCCTGAATGTGTAAAACATGTAAATTTAAACCACATAGCCCCTTTTATCATTTGCCTTTCTGTAGACCTAATATAAACTTGACTTTGCCCACTTAAATTAAATAATTTTCACTCTTGTTGGATTCTCATTTGCAATGAAACACAGGCCTTTATAAACCATGTTGTTATTATAAACCAGAAGGTCTTGAATTGTTGACAAAATAAGAAAGTTGTTATGTCTAGGTCCTACCTGTTATTTTGGTTCAATGTGGAAAAATAAAGAGGGTATTCACCTTAACCTCAAAATAGGTTTATTTTTTACTCTTTCATTGATTACTGCACTGTTAGATTTTTAATTTATTTCTTTGTTGTTCATTGCTTGTCTAACTGTAACTTCACAGCTTTTTAAGTTTCTCTCAGAGCCACTTGTTTTGTCCTCCTTTTGTGCCTCTAGGCTTTGAATTCTCGTGACTCGTTGGCCATGAATCTTTATGGTCGCTGCTTCAAGTGGATCATTCAGCGCATCAATAGTTGCATCAAGGGAAAAGAGTTCTTCCGCTCAGTTGGTGTCTTGGACATCTTTGGCTTTGAGAATTTCACGGTGAGAGATTTGTTGGTTTGGGAAAACACAGTTTGTAAGACATTTAGGATAACTTGAGACGTGTGGAGTGTCTGAGACAGATCTGTCCTGAATCTGCTTTTACGATCGCAATACTGGGTAGATTTAAAAAAAAATTTGGTTTGAACAAAGAAATATTGACCAAAAGTGTGGTTTGAACCAATGACCTCCTAATTAACATACCAGCGCTCTACCAAATGAGCTATCCAGCCTTATGTTAGCGGTCATCCTATTAATCAACATCTTTGTGTGGGGTGCCACTCAGAAGCAGTATTACCATTAACTGCCATGAGGCAAGGGGTCACACCCTAATTTACGATACAAACCCAAATTGTGGTATTTTCTTCAATTTCTAATGTTGTAGGTGAATCGTTTTGAGCAGTTCAACATCAACTTTGCAAATGAGAAACTTCAGGAGTATTTCAACAAACACATCTTCTCATTAGAGCAGCATGAATATAATACAGAAGGATTGGAATGGGTAGATATTGACTGGCAGGATAATGGAGAGTGCTTGGATCTTGTTGAGAGGGTAAGTTAGATATAAAGTTGAGGTAGTATTTATTAGTTCCTCAAGAAGGGAGAGGGTTAGTTGAATATGAGTGGATTAAGCAGGGAGAGTTTGATATAAAATCATGGATGTTAGTTGTTTAAAGTGAAGGTAAACATTTGGTAATCCTTCTTGAAATTAATGGCAATGAAACTATTGGTTATAAGCCTACAGCAGCTTTCAAAAGTAAAGAGAATTTTGAGAAACATTTCATTTCAAAGTAATGTGGTTATGTAAAAAGATATCAATTTCTATGCCCCAAAATTTAAATCTGAGACTCGTGTTGTGGGATTAGTCTTCCTGCATGGACATATTCACTCAGGACTTTCGGCGATATCTCAAAATAAAATGTTGGATAAAAACTCTGTGTTGTTTTTGGTGTCAGTAGAGGGTTGCATTGTTTGATTGTCCTACTCTTGAGTAGCAAAATGAGAATGTTATTAAATCTGTGTTGCATGTACATATTATTTGGTAAAGAAATATACGTTAAATTGATGTTAATAATTGATGATAATTGATTTTTCTGATTAGAAACTTGGTATTTTGGCACTCATCAATGAGGAGAGTCGCTTTCCTAAAGGTACGGATGAATCCATGCTGGACAAATTACACAGCAATCATGCGGTAAGTACAGTGGCTAAGGATTATAAACTTTACTTTAGCAAGTTTGGATCAATGATCAAATACCTCTATGATTTGAGGCATTGCATGGTGATGTATCATTATGTAGTTGGTTTGCGGTAACAACGAGTGTGTATCTGCCTGATGAAAAACCTTTTACGATTTGTTGTAATTTTTCCCCTCTGCAGAAGAACACTTTCTACATCAAGCCCAAAGTAGCTGATGGAAGGTTTGGGATCCGTCACTATGCAGGGGAAGTCTTCTATGAAACCAAAGGATTCCTTGACAAGAACAGAGACACATTCAGAGATGATATCCTTAAAGTACTCAAGGAAAGCAGGTACTGTTGAGTTGTATTGATACCTGGCCCTAAAACCAGACACATTCAGAGATGATATCCTTGAAGTACTCAAGGAAAGCAGGTGCTATTGAGTTGTATTGATACCTGGCCCTAAAACCAGACACATTCAGAGATGATATCCTTAAAGTACTCAAGGAAAGCAGGTACTATTGAGTTTGATTGATACCTGGCCCTAAAACCAGACACATTCAGAGATGATATCCTTAAAGTACTCAAGGAAAGCAGGTACTATTGAGTTGTATTGATACCTGGCCCTAAAACCAGACACATTCAGAGATGATATCCTTGAAGTACTCAAGGAAAGCAGGTACTATTGAGTTTGATTGATACCTGGCCCTAAAACCAGACACATTCAGAGATGATATCCTTAAAGTACTCAAGGAAAGCAGGTACTATTGAAGTGGATTGATACCTGGCCCTAAAACAAAACACATTCAGAGATGATATCCTTAAAGTACTTAAAAAACTAGTGGTGAGCGCCAGGACAGGCACGCCCCCGCGGTTTGGTCTCCGCAAATTCTCATTTTTTTCATCTTTTGTGACTTTCTGTGGATTGCAAATACTACCAGCAGTCGTGTTTCGTACTCCTGATCAAACTGACGACCAGACTGATCAATTTGAGTTAAGAGAGAACTCACGATCATCGTATATCTTCTTGTATTTTTCGGACTTCACCATGAAGCCATGAAGTGACCACCATGTCACACACAGCATGGTGCTACAGATTGCTTGCACTTACAGCCATTGTACTCTGTTCCCCGTGGTCAACCATGTGTAACCCAGTGCAGCATAAACTGCGCTACAGCAGCAGCAAACTGAAATCGATCGGAGTTCAAATGTCTCCTCAACAACTGACACTACCAATGGATGTGTTTAAATCCATCAAACAAAACAGGATCGGCAATTGGAATCATGTTCATAGGGGATGCCGTGCTGGTAAGCAGAAAGTAAGATCTTCTACTACTACTGTATGCAATGATCAGCCCCCTAACAACCCATCTATTAACAACCCATCTATGACTAATCTTGGTCTGTTGAACTGTCAGTCAGCTTGCAACAAAGCTGATCTCATCAAAGACCATATTAAAGATCATGACATTGACATTATGGCACTCACTGAAACCTGGTTCGTATCCGACAGTGACAAAAAAACTGCCAATGTGACCTCAAAAGGTCTTACCCTTATCCACGCCCACAGAAAAGGCAGAAGAGGAGGTGGAATTGGCCTTCTGTGTAAATCCGGGCTTGCTGCATCAGTTTCCAGGCAACCACGTAGCAACCAGACGCAATTATACACTTCCTTCGAAGACATTGTTGTGGACATTAACCACAACAATCATCACTTACAGGTTATCGTCCTTTACCGACCGCCACCTTCACAAAGACACCGAATCCCATTCAGCATGTTCATTGAAGAGTTTATAGAGCTACTTGATCAGCAGGTGCTCTTCACTGGTACTCTAATAATCACCGGGGATTTCAACATTCACCTGGACAACAACACAGCTGAAACAAATCACTTCCAAAAACTCCTCCAACAATACGACATGCAACAAATGGTAGACTTTGCAACTCACACATCTGGCCATATCATCGATTTTGTGATCGCTCGCCGATCAGACAGCCCGACCACTGCGCCGTCCATTGTTCACTAAATCTCCAGAAACCTAAATACATCAAAAGACTGATCTCCTACAGCAAAACTAGGTCGATTGACTTGGACAAATTTAGGAATGACATCATTGCCTCGCCCATCACCACTCATCCCGCCACCACACTCGATGCCCTAATTGATCAGTATAACTCTGTCCTTACTCAACTGGTGGATTCTCACGCTCCCATGAAATCTTGTCATGTTATTGATCGGCCAGCTGTCCCATGGTACACCATACAGGTCACCCTCGCCAAGCAACGTCGCCGCCAATTTGAGAGAAAGTGGCGCAAGTCTAAGCTCAAGATTGACCATGATATTTTCAAATCCCAGCGGAATGTGGTAAAACACAAATTTGCTGAAGCAAAGTCCAACTACTACCATGATCAAATCAGAGAACTGCCAAGGTGACCAACGAGCGCTCTTTCAAATAACCAATGGCCTCACTGGTATTGAAGGCACTGATCTTAGATGGATTGAGTCCTACCTTAGTGATCGACTCCAGGTTGTTAGCGTACTAGGGGAGTCTTCAATTCCAGCTAAGGTTCCGTATGGAGTTCCACAGGGCTTACAATATCACTTCTATGCAGACGACACCCAATTATACACCTCACTCAGCCCCACTACCACAGGTGATAGCTCCAAGATGCTGGAGTCACTCGCCAACTGCCTGACCGATATCCAGAACTGGATGTCGGCCAATTTCCTCCAGTTCAATCCTGACAAAACCAAATTTCTTGTCATATCGTCTCCCCAGCTCAAAAACAAAATACACATCCAAGACTTGCAGGTTGACGATGCTATTGTCCTACCCAGCTCTGATGCCCGCAATCTTGGAGTGTCATTTGATCAATTCATGACTCTTGAGAAACATGTCTCTAACACCTGCTAGGTGTCCTATATGCACATTAGAAGGATTGCAGCAATCCGGCGCCTGCTTACAACGAATGCAGCAGAGCAGCTGATACATGCCTTCATTACCACCAGACTCGACTTCTGCAACAGTCTCCTTGCTGGACTGCCTCAAAATACACTGCGTCGATTACAATCAGTCCAAAATGCCGCTGCAAGATTACTTACAGGTACACAATCTTCACTGGCTTCCAATTAGTTTCAGAATTCAGTACAAAATCAACCTCCTGACATTCAAAGCACTTCATGGTTCAGCCCCTCCCTACCTTGCGAGCATGCTTCAGCACCGGCATGCCAGGTCAGGTCTGAGGTCATCAGGCAGCATGCTTCTTGTTCCCCGGACTCGCCTTGCCTCTTATGGTGATAGGGCCTTCTCTAATCTTGCCCCCCGCCTCTGGAACTCTCTGCCTCAAAGTCTAAGAGATACAAATGACATTTCTCACTTCCAAAACTCCCTTAAAACACATCTTTTCAGACTGGCATTTGAACACATCTGAGATTTTCTTTTATTGATCTGGACCGGCGTCTTTGAATGTTTTTACAGAGTTAGTGCGCCTTACAAATGCTGTGTTTATTATATATTACTCAAGGAAAGCAGGTACTATTGAGTTTTATTGACACCTGCCCTTAAAACCAGGAATACGTTGGAAATAGCCCTGTGTTGGTTTCAAGTACTGATTAAAGCGAAACTTAAAGTTTGTTTCTTGTGTGTTTGTAGGTCTGACTTTATCTATGATTTGTTTGAGACAATGTTAGCATCCAAAGCAGCGTCTGGAGACAAGACTATGAGGAAGAAACCAACAGTCAGCTCACAGTTCCAGGTACATATAATAATAATGATAACTAGTTCTTATATAGCGCATTACACAGTAATGTCTTAATACGCTATACATAAACAAAGTCTTGGAGACAATTGTATGAAGAAGAAACCAACAGTCAGCTCACAGTTTCAGGTACATAAATAATTATACCAAAACTTAAACAAAGTTAATCCCAATACAAGCCCCAACATTTTAAAGAAGCAGCGTCTGGAGACAAGACTATGAGGAAGAAGCCAACAGTCAGCTCACAGTTCCAGGTACATAAACAAAGTTAATCCCAATAGAAACCACAACACTTTAAAGTATATGGAGTCCTGTTGTTTGTAACTTTATTTTGAATTTATCTTTTTGCAGGAATCGCTTCATTCTCTGATGTCTACACTAAATACATGCAATCCATACTTTGTACGATGTGTCAAACCCAATGCTCAAAAAGTAAGTTTTCACCATTTTCATACAATTAAGAAACTGTTTTTAATAATTAATTTTTCATATCACAAAAATGTTATTGATTTTAAACATTTCAGTTCTGATATATTATTTGCACAGAAAGTTCACTGCAGTGCCATGAATTATATTTCTAAATAATCTCACTTTATGAACCTTTATGAACTGATCTGTCTGTTTCTTCTTAAGGCACCATCTCAATTTGACTCATCACTTGTTGTGAATCAACTACGCTACTCTGGAATGCTAGAGACTGTGAAGATTAGGAAGGCTGGCTTCCCAGTTCGGCGGCAGTTTGAGGAGTTCATCAAGAGATACAAAGCCATCATTCTTAAGGAGGATCTTTCTAAAGAGGCAGCTCAGCTATGCAGGCTCCTTCTTATTCGGTTTGATGATAAGAAAGTAAAGTGGCAAATGGGAAAGTCCAAAGTCTTCATGAAGGAAAATCTAGAGAGTCAACTTGAGACTGAACTGAAGAAGGAACTTGGAGTGTTGGCGAGTAAGATCAAAGCTTGTATCAAAGGCTTTATTGTAAGGTAAGGATACAGTAGAGAAAACTAACACACCTACTAAAAAAGTCTCTAGCAAGTAGTAATCTAAGCTTTTGGGTTGTTTTTTTCTTTATCTTGTAGGAAACAATACAAGAAGACCTTGGCACAGATAGTCATTGTACAGAAGACAATAAGAGTAAGTAATAATAATAATGATAATACATGTAATAGTGGCAATTTATAATGCGCCATAACTGTCTAAAATACACTACCGGTGCAGGCAAGATGTAGAAGCAAGATTGCAAAGAGTTGCATAGTTAAGCACAAACATAAGTTTTCAAATGGGTTTTGAAGCTGGAAGAAGTAGTGACTTGTCTCCAAGTTGACTCAGATGAAGAGATGGTTTGATTAATCATGAATAATTCATACCTACCTCTAGAATTATTTAAAGAAAGCTGATGTTATTTGACTCTTGAATTTCACTTTTGTTTAAAGAAATAATTTTACAAAAACTGTTTTTGTTTAGATGCATCAATGTAGAAGATCATTCTTGAACGTACGACGCGCTGTGATTGTCTTCCAAAAGTATGAGAGAGCTCGTGTTGCACGGAAAATCTTGAGAAACTTGAAGGAAGAGAAACGGAAGGAGGAAGAGCGACTGAGGGAAGAGCAGAGACAGAGAGAAGAACAAGAAAGGAGGTACTTATCTACAGGCATCACATTCTAACTACTTTAAGCTGTTTTATGATTTCTTCTTAATCTGAATTTATTTTATTAATTAGGCCTGAAAAGGTCTTTTACTGCCTGCACCATGTGTACAATGTATAAAATACTCTATAAAATATTCATACTTAAAATGGCCAAATATGCCTAATTCTTGGGGGTTTATGACTTTTTTCTTTTAAGACTACAGGAATTTACTGTTTTCCTAACTGCTAAACTTGTTAACATATCCTAATTTTGTTTGCATGCAGAGAACTTGAGCGATTGAAAGCAGAGGCAAAATTGCGGGAACTGGAAGAATTGACAAGGAAGGTATGTACAGCAAAAAGCAAGAAAAGGAAACAATTTGTGTTGAGTGTTTAGATTAGAAAATGAATGCATTATTTGATTATTTATTTACAGCTTGAAGAAGAGGCAAGACAAAGACAAGAAGAAGAAGAAGCTCAGAAGAGGTTAGAGGAGGAACAGAGATTGGCTGACCTAGAAAAGGTTCGGCAACTTGAGATTGCTAGGAAGCAAGAGGAGGAAGAGGCAAAGAGGAAGGTAAGTCTACAATGGGGAAATCCTGTAAGCATACAAAAACTAGCTAAGCAAACTGCTTAGCAGCCAAATTTCAATAAAGTTTACACTTTTGGAACTGGTGCCCCACTCATTTTTTGCTAAGCAGTTTTTTCTGCTTACAGCTTTATGAAATTTGGCCCAGGTCCTACCTTAGATTCAATATATATGAGACTCATTTACTTAACAAGTTGGCTCTTACTAAAATGGTTTACTTGTGAGACTAGTTTTGACTTTAGAATCAAACAATGCATTTATAACATTCAACGTTAGAAGATACAATCACAAACTTGACATCTTTAATTTCTCCTTAATCAGGCTGATGAGCTGCGGATTAAGCTTGAAGAGGATGCTCAGAAGCTTGCTGAGGAACAAGAAAGACTGAAAATTGAAGACGAGGAACGCCAACTCCTTGAAGAAGTTGAGAAGCGTCAGCAAGAGTTGGATCGTTTACGATCTGAACAACTGGAAAGAGCAGAGAGACAAATCATGCATGAGTTTGATCACTCACTTGCACAGGTGTGTGTGTTTACCTGTTTCACACTCTTTGACACTCTTTGACACTCTTTTGCCTTTCTTCAAGAAAATATAAAAGTAGTGACTTCAAGGTTTTTCATCTAGATGGTCTTATTATTCCATAGTGGGATAAACTTTCTTATGATTGTGTTCTTTCTTTCCCAGCTTTGTCTTCACCCCCCATCCCCCTCTTCCCTTGATCCATCAATCACAATGATTACTTACTACCTATCAATTTAACCCAATTGTATTGTCTGGACTAGAAGCCTGGATGATCATTTTGCCCCTCCATGTCTCAAGCTTACCAAGTTCATTAGTTTCATTTAGTATATGAATATTAACATCATTTTATATTACTCCTGCTATCTTTACGCTGCGTAGCTCGCGGCTCAGGAGTCACATGACTTTTATTCTTCTTTGGAGCAGGTACGTTGGGCAATTAACTGTTTTGTCTTGCTATTAACACTAATTGTAACCTTCTAGCTGTGCAATAATCTCTGCTGAGTTAAAGTGCACAGCTTACTTAAGAAACAATTTGGCCTGGACATGTTTACCATTGCTAGAAGACATGCAATAAGCCCTGACCCATGCGTGGAACTAAATTTCAATACTCACAATTATTATTTCTTGCAAGTTTCAAGTGAAGTTCTCTCTTTGATTTCATAATTTAATCCTGAAATGCTTTGTGCATTTCTGAAATAGTTAAGGTTTTTCATTTTTGTCCAGCTCCTAGATGTATGCTCTGTCGGCCCTAATAACTTTTTCTTTATTTGGCTGTTTTGGGATGCGTTGAAAGAGTTGTTACTAAGCACTGAGTATGCCATGTTTGAAAAAAATTGTCGGTTTAAAAAAGTTATATTTTAAAATACAAACTGCCAATGATTGCGAATGAATGCCATTGCAAACTTTGGTATATTTGGTTTTAAAATGAAGTGAGCAGTCTGCTTAAGTAGAAAGTATGCCATCGTCATCAGTTTCATCATAACAATAACTAATTTAATCATTTAATTTTTATTTTTAGCCACCAGAGCAATATGTAAGCCACGACGATCCGCTCGTTTTCTTTTCTTGATGTTGAATTTGTAAACTTGTGCGTAGTTAGATCAGTTAAATTGACTTTTATTTAAATTTTAAACTATTTCTTTTATGAATGGGACATCAGTTTTGACTTGGGTGAAGAAGTTGAGGTCCTATGTTGCCCTTTAGTGTGTTGTAATTGTCGGAGTAATTATTCTTTGTATTATTTATTTTGTAACCCTCTGAAGGAAAGTGCTTCACATTCCATTATTTTGCTGTTTGTTTATAATATTTGATTTGCATGAACCAAATCTTTTAACTATATCAAAGTGTGTCAGTTTGTTGTAAAACTGAAGTTGCATGGAATTTTAAAATGTTGGTATTTGTTATTTTATTGAAAATATTTGTTTAAAATTAGGGCAAATGCAACCCCTTCGCCGTTTGTATATTATTCTTCCCCAAGAGATTGACTCTTAGTTTCTGTGTTATATCTGTCCTGTCTAATGTTGAGTAGTGTACCTGTTTCATATTGTCCTGTCTAATGTTGAGTAGTGTACCTGTTTCATATTGTCCTGTCTAATGTTGAGTAGTGTACCTGTTTCATATTGTCCTGTCTAATGTTGAGTAGTGTACCTGTTTCATATTGTCCTGTCTAATGTTGAGTAGTGTACCTGTTTCATATTGTGTACTGTTGAAAGTGCTGTGAGAAAATACTTTATTTTTTGTATCGGAAAGTTAACAACTCATAACATAAGAGAATGTTTGATTCTATTTCTAGATTGAAGATTCAGAGGAAGATGATGATAATGCATCTAAGAAATCAGATGAAACACATTTCTTTGAGGGTTTCCTTCAAATGAAGACAGGTAGGAAACAAATTCAGAATTAACCCCAACACCAAGTCTATGACTTGATTACTAATGAGGCTAAACTATCTGAGTTTGAAGTGGATCACATTGTTTTGCTGATTAACAAAGTAAGTCTCAAATAGGAATACAGCACCATCTTGAAGTTCAGTATTTGATTTGTTTGATTCCAGGTGGTATGGTCAATTCATGGAAGAAGCGGTGGTGTGTCTTGAGAGATGAAACACTTATGTGGTTCAAGTCTAAACAGGTAAATAAGTAAATGATATTGACATTCTGAAGTTTGTATTAGTATAAGTTAAATCACTGTATTAACTTGGATTTGAGACTTTGCATGGTGGGAGTATAATCAGGTGAGGTTGCGGCAGCACCATGTGTAAATCTCTATGGAGTAGTGTTGGTTCTAAAAAGAACTGGTGATGGACAACTCTTACCGTGAGGTTGCGGCAGCACCATGTGTAAATCTCCTTTGAGAAGTGTTGGTTCTAAAAAGAACCGGTGATGGACAACTCTTACCGTAAGGTTGCGGCAGCACCATGTGTAAATCTCCTTTGAGAAGTGTTGGTCCTAAAAAGAACCGGTGATGGACAACTCTTACCGTGAGGTTGCGGCAGCACCATGTGTAAATCTTATTTGAGTAGTGTTGGTTCTAAAAAGAACCGGTGATGGACAACTCTTACCGTGAGGTTGCGGCAGCACCATGTGTAAATCTCCTTTGAGAAGTGTTGGTCCTAAAAAGAACCGGTGATGGACAACTCTTACCGTGAGGTTGCGGCAGCACCGTTTGTAAATCTCTTTTGAGTAGTGTTGGTCCTGAAAAGAACCGGTGATGGACAACTCTTACCGTGAGGTTGCGGCAGCACCATGTGTAAATCTCCTTTGAGAAGTGTTGGTTCTAAAAAGAACCGGTGATGGACAACTCTTACCGTGAGGTTACGGCAGCACCGTGTGTAAATCTCCTTTGAGAAGTGTTGGTTCTAAAAAGAACCGGTGATGGACAACTCTTACCGTGAGGTTACGGCAGCACCGTGTGTAAATCTCCTTTGAGAAGTGTTGGTTCTAAAAAGAACCGGTGATGGACAACTCTTACCGTGAGGTTGCGGCAGCACCATGTGTAAATCTCCTTTGAGAAGTGTTGGTTCTAAAAAGAACCGGTGATGGACAACTCTTACCGTGAGGTTACGGCAGCACCGTGTGTAAATCTCCTTTGAGTAGTGTTGGTTCTAAAAAGAACCGGTGATGGACAACTCTTACCGTGAGGTTACGGCAGCACCGTGTGTAAATCTCCTTTGAGAAGTGTTGGTCCTAAAAAGAACCGGTGATGGACAACTCTTACCGTGAGGTTGCGGCAGCACCGTGTGTAAATCTCCTTTGAGAAGTGTTGGTTCTAAAAAGAACCGGTGATGGACAACTCTTACCGTGAGGTTACGGCAGCACCGTGTGTAAATCTCCTTTGAGTAGTGTTGGTTCTAAAAAGAACCGGTGATGGACAACTCTTACCGTGAGGTTGCGGCAGCACCATGTGTAAATCTCCTTTGAGAAGTGTTGGTTCTAAAAAGAACCGGTGATGGACAACTCTTACCGTGAGGTTACGGCAGCACCGTGTGTAAATCTCCTTTGAGTAGTGTTGGTCCTGAAAAGAACCGGTGATGGACAACTCTTACCGTGAGGTTGCGGCAGCACCGTGTGTAAATCTCCTTTGAGAAGTGTTGGTTCTAAAAAGAACCAGTTGTGGACAGCTCAACATTTTGTTCAATGTGCTCTAATCGTCTTTCTTATTCTGCTTTCAAACTCTAACAGGAAGCACTTAAGTCTGGTTGGCTCATGAAGAAAGGAGGTGGAACTGGTACCTTGTCAAGGTAAGTAACGATTGTAATAAAGAATCAACAGCAAATTAAACTATTCACAAAGTGTAAAACTCCAAGTGTGAACATTTTAAAATTATTAAATCTAATCTTAACAATTGTTTGTTTTGTTTTATTTTTCACAGGAGAAACTGGAGGAAACGTTTCTTTATTTTGAAAGACTTCACTTTATCTTACTATGAATCAGATAGTAACACGGCAAAGTTACTTGGCAAAATTGACATCAAAGGGGCAACGTAAGTTATTATACCAACAACATTTATATTCATCTTAAGATAGTGATGAAATTGTCTAAGATCTCATGTAAACTTGATCATCTTCAAAGTTGTAATTTTGTGTATCTTCAGAAATATAACAGACAGCAGTTTTGGACGTGAGAATTCTATTGATATAGAGACAGATGGAAGGACTTATCACTTGGTAGCAGACACCGCTGATGATTGCAGGTACAGTTTCTCATCTTATCACTCATATATTATGGCAATCTCCTTTTACTTGGTGCCGTGTCATATGAATTGGACAGAGTTCAAAGACTATAAAATAGTGCAGCTCTTTTAATATGTTCCACACCCTTGAGAGAACATATTACCCCATCACTTAGGGAACTTCATTGGCTATCGACTAGAGAACACATCCATTTAAATATTGCTTTTCTTGTTTGTTAATGTTTGAACAAAACTACTCCTTGACATATTTCCACTTTACTGTCACACTACACTCCTCACTAAATTGGTATTATATGGTTGGCAAAGCATCCTAACGGAAATATCACACCAATTTATTGTAGAGAAAACAATGAAGAAATTGGGACAAACCCCATAGGGAAAATCCATGCAGCCAGGTAGCGACTGAGAACTCAATCCACAAGCAAGGGTCCGGTCTGGGAATCGAACCGGGGTCCACAGAGGTGAAAGGCAGGGACAGAAACAAATGAGCTTAACAAAATGCTTAATTTGCAGATGTATAAATACAAAATATTAATCTTCTTTTCTGTTTTCTGTGTTTTTCAGTGAATGGTACAGCATTTTGACACGAGTAAAGAACTCGCAAGAATTTGAGCTGAAACAGATGCATGATGAGGAGGCAAATCCTAAGAATGCTATTGGATCATTGGATGTTGCTATCATTGATTCTGTGGTTCCTGTCAATATAGCTTCAAAGTAAGTAATTCCATAGTCGCTATGGTTACATAGACCCTTACCATGAAATATGCTTAATACATTCATGCATGTATACAGACCCTATTGGTTGGCAAACCCCATAGAGATGTGCACTCAGTAGACGCACAATCGTTTCTGCGTCACACAGCCATTTTACTCACATACACAGCAGTGCGATGTTTCTTCATTTTGCCAACCAAATGGTTAGCACGCTATGTTCAATTGACATATTTCATTAGAAGGGTCTATTATACTGAGCTTAGTGCTCGCTCACCTTTCATTTCACTTGGGTTTTGTACATTCAAAATGCAAACTGTTAAAATAGTGCATTTTGAATGCTTAATTTTCTGTGTATATTTAAACTGATTTTGTGTTGTACCTATAATCCTTATAAACATATCACTTGTCTAGCTTGTTGAGTTTGCAACAGTACCATTGCAGTAAGATTTACTGTTTGAACTATGTGCAATTCATTGCAACTTTGCCATATTTTAACATTTAATAAACCAGGAGTACTGATGACTTGATTCTGTGATATTTCTGTATATTACTAAGTTTGACTGAGTTCCTGTCGATGAAGGCATGTTTTGTATCTTATTTATTTTAGACCCAACTGTTTTGCAATCATTACTGCTGAGAGAGTGATTAACTTAATGAGTGCTACACCTGTTGGGATGAACAACTGGCTTGCAGGTAGGGTATAATAAACCAAACACAAGAAAGGGAGGAGGTGAAGGGGTGCTTTAGAAGAAAACTGTTGAAGACTCATAATCTTTTCCTGGTCTCATTTACCCAGTCATTGGGACAGTTTTTTTTCTAGCATTGCACTTACGCTCTGGAATCCACTCCCTGAAAACTTGAGGGAAATATGCAACCTCTCCCTCATACAGCAACAACTGAAGACACACCTGTTCACACTTGCTTTCCCTACCATTTGAGAACTCCATCTTGATTGGCGCCTTTGAATGGTTTTCTACAGATTAAAGTGTCCCTCTACAAATGCTGCGTTTTTATTATTATTATTGTTTTTAAGTTATTCTGATTCCCCATCAGCTTTGACTCAGTACCATAAAGGAAAGCGTGCCTACAAGCAAGAAGATATCATCCTGAGTGGCTGGTTGACTAAGGAGAGTACATCTACCGGCACACTGGCAAGAGTCTCTACTGGTTCCCGTAAGAAGCGCTACTTTGTGCTTACTGCTAACTCTATTGAGTTCTATCGAAGCGTAGAGTTACAGCAGAAGATGGGAGCCATTGCTTTTAACAGTCTGTGCTCAGTGACGTTGCCTGATGAAAAGACGTTCAAAGAGGAAGGTACATGTACATTAATCTTAGAAACATTATCCCTTGTAACAAGCTATTTGCGTGTGAGATTTGAATATTGTCTGGTACCATAAGGTGCTTAATCACAAGTTACCACTTGAAGTTCTCAGACTATAGAGACAGTTGCGTTGTCTTATGATTAATGGCAAGCTATTAGGATATGTATGGTAGCAGGGTTTGCTCATCTGGAGGTTGCTATACAATAGCTCGCCCCGAACCATTTGGAATATCAACTGTCTCTATAGTATGAGGAATTCAATTTGGTAACTAATGACTAAGCAGGTCATTGTACCAGACTTTATTCAAATCTAGCTCGCAACTGGCTCATTACTAAAAACAGTTTATTAAGTCAGCTTATTTTAAGTCTGAGCTTTCCTTTTAAGTATTCCTGAAAATAGTCTGCAAAGAACACTTTCTGCATTACTCTCTTACATTTCTAAAGATTGTTTGAAGATTGTTTGATGATTGTTTGAAGGTTGATTGAATCCATAGATCCTGCACTCCTGATACATGCTAATAATTGTGAAGGGGTTTGTGTGTTGTGCGTTTGTAGTGGTCATGATCATAAAACACACTGACTCCTGACTCTTTGCTTGCACTTCTTGCATTGGAATAAACCTCTGGCACTAACCTCATCTCACTTTTACCAGATTATATTTATCCATGTTTAAAGAATCAGCTTAATAACTGTGTTCTGTTTGTTCACACATGCTTGTTAATTTCAAGCACATTGTTGTGTCATGTTTCATTAGTCTAGAGTGCATGAAAGGAAAGATGGATTAATTCAAGGTGAAGTTTAGAATCAATAATCATGGCCCTACATAAGAAGACACAAACAGATTTTCACAGTAATACCAATGTATAGTGACCGAAGTAATTATTTGGGATATTTCATAGAATCACAAAATGCTCCGCTCATAATGACAGTTTTCTTATAAACACTACCAACTACACATAATGTGTTTTTAAAAGGATTGTTCAATACGGTGTTTCTGCATTACATTTTCTCCATCATTTTGTTCTTTTTATTGACTGAGTTATCTTTCATACGTTTATCTTTTTTTTCTCGTTATAAAGCCTGCCCAGCATCCAATCCCAACTCACCAAGCCATAAAACAAAAACTAAAAACAGTCCCACCCACCAACCCACCACACCCAATGGCTCTACACAGAGCCTCAACAATATCAGTTTCAAATCTAGTAATAACATAGTGGCGACTCTCATCCGAAACAAAAAGAAAAAACGCAGGGGTAAGACTGATCAACAGTTGCGTGTTCTTGATTTGCACGCATGTACACAATTTTTTTAAAATGGCACAGAAAATATTACTTTGTCGGCATGAGTGGCATTGTCATAGTGTTTTAATTAGAGACATGAATATGCATGAGGTTTTAGTGTTGAATATTCAAATGTCCATGTGTGATGTTGTCATGTACGTTGTATGTGATAAATTGTGCACTCTGAGTGGTTGGTAGTCATTGTAATGGGTAGCTCTTTTATTTTAATTGGGGGGTGTTTTGGGTTTGATATTAGTTTTATATGGTAATTGTTTTTGAAGAGGAATGACAGTAATTAAGATACTTTTATACACACTGTGAATAGATGAAGTAATGCCAATACCTTCAACGATGGATGTCAACTGAATTTGCTAATTCATGCTTTAATTTTTTCATTTATTTTAAGTGTTCTTATTTTTAGTTCTTTAAGTACAGCAACGTTTACATAGAAATTGAGCAATTTCATTCTGAAACAAATTTACGATTTCTTATAACTCCCAAACCAAATTCCTTTTATTCACAGTTTATTCTGCATGATCCCTGTAATTTGCACAATAAGTTTGTTTGAGTTTGTCCTTAATATGTTAACCATGTTTGCAATAATGTAATCTCTTTATTTCTTGATTGTACTTTAATGCACAGATAAATGCAATAATAATTGGATCTATTCAAAGGATGTGTATGTCATAAAATGTCTGGATGCTTTAGCTTACAAAAACATTTTAAAGTTAACCACCTTTTTTTGTAGGTTCATACTAGTTTTTCATCGCTAGTTGTTTCAAGATTTAGCACAATTTGGGTTTTTTCTCTCTTTTGCTTAGAATAGAAGCAAATCTCTTTTACTTTTACTAGTCACATGAAATAGCTGCTGTGTGTGTCAGAAAGAAAAAAGAACATGACAAAACCAAATGCAAAACGACAAAACAAAACACTCAAACAACTTATCAATGGTATAAACATCCTTTTTTATTTGTGTTTTGTGTTTTATTGATTGCTTATTAATATTGTCAGATATGTCTAATATTCTTGTTTCTAACCAAGCCAATTTTTTGCATCCATTGCCTTCCCCAAACCAATGCCTCTTGCACAGGTAGTCTCGGTAACATCTTATCAAATGGTGTCTTGCCTATAGACACCACCACGCCCAACCAGACAAATGGTATCAAGGCCACGCCCCCTTCTAGCCCTGCCCAGTCCAACTCAATGCGTAGACGATCCAATAGCCTTGTTTCCACTCTTATGAGATCTAGTAAGAGATTAAGTAGGCTAGATCGTGAGGGTATGTATGCTTTGCCTGGAAGCTCCGCCTCTATATGTTAACTCATTAATTATGCAAGCATAGCCTGTTGGTTGATTTGCATGTGAAACCCCTTCTACTAGTCTTCTCATGTTTGAAGTTGCTTAGCTAACTCAATTAACTTTGCGCACTTATTTTGTTGATGTGCTTCATTAGCTGTTGTGAATCCGTTGTACCTCTTCTGCATCTCAACATTAAATGTGGTATTGCCACACTTTGTTGAGGGGTTAGTTGCTTTGTTTATTTTTCTTCTCATTTTTTTTTTATGTGTGTTTTTGTGTGTTCTTGTGCATAAAGTGCCTGCCTTCCACCACCATATGTTAGGATGGCATGGTTGGCTAGTGCTTAAAGCTCCCACCTTTCACCACTGTGTCCCAAGTTTGATTCCTGGCTTAGGCCATTATGTGAGTAAAGTTGTATGTTGGTTCTCTCCCATGCCTCTAAGGTTGTTTCCACAGTCCTCCAGTGAGTTTTCCCTCTGGAATAATTCAAACACTTTTGATCTCTGGCTGTGCTCAGTGGTTATATGTAGGTTAGTATGGCTGTCTGCCAAAGGAGCCCCTTGCTAAACTGGCAGCTCAAGCACAAAGCCACATCCTTTACAATTCAGCTTAGGAGCTGTGAATAAAGGATGGTTAGCCTCCCAAATTATTTAATTGTTTGTTATTTGTCACTTGGTAAAATCCTGAGGATCCCTACTTACAACAGTATTTTCATTATAGTATTGTCTCTTCTAAGCAGCTTAAAAGTTGTATCAATCTAAGTACGATTGGACCTTTTATCTCTAAGCAGGAATGTCTAAGTTGTATACTTTTAACACACAGTTTGTATTTTTTTTGCATGAAATTCACATCTGTTCTTCTTACTTGCAACAATTTCCTTAATGACACATTGCTTCTTCTAACACAATGTGTTTGTATCTCTTGCAAAACTCACTTAAATTGTCTTGATTTAAGTTTCCTTAATAGTAGGTTGTTTTCTCTTGGCCCACAATTATTGGATTCCACTCCATGACATTCTACTTTTCAATCTTATTCTAAATATTAATCTTCAAGCAATCATCGTGTTGTTCCACCCTTTTTGCCAATGTTGACACAATTATAAGTAAATGTAGTAATTAACAGGTGGTAATAAAAAGCCGGGCCAGAAAATATTGAGCCATCAACAGTCCTTCCTACAGAGCATGGTCTGCTATAAAAAAAATCATATAGTTTCAAAAATGTGTTCATTCACTATAAAAGGTTCCTTAAAATAAAAAAATATTTAGGGAAGTTATTATAAAGTCGTCTTAATCTGATGCATTTTAAAAAATACAGGGACATAGATTGACTAAGTTTCTATGCTGTGGGTTTCTCTTTATCCTCACATTGTCATGCTAAGCTATTTCAATAAACTGCATCAGAGTGTAGATGAAGTGGTAGTTGGTAAATCATGTACAGTGTTCAACGATACCATTGTTGTAATGGAAATATCAATACACCAGGAATTCTTGATTCATTTCTTGGTTTCTTCTCTTCTATTTATGTTTCATTTTGTTCATATTTGCAAAGCTACTCTATTGTGGTTTTGTTATTTATGTTAACAAATGTAAATCTTTGGTTAACTTTGTTGGTTGATAGACAGTTTGTGGCAATGCATGCATCTGTATGTTTGCAATGATAGTTTCTACTCAATGGTTATTTTTTGAGACCATGTGTATAAAATGCAATGCATGTATTCAATAAATGATATCCTTTCTTGTTATTATTGACATAAAGTCCTGTTTAATAATCAATGTGTATCTTACTCTATTGATCTTATCTTGATATGTAGGTTACTGGAAGTTTGTTGTACATGGACGTAACTGTTCATTCAACCTTTATACTGTGTCTTATGATGATGCTTGGCAATGGACATATGCCATTCAAGATGTGATTGATAGCAAACCTCTATTGGAAACACCCTTCCAGATTCTAATAAGAGAAATAAAGGTAACTATTTTATTATTCAATGTTTGGTTGGGACTAGTCAATCGAGTCAATTCAGTCAAAATAAAAACTACAGAATACAATAACTAGCCCATAGTGGTTTCAGAAGGGACTAAAGATACAAACTACATTGTAGAATATTTAGCCCATTGGATACCATTGGCTAGTATGAATTAGAACTCCCATTGATGGCCCATTCAATGTAAAGCATTTCGAGACATTATTGTCCAATGCACTGTATAAGAACTAATATAAACCACAAGGGAAACTGACAAAATGGGGAGACCGCCAACATAGGGCTAGATACCTCAGTTGGAAGAGCGTCAGCTCGTTAATCTGGAGGTCATTGGTTCGACTTTGTTGAACCACAAAATCATGTTTAAGAACTAGTTATTATTGTTGTTATTAATAACTCTCATATTGACAGGAATCTGCTATGAACGGAGATCTGACCAGCATTGAGAGAATCTTTAAATTGAATCCCATCTTAAGAAATACTCCTCATGTCTTGAAGTCACCCTTACTGCCTCTGCCGTATGGATTGATTGTCAGTTCCAGTAAGTCACCATTTACCAAATCACTCATTGAGTCATCAGCTCTTATATTTGTGTAGTTACTAAACATGACAAATTTGCCCCTAATGTTATAATGATAATAATAGTGGCTTCTTATATAGCGCTCATATCCGCCACTCAGTGACACTCAAGGTGCTTTAAAAATTAGTATTTTTCTTGCAAGGTATGCAGGACTATGTTTGAATTGTGAAATGTAATGGTTAACAAGGTGCTACGTCCTATCTGAAGAATGAAGCATCATGGTTAAGTGTCGTGCTTAAGGACACAGGTGTCACGACCAGGATTTGAACCCACACTCTGCTGATCAGAAACACCAGAGCTTGAGTCCAGTGCTCTTAACAGCTAAGCCACGACACGACGTATGATTTATGGATATAAATTGGTAGGAGTCTCATTTATTAAAAGTTGGTTTTGTTTTGTATCAGGTCAAGAGAAGGGTTACACCACATTGAATGATGAAGCTGTGAAGATATTTAACTCTCTACTTGGATCAGAAAACCTACCTGACCCTATGCCAGTTATACAGGTGAGATGACGCAGTCAGACCTGGGCCCAATTTCATAGAGCTGATTAAGCACAAAAACTAGCTAAGTACAAGATAAATATGCTTACCAGCCCCTGCCGAATAATCTCCTTGTTTGATTTCTATTTACCCATATGTGTGACTCTCTCAATCCAGAACTCAAAATCAAGTTCTTGAATGAAGTGTCTATACTACAGCATTTCCAGTTTCTTAAAAGCCTTTCATTGTTGAAACGGACTGACATTAAATCTCTACAGAGGCTTGGTAGATATTTTACGCCCAAACAGACTTCCCCCTCCTTTTACACAAAGACATCTTCCATATGGATACTTACCTTCTCAACTGGTTATTGTTCCTTGCAGGGTATTTTGCAAACATGTCACGATCTGAAGCCCCTGAGGGATGAGGTTTACTGTCAGATTATCAAGCAAACAACCGGGGTACCAGACCCTGATAGTCTGAATAATCTACGTAACTGGCAGATTTTGGCTTGTCTCTGCTGTAGCTTCTTACCAAGCAGGAATATTCTCAGATATACACGCTTCCATATGAAGAGGTATGAATAATAATAATAATAATAATAATAATAATAATCTTTGTAACTGGCATATTTTGGCTTGTCTCTGCTGTAGCTTCTTACCAAGCAGGAATATACTCAGATATACACGCTTCCATATGAATAATAATAATAATAATAATAAAGGCCATATATCCAATAAATAGCTTTAAGGCACTGTACATAAAAAGAAGGACATTATACATTATTAAAAGCTAAACAAAATGCTTAAATTGATACAAATCAAACCGGGCAAAACTTTTAAAAAGTACAGAAGGTACAGTTCACAGCAAAACTGCATATGGGTACTAGGGGGTTGTGTTCAATGGATATTATTTATTTCTTAATGTTTGTTATTACTGTCATGGATCATCTTTTTCTTGTACAGCATGTTCATCATTCTAGGATGCTATAAACCCAAGTTGAATGCATCATAGTAAGGGTTAGGGTGAAGTTGATTTAAAGTTAAAGGACACGATCCCACATTCTGCTGATCAGAAACATCGCTCAGCCACGAAACACATTTACATTTACCTCTAAGTAAGCTGTACCATTTGTATTGTTTTTTCCATCAGGCAAATGGAGTTGTTTCCAGAGACTCAGACTGCTCGCTATGCCGAGTTTGCCATCGATGCACTGAAGAGAACGAGATCCAGGGATTTTGCCCCATCTAGAGCAGAGGTCATAGCTATTTTGGTGAGTTGTTGGTATTTATCCCTACAGCAGCTATTTTGGATATCCAACTCGGAAGTCGTAGTAACTGTTGTAGTTTGTTATAGTCTTGTCATGTGTTCTATACCCCAGGACGTTGTGGCTTACTGTCTTTCACAACACACAGCTCCTTCTCAGAAGCCATTAAGTAGCTGTTGATAGTTTGTTATAGTAGTCATGTGTTCTATACCCCAGGACGTTGTGGCTTACTGTCTTCACAATACACAGCTCCTTCTCAGAAGCCATTAAGTAGCTGTTGATAGTTTGTTATAGTAGTCATGTGTTCTATACCCCAGGACATTGTGGCTTACTGTCTTCACAATACACAGCTCCTTCTCAGAAGCCATTAAGTAGCTGTTGATAGTTTGTTATAGTAGTCATGTGTTCTGTACCCCAGGACGTTGTGGCTTACTGTCTTCACAATACACAGCTCCTTCTCAGAAGCCATTAAGTAGCTGTTGATAGTTTGTTATAGTAGTCATGTGTTCTGTACCCCAGGACGTTGTGGCTTACTGTCTTCACAATACACAGCTCCTTCTCAGAAGCCATTAAGTAGCTGTTGATAGTTTGTTATAGTAGTCATGTGTTCTGTACCCCAGGACGTTGTGGCTTACTGTCTTCACAATACACAGCTCCTTCTCAGAAGCCATTAAGTAGCTGTTGATAGTTTGTTATAGTAGTCATGTGTTCTACCCCAGGACGTTGTGGCTTACTGTCTACACAACACACAGCACCTTCTCAGAAGCCATTAAGTAGCTGTTGATAGTTTGTTATAGTAGTCATGTGTTCTGTACCCCAGGACGTTGTGGCTTACTGTCTTCACAATACACAGCTCCTTCTCAGAAGCCATTAAGTAGCTGTTGATAGTTTGTTATAGTAGTCATGTGTTCTGTACCCCAGGACGTTGTGGCTTACTGTCTTCACAATACACAGCTCCTTCTCAGAAGCCATTAAGTAGCTGTTGATAGTTTGTTATAGTAGTCATGTGTTCTGTACCCCAGGACGTTGTGGCTTACTGTCTTCACAATACACAGCTCCTTCTCAGAAGCCATTAAGTAGCTGTTGATAGTTTGTTATAGTAGTCATGTGTTCTGTACCCCAGGACGTTGTGGCTTACTGTCTTCACAATACACAGCTCCTTCTCAGAAGCCATTAAGTAGCTGTTGATAGTTTGTTATAGTAGTCATGTGTTCTACCCCAGGACGTTGTGGCTTACTGTCTACACAACACACAGCACCTTCTCAGAAGCCATTAAGTAGCTGTTGATAGTTTGTTATAGTAGTCATGTGTTCTATACCCCAGGCAGTGTGGCTTACTGTCTACACAACACACAGCTCCTTCTCAGAAGCCATGAAGTAGCTGTTGATAGTTTGTTATAGTAGTCATGTGTTCTGTACCCCAGGACATTGTGGCTTACTGTCTTCACAATACACAGCTCCTTCTCAGAAGCCATGAAGTAGCTGTTGATAGTTTGTTATAGTAGTCATGTGTTCTATACCCCAGGACGTTGTGGCTTACTGTCTTCACAACACACAGCTCCTTCTCAGAAACCATGAAGTAGCTGTTGATAGTTTGTTATAGTAGTCATGTGTTCTATACCCTAGAACATCATGGCTTACGGTCTTCACATTACAAACTCTTTCAGGAAAAATCAGCAAATCATCGATAGGGAGAGAGGTTATCAGAGTGTGACATCGAGGCTTTGGAACACCCTACCTGAAACTAAAACTTTCAAATTCACTTGGCATATTCAAAAACAGTTTAAAAACTCACCCGCATAAAGAAGCATTTTGTTAACTCTATTTTCTAATTATGTGATGCTACTTTTATTGCTTGTTTTTTTTTTTGTTTTTTTTTTTGCCCAGCAGCCGCTTCAAAAGTTTCCTTAATTATTATTATTCTGGAACTAGACTTGTCATTTTCACATTTGCTTTTGACTTTGACCAATGACAGCCAGTTCATTATATCTAATTCTAATTCAGAATTGAACTTTGAATAACAGAGATTTTGAAGAGGAATGCATTTTGAACTATCTATGAAATATTATATTATGTGTAGGGTCGCAGAGAGATGAGTGCGACAGTGTTCTGTCATGGAGATGGATCGTGTCAAATTAATATCAACTCGGCAACAACTGCAGGACAGGTTAGTAAGCATTGCATTATTTAGTCATAAATACCTCGGACAGTTTCGCTATTCCTATTGGTGGAGAGCGCATCACAGGGGTGTGTATAAACCCTTGTTTATGACCAGTAAATAGTGTTGAAACATGGGCGTGACACAAGAGCTTGCACCTGTTCTGATAAGACAGTTTCTTCATTCCTATTGGTCGAGAGCAACGGCTGAAACAGTTGTGCCACATCACGCGATACGCGCGACGCGCACAGCATTCCCTTATAAGGAGTTGTGTACCCGAGGGCTGTAGAGGGCTTTACCATTTCATAGCTGGAGGGGTGTTGTGTTGAAAGAAATCATTGAACAATTCTAATTTTTGCATTTATTTTACTTTTTGACCAAAAAGTTCGGATGTTTTTGACCGAAAGGGTATTTATGAATGGGAATCCAAAGTGTGTTGAATTGGTTTCAACCAGTGTTTTAAACCCGCCGAGGCCTGGTTCTTGATAATTTACCTCGACTTCGTCTCGTTAAAATTATTTAAGAACCAGGCCTTGTTGGGATTAAACCACTAGTTGACAACCTTTTCACCCCACACTGATTCCCCTATTAATGCAATATATAAACCTGCTGTAAATCATGGGTCTAGATAAATGTCACAATCGGTTTGCTCTGTATGAATGAAGTGGCCATTTAGAGAAAGCCTGACAGGAATAAAAGGCACAGTATTCTTAAAATCTTCGTTATGTCTCAACTGTAATAATGTTTCTATCCTATGTGGTACACACTCTAGTGAAGGGGATGGGTCTAGATAAATGTCACAATCGGTTTACTCTGTATGAATGAAGTGGCCATTTAGAGAAAGCCTGACAGGAATAAAAGGCACAGTATTCTAATTATCTTCGTTATGTCTCAGCTGTAATATGTTTCTATCCTAGGTGGTACACACTCTAGTGAAGGGGATGGGTCTAGATAAATGTCACAATCGGTTTGCTCTGTATGAACGAAGTGGCCATGTAGAGAAAGCCATTGAGGACCGGACAGTCATTGCAGATATCATCGCTAAGTTTGAACGATACAAAGCTAGAGGGCTGAGTGATCGTGGGAAACCTTGGCAACTCTTCTTCAAACTCTTCTGTTACTTGGATACTAAGAATGTGGAGAAGGGAAGCATTGAGTATAGTTTCTTGTATGAAGAGGTGAGTGAGTAGTTGAGGTTTATAGAAAGCATCTTCTTAAAGAGAATTTTAATTTACAGATAATTTTTTTCCCCCACAATTATTAACTTTGAAATAGTTAGCATATTTGGTGCTATATTGTTGAATAGCTTGATGTAATTGTTATGGATACTAACTGACTAATTACAAGTTCAGTTGTAAATAACTTCAATGCATTTCCTTTTTTTGATATTATCTTTGAATTTACATTATTATGTTTCCTGTAGGCCTGTGAGGATGTCATACGTGGTTTCTTTCCCACTTCAGCTGAGAAATTGATCCAACTGGCTGCCCTCCGTACACAGTTTGTTCGTGGTGACTATGTCCAGAATGATTGGATGTAAGTCATTTGTTGTAGTTAGCTTACTATAATCTATCATTTGCTCTAAAGCATTACATTAAAGATTAATAACCCACTCTTGAAATTAAGGTGGGCACAAAATTATGACACTTTTGGGTTCGGGCAAATTTGTTTGTATTTACCCAAACTAAATAGTGGACTCCTATAGTGTCCACCATATCTATGAAAAAAGGGCTATTAAGGGAGAAAGGGTACCAACTTGAACATTGTAGACAAACACTGTAACTAAGTGAACATTTTATTACAGTTACATATAAGAATATTGGTGTATTATCTGTTGTTTTAGACGTGAATTGAGTGAAGTGTACCCTGTGGATAGACTTAAATCCCAACCTAAGAAAGACGACAATGACTTCGCTGGATTTCCGATGAAGCAACGAAAAGATAACTTCATATCAGTAAGTTCAAGTATGCTATGGGAGTATGATATAATGTAATAACGAACAGGAGAGGGTGGAGGATTTGAATGGTCTGTTTTTTTAGGCATATGTCATCATTCGCCAGACTTGTTTGTTAAGCTTTATATTACTGCAAATTTATGAGCAAATGTAAAACTGTTTGACCAAAGACTACAACCTCCTTATTTTTCATTTTATAGGGTACTCTGAAAGGATTAGGTGACAAGACACTTAAGAAGTTACAGAAGTCTGGTAAGTTTTATATTGTGTATGTTCACAATAGTTACTTGGCTGAGTGGACTGAAAAGTATTTTTTTACTATTAATTAACCCTTGTCTTAGTTAGGAGCCTTGAAATGGTATTTATGACTTTCATTCTCTTTTTCCAGCTTCTGATGACTCCATTTTGGATTCAGTGTTTGCTGATGAGATCTCAGCTACAACAACAAGGATTGTTGACAAGTGGAAAACACTGAAGGTATATTATGATTATTTAAAGGCAGTGGACACTATTGGTAATTACTCAAAATCCTTGTTAGCGTAAGGTGCAATTGTGTGTGAACCAATTTTAATAAATTAAGAAACTGAACTATAAGCATCTCTGCTGCATCTCAGGAACTTGTTGTCAATTTGAAATTCTTCAGGGAGCTAATACTATTTACTGTCCAGCCTGAAACCATGGTATAATTGCCAACTATAATATTGTTATTACTTCACTAGGGTATTTCTGCAGACAGTGCTCAAGAAGCCTACATGAACATCATCCAGCAATGGAAGTCTTATGGAGCACGTTTATTTGAGGTAGAGAGCACTGATGGTAGATTTCCTGCCAACCTGTGGCTTGCTGTTGGTGCTAGTATGGTTGCTGTACATAAACAGGGGGAACCTAATCCAATTGAAGAGATTACGTATGAGAGGTGAGGGCTGATCAAATTACCATTGGTTATTGTAGCAAAGTGACTTTGCCATTAATTGAGGATATTGAAAGCACCATGTATGGTTGCTGTACATAAACAGGGGGAACCTAATCCAATTGAAGAGATTACGTATGAGAGGTGAGGGCTGATCAAATTACCATTGGTTATTGTAGCAAAGTGACATTGCCATTAAAGGGAAGGTACACGTTTGGTAGTTACTCAAAACAAATATTAACTTAAAAACTGACTTGGTAACAAGCATTGGAGAGCTGTTGGTAGTATAAAACATTGTGGGAAACTACTCCCTCTGAAGTAACGTAGTTTTTGAGAAAGAGGTAATTTCTCACTAAAATAATAAAAGACTTCTAGCTAGAAGTCTTTTATTCCTATATGAAAGCACACAAATTCGTCCAACGAGGGTAGTTTTTCTGTCATCATTTTCTCGCAACTTCGATGACCAATTGAGCCCAAATTTTCACAGGCTTGTTATTTTATGCTTATGTTGGGATACACCAAGTGAGAAGACTGGTCTTTGACAATTACCAAGCGTGTACCTTCCCTTTAATTGAGGATATTGGAAGCACCATGTCACTCTACTGTAGCAGCTTATTTACACCTCGTTGATCACCAGCTTTTGGATAGCATTTGAAAATAGGGGCGGACAAGTCAAAACCCTTGTGTAGTCCACTAGGCCTGTGAACGTTTGTTACTCATAAATGTTGAAAGGATTGTGGAACATTCAATGTTAACTTCAATTTAACTGTTTCTAAATTAGGAAATTTAAAAATGAAAAGAAAAAAGGTTTGTTTTTTTATAAACATAAGTAATTTAATTTGTATTTGACTCCTAGGATACTATCATTTGGAGCACCGATACCGAACGAGTACAAGATAGTTGTAGAAGGAAGACGACATGAATTGTCCTTTGAAACAAACCAAGTAAGTCATTACACCAGAAAGTGCAGGATTTGGTGTTGTGTTGTGTGTTGGGGGGGGGGGGTGTTTTGTTGTTGCTGATGCTTGTTTGTTTTGGGGTTTGTTTGGGGGGGGGGGTGGTTGTGCTTGGGGTTGACTCTATCCATTCTGTACAATCAGACTCTAGTCATTCTGAACACTCAGTTCCACATCAAGATGATAGGGTTGTCAAATGTATGTTTTTTCCCGTACTATTGTGTCTTTGTTATTATGCAGACAAGTTTGTAACGCAAGTTTTTCAAATCCATGAGTAGAGTTTA
This sequence comes from Asterias amurensis, assembly GCF_032118995.1. Taxonomy (NCBI): domain Eukaryota; kingdom Metazoa; phylum Echinodermata; class Asteroidea; order Forcipulatida; family Asteriidae; genus Asterias; species Asterias amurensis. The sequence continues at coordinate 17,715,386 of NC_092663.1, forward strand.
ACCAAGGTTGTCACTTTCTGATGTCTTTGTAGGTCTTTGAGATTGCCAAGTTAATGAAGGCCTACATTAATGAGATAGTCCGGAAAAGGCAAAGTATCTACAGCGTTTCAAATGGAAATATTCCAGAACAAAAACAACCTGTAGCCCTCAACAATTCTTCCCCATTTGATAAATATTTTTGATGAAAGTCACAGTGGTAAGTAATATATACAGGTTTTGATAAAAGATAAGTGGAAATCTACTTGATGTAATATATTTTCCTGTTCAGGCTTCAAGTGTAAGAATAACAATGTGTAGATATTTACCCCTGCCTGAATGAACACAACCAAACACATTCTACCAACAGAAAGAGGATGTCACTACACAAAGCCATTGTCAGAATTATTGTATTAAAACATATTTATTTTACAAGTATAAATATATATAAACAAATACACTTTTTTGCTCTCTGTTTCATTTGATGAATTACATGTCCAGAGAGTATTTTATATTTATCTCAAATTAATGTACATTTGTTTATTTTTCTCCCACACAAATGTGTGACCCCAAAACATGGCTGAAAAGAAGAAGAAAGCTTAATGGGAAGGTACACGTTTGGTGATTGTCAAAGACCAGTCTTCTCACTTGTGTATTCCAACATAAGCATAAAATAACAAGCCTGTGAAAATTTGAGTTAAATTGGTCATCGGAGTAGTGAGAAAATGATGAGAGAAAAAACACCCTTGTTGGACGAATTTGTGTGCTTTCTGATTGGAATAAAAGACTTCTGGCTAGAAGTACTTTATTATTTTTTTAAGTGATAAATTACCTCTTTCTCAAAAACTATGCTACTTCAGAGGGAGCCGTTTTCACACAATGTTTTATACTATCAACAGCTCTCCAATGCTCGTTACCAAGTCAGTTGTTTTGAGTAATTATCAAATGTGTACCTTCCCTTCAAGGTAGTTTTAGTAAACAGTTGACAATTATTTGGAAGGAATCTGCCCATAATCTCTTCATATGTGTGAAAATTTATCTTGTGGATTCTTCAGCCGTCTATATTACGTAAGAACAGTTGTGAAGAATTGAAGACAATTTATTGTTCTTCATCCTTACACGGTAGCACTGTACAAACAAATCGACACGCTTGTTTACTTGCTTTGGATCTACAATTTTATGAAACCTGCAATTTCTTTTTCTTATTCTCAAATACATCAAATACTTTTTATTTCTTCAGAGTTAATAAATATTTCAAGTTTTTTTTTCTCTGGTATTTGTGAATATTCCTTATACCATGCCTTGAAATACTTTCCTTTTGGTGCTATAAATAGTGATGCAGTATAAATGTCAAACCATGGATGCTTAAAGCTAGTTTGGTAAGACATCCATTATTTGTACCATCTAAGTTGGATCATAGTCTTGGTCTAAAGACCATGGCATTTGTGCACACACAACCAACGTTCTGATCTAAGTACACTCCACACTGTACACTTGTAATAAATAAACATAGAGAGCGCTTTGTAATTTGAGTAACAGCGCCCTCTATGATTATTCTTGAATAGTTTGCTGTGTACAGAGATCTGAACATTGGTTGTGTGCGTAGACTCCATGGTCTTGGAACCCATACTAGGTCAGAGTATGAGAAACACAGTTGCAAAACATACAACTAATAAATCTTAAAATACTTTAATATCTCAGCTGTTCTGTTGAGTCTAGCACCACTACTAATAACAAATGACAAAATGAAGGACTTACCAACTGTCTGAAAATATTGTGTTGACTTTTTTTGGCACAAATTGTAAACTCTGAAGTTTTCTCACAAGTTTGATAAGATGTAAATAATTATGTTGATACTAACTGTCTATTGTGATTTAGACAATGTTTAATATAGCAGAAAACAAAGGTACACATGTCGTTATTTTCATTTTGTTTCCCTTTAAGTTTAAAGAAAAGTAAAAGGATATTTTTATATTCATGTGGCGTGTCTGTATTTTTCCCCTATAGACTATGTTGCATTTTAATTTAAAGCAAAAGTTTCAACTTATAATCAGACTTTTGAAATAACAGAGCTACGGACAAGCTTACATGTAGGTACAGAATGACTTACTGTGTAAGGAAAAAGTAACTTTAATTCAACCATAATAAAGAATGACGAATTATGTAAAGGAAAACCAACTTCAAAGGCAGTGGACACTATAGAATGACGAATTATGTAAAGGAAAACCAACTTCAAAGGCAGTGGACACTATTGGTAATTGTCAAAGACTAGTCTTCACAGTTGGTGTATCTCAACATACGCTTAAAATAGCAAACCTGTGAAAATTTGAGCTGAATTGGTCATCAAAGTTGTGAGATAATAATGAAAGGAAAAAACACCCTTGTGTCACACGAAGTTGTGTGTGTTTAGATGGTTGATATTGAGACCTCAAGTTTCTCACAATGCTTTATACCATCAACCTCTCCCCTTTACTCGTCACCAAGAAAGGTTTTATGCTAATAATTATTTTGAGTAATTACCAATAGTGTCCGCTGCCTTTAATTTAACCATAGTTTAAACATCCACAGATAGTTAATAACAATATGATGATTTAGCAGAGATAATGTTTTATTGAGCAACACATTTATTTTGCATAGAACATTTCGGTCATTATTAGAAACAGGTAATGAACTGAAATACCACATTATGTACCGTATATGAATTGGTTACTGGCTCATCAAAGGATTTACTGATGAAAGTTTTGTCTTTTATTCAATATTTCCTGCTGAGGTTATAGCAGATTTTGCATGTACATGGAACTAAGCTTAATCTAAAGAATTGCAGTTAACGTGCGTTGGAGAGGTAATCAATTTGCAGAAATAGCTATTAGTGCATTTTTTTCCCTCTACCAAAGCTTTCCGAGTAATTGACAAACATTTAAACTCAGGTACTTTGAAGCTTCACAAAGGGCTAAATGCAAACAAAAATAGAGTTTAATATTTTTCTGTTGTAACTTTTACTTCGTACGTGTTAACTTTCTGATGCAATATACCATAACAAATGTACTCTATAAGTATGTACAAATAAACTCCGATTTGCTACTAATAAATACAAACATTTTATACAAAATTTCTTCTTAAGGTTACGGTTTTATTTTTGTCTTAATGTGTATCTGTCCATTTTTAAGAATTTTGACAAGAGCAACTTTGTTTAGTGTTCATTGTATTCCTACTGTCTTATGGCAAAATTGGAGACATTCCACACACTACCATCTGTACAAAAGCCGGCGTCCCTCTTGCATCCTGTGACGACTTCTGCTACCTGGGGTGCAACGTTGCAGATAGCCGAAGTGCCATTCAGCGACGACGGCAGCTGGCATGGGTCGCCGCTCGTAAACTCACACCTGTGTGGGATGGAGTAGCCAGCGATAAAGCCAAAATGCAGCTCTTCAAGTCCACAGTCGAGACAGTGCTTTTGTACAGCTGTGAAGCTCTAGCGATCACTGACACCATGGCCAAGAATCTCGACGCCTCTCACCGTGCTCTCATGCATTACAGCCTCGGTGTGCACTTTCCAGTACGACTGTCCAACAAAGACTTGTACTCTCGCACATGTTTAACACCTGCCACAACAACCCTGCTGAGAAGTCGTCTTCATTTGATCGGCCATGCTCTTTGGAGACCTGAGGTGCCTCTCGCTACCTTCTTAAATCCACAAAACCAGCCATCTGAACCCTTTTGACAGGGTGGAAGCCTCCACTGCACCTACAGTACATATTACAGCCTATAGACGACCTCAACGCAGTCGGCCTACAACACGATTAAGCTGTTAAAGCTGCCCAGGATCTGCCTGGATGGCACAGACGAACTTCTATTGTTGGACAAACCTGTGGTCACAACGACTCGAGCTGAGTTTGGCCTGAGTAGCATCAACTACATATGGCAACTGTTTGTTTCAGAGTAATTGTGCCAGTGGTGGGTTTGAGGAAATAATTATGGAATTAAAAACCTTGTTTGCTGCACTCAAACTTCAAGGTAGCCTAGATGTCCTCACAGGCTCTGTAGCTTTTTTCTAGAAGTCTTTCTTTGTTAATCGAAGGAAATATTATAATTCCTTCCCTGGAGTTTAATCTGTAATGAAATAACACAATATTAATTTAGTGAAACAAATGTTTGTAACATTCTCTCTATATAAATTTAAACAAAGCTGTGAATGTTTCCTGCAATTTGAAAGCAATTTCAATCTGATGAAATGCTGTGTCCAAATCAAGCAATTTTGGCCAGTGCCACAGCTCGATTGATAACATTCAAGAGCAGCTTTTATACGTTCTGGTCATAGCAACTGCCAAGCAATCAATTTGGAAACAACCTGAAGACAAAAACCTTCTTAAGTGATCTCAAACTGTGATTGGCTTAAATAAGTTGGGCTGTTTGAATCTGGGGTTCGGTCTTAAAATAATAAGAGAGTTGCAATTATTCTGACAAATATTCTGGGCTGCTCTAGTCTCAAATGTACCAAATTATGTACCTTTTCTTTGTTCCGTTCAAGTCCTCTCAGCATGTCTCTGACCAAAGTCAGTCGCTCAGACTGCTCCGTCTTATCCTCTTCAAGATCCTTACACTGCTGCTCATACTCCCTTCGGTGCAAGTCAAGAGCATTGATTCGCTCTTCTATCTTCCTTGACTCTTCTCGAAGTCTGTCTTGTTCGTTTGAGATGTTCCAAACTTGTTTCTATACAAATATAAAAGGGAACAAATCCACAACATTCATACTTGTCAATACATATAATAAGTATGGTAATTTGAATTTTGTTGAAGGAAAATCAGCCACTATACCTTTTGTTTTGCTATTTCTCTATTTTTTCTTTCCATTGCTGCTAGAATCTCTTCTTCTTCACCTTCCATGGCTTCACAGCGAATTAACAGATTCTGATATTCTGTCAAATACTTCTGGGCTTGCTCCTCTGGGCTTATTTTCCTCCTACCAGTATTCTCTACTTCTGTCTCTCGATGATCAACAAAACCTCCAGTCCTTGATTCATTGTCCACTTCATTTCTTAAATGTGAAGAATGAACTTGGACACCCCTATGTTCTGATTGGTACAGTCGATTTGTGTTTTGGCTCACTGAACCCACTGGAAGATCTGATTTGTTTAAGGGGGTGTATGATTGGTGGGATGTTAATTCTCCTTTGGATTTGATTGATGCTAACTGACTATTGACTGCTCCTGCTGAAATAACTTGCTGGAGTGTTGAATTAATTGTTGTTGAAGTCACTGAAATAAGAAAAGACAATCTTAATATCTTCAACATGGCATGCATCAAACTCCTAGAACATTGGAGGAATGAATGTCATCCATTTGCATTATTTTTCCAGGTACAGTTTTGCTTAATGTTTACATTTACAATTATTTAAAGTAAAATGAGTTATACTTTGAGCTGTTATATTGTGTTGATCTTATTGTACCAAGATAAAAGCAAAACAAATGATGTACAACTGCATGATATTATTCTTGTTTCATGAAGGAAGTTAAGTGCTTGGAAGATTTGGCCTCTTTAAGAAACTGTTGTGCACTGAAGCAATGTAGTAACCCCTCTAAGCCTTGCAATTGATGAAGTAGGAACACATGTTAAGTTTGTTTACCTCTGGTTCTACATGTTGGACATTTAATTCTGTCCTCTGCACAAGCTTCACATAGTGTATGACCACAAGGTATAAGAATAATTGGAGTGTGATCTGGGGCAACCTGGAAACAAAAGCAAAAAGGTAAATTATCAACATAATCAAATATAAAAACACTCCTACATTTACCCAGACATATATGGAAGAGTATAACCTCCTCCATACAATAAACAGTAAGTGCAGCTTTTTTTGAAAACATTTATAAATACTTAACTTCATCTGGTTCCCTATGGATTCAAAATTTCCATAAAAATTGTTCCACAAGTTAAGAAATTAAGAAGTTTACATTATTACCATAAACTGCTTGCACTTGCTGCATTTATGACCAGACTGTACACTGCTTCTTCCCTCTTCACTTCCATCATCTTCTAGGATGCTTATTCCCGAGTAACCAATTGAGTGCATCACTTGATTCCGTTCAAGCTTTAAATCAGCCTTAACTTTACTTGCAATGTGGTCAGCGAGCTTATCAAATGCATCCGGCTCCATTAATCCTGCACTGTTTCCTTTTGATTGAACGACACCAGGAATTTCATTCTCACTTGATTGGTTTATAGTTTGCACTATGATATCTGATTGGCCACCTAGTAACTTTGTGGAATGTGATTGGACAGCTATATCGGTAACATAGTCTGAATGGTTGTAGCCTTTCTGTTGGCTATGATTTGATTGGTCTGATTTTCCCTGTGTTGCACCTGGATGATAAGTTCTCACATTTGAGTCTGTATTCCAGTTCTCATTTGGCTCAACAGCAAAGTCCAAATTTGGTTCTGAGGCAACATGAGAGACTGTTCCATTTAGATACCGTTCACCAGAACCTCCTAGGTTTGGACTCTTCTTTACTGTTCCAGTATCACTTCTTGATGTTGTCAGATGACCTGTTGGTTGTCCTGATGACTGAGGTCGCCCATCTTTGACTTTTGGGTTTAATCCTCCCTTTCCTCTTGAGCTTGTTTGTGCGGGCAAAACAGATTTATGGCTGATTGGACGAGCTGGGGATGCAGATCTTGCCCTGACTGTTACAGGCTTTTTCTTTGAGTTTCCGGAGACAACCCATGAAACAGTGTCTATTTTGGATAAAACAGAGCAAACAAGTTGTTTATTGAGTTATTGTTGCAAACCTATGTGTCCAAGATAGGGGCCTACTAAAGAGAAACCCCACACAAGCAAAAATACCAGTTTCATAATAAAACAAGGCTGCACATTGCATATGACTGACAGATGATTTAAAGGAACACGTTGCCTTGGATCGGTCGGGTTCGTCTTTGGATAACCGTTTGTTATCAAATGCATATGGTTCGAAAGATGTTGTAAAAGTAGAATACAATCATCTACACAAATATGCCTCGAAATTGCATGGTTTTCTTTTCACCTCGTCCAATAACACGGTTAGCCATTTATGGGAGTCAAAATTTTGACTCCCATTAAAAGGCCGACCGTGATAGTTCGCGACGTAAAAAGAAAACCGTACAGTTTTGAGTGATACTTGTGTGGATAATTATATTCTACTTTTAAAACATCTTTCTAACCATATGCATTTCATAACAAACGGTTTCAAACGCTTTTTATAGACCAACTCGTCCGATCCAAGGCAACATGTTCCTTTAAAGTCACCTGGAAGTGGTATTTTTTCAAAATAAAGCTTTTGTCACTAATATATGTGTTTTGATGAGTGGAATGTGAATAAACAGTTAACTAAGGTTTTAAAAAATCAGTTATTATGTTATTTACAAATTTAAGAGTAGACCCCGACCCGAGAGGGCGCTGTTTGTGACGTCAATCGAGGCAGACTTTGCCTGTAATGCGTAGAGTAAACACAATTGCAAAGTGCGGACCAAGTCGTGAGTTTGTACATTTCAATTTTTTTTTTTTTATTTCCCGGCAATGCCGACCAGGTGTATTGCTGCTGAATGCAGAAAAACACTTTTTGAAATGTACCAACTCACGACTTGGACGTACATGTACTTTGCACGTGTGTTTACTATACGCATTGCAGGCGAAGTCTGCCTCGAATGACGTCACAAAAGGGGTAGGCAAACAACTTTATATATTTTTTAAACATAAAATCGTGACAAACAAATACTAAAAAAATTGTTTTATTGTTCGTAAGCATATACTCTTATGTTTGAAAGAAAAAAAAATCTATTTCCAGGTGACTTTAAGAACAATGATCTCATTAAAACTTCAACTGCTCATTGTTGCCAAAATAATTGTTAAATATTTTCGCATTTGTTAAAATGAAATACTTTTTTACTATTGCAGTACATATAGTGTGGTGGTTGAGTCATTTCAGTTCTACTATTGTTCATTTTTTGTTCTTATAAATGTCCATTCTCTGAAAAGAACTTAAATTTGAAAGCTCAATATATTCGTTATTTAAAAGATGAATCCTGACCTGGTTTATTTGTTGTTTCTTTTGCTCCTTTACTGCTCCCTCTCCCTGTAGGGGCCAGTCTAGAAGCAGATGAAGACGTTTTCTCACTACCTCCTGACGAAGCTCTTTGGTCAAACCAATTTCTCTGCATACGTTTAATCTCTTGGACCTTTGGAGAAAAGCATAAACCCCCAAATAAATAAGTAACAAGGCACTTAATACAATAAATGTAACAACAAACCTGTAAACATAAAATACTATACACATTAAATTGTATAATTGAAGATTTTTCAAGACCTTTATCTTAACATGCTTAAACCAAAACTTTATTTAATTAAGGGTCACTTTTAAAAGGCCTTAAAACTTGCAGCATTTTAACAAACTTTAATATTTTTAAACACTAACAGCTATATATGACTGCTACACACCCACTCGCACTTTTGGCGGCAGTTGTCCAATTATAGCCAACGAACCTTGAGTATCCTATCCTAGCTAGCTGTAGGTAGGAAAACGTAAACTTTTTAATCCGACGTTGCAAAATTATCTGAACCTCAACAAAAACAAAGTGCAAATTACTTACTTACTTACTTACTTACGATTGATGGGAGAAATTGTTTAGGCTTATGCCTTTGTGACCCCATATCCTATCATTGATTCCTTCCAATAGGCATCGAGCTCTTTCCTCAACAATTACCTCAACAACTTATTTTGACAAAGTAAGGCAAAACTTTAACTCAGTTTAAATATGGCCTACTGACCTTTTCGGACACTTTGATGTTCTTTTTTGAAGCTGAAGCCATTTGTTCAACATTATCTGTCAATTGCCTGGTGTTGGAACTGTGTAGACTGTAGTGGGTTTGTTGGTTGGATCTGCAATTGCAATGCACTGGCAATATACCGCTGCACTAGTTTACTTTTCTGGAAGCGTGTCTTTATTATTTTATGACAGAACCATGTTTCATCAGGACATAACTCGATAATCATGGAATATGGGCACGACTGTTTACGAAAAAAGACACTATACATACTGGGAAGCAGAAGTTAAAACACAACTGCCACTCGGCTAGCAACAGAGAGAGACACGGTAGATAAGAGGGGAGACACGACGCAAAGCGACAACCGCAAGCAACAGTTTGTTTATGATGGCCATCTTGAAATTCCTTGACTCTAAATCTCGTCATTTCCCAATCGTAAAAAAAATAAAAATAGTCAAGCTATAGTATATATCAATTAATAATATTTTGACAATGAAAAGTATAAAAAAGATAAAACAAAATTCTGAAGGGACTATCTGAGGCTTCAAAGCTCCAAAATAAATTAATCTACTGAGTTGACAACAGTGAAATCGCGTTAACAGCGTGAACTGCATGGCGGCCATTTTAAAGTTGATGGATGTGTGTTGTCAACTTTTGAACTGTGCCGTGTTTGTCGACAGCAGCATTATGATAACCATTTCCTGTTTCTGTCTTTGCCAGAGTTTGATGAGACATCCAAGAGACTAAGGTACTTAAAAAAAACCTTTTAACAATAACAGTGTATCCCATCTATTTTCTATTAAGCGAGTTTCCAGAACAGACATGACTGTTATTAAAACTGTTGGGTGCAAACTTCCATCCTCGCGCAAACTTCAGCCTCTGCTAAGCGCGCAAACTGATGGCCCGATTTATTTTGTGTATGTAGGTTTAAGCCCGAGCACGCAAATTTCAACGAGCCTGCGCACCAGATGTTCCACGCAAATTTCAAGCCTTGCGCAAGGTTGGTGCTGTCAGTTTTTCTTTCTTCTTCTACTCTAATTTTTCTATTCTACTGCTCTGACTGACTGCTGTATGCCCAATAAACATGTTTAAATCTCTGTCCTTAAAGCCACTCGACAGCTTTGGTAATTGTCTAAAGACCAGTCTTCTCACTTGGTGTATCTTAACATGTGCATAAAAATATAAAATAACAAACCTGAGGGGGGGGGGGGGGGCTGAGAAAATTTGAGCTCAATTGCCTTTTTTGGTTGTCGAAGTTGCAAGAGAATAACGTTACTGGAAATATGGAAGACCCTTGCTGCACAAGTTGTGTGTGCTTTCAGATGCTTGAATTCGAGCGTCAGCTCATCAGGTGTTGTCTCGAATTCAATTTGAATATTTTAGTGAGAAATTACTTTTTCTCTAAAAAAACTATGTTACTTCAGAGGGAGCCGCTTCTCTCATAACACAAGGTTTTGTTTTGTACTTTCAACAGCTCTCCAATCCAACTTGGTTGGAGTCCAAGTTCAGTTTGCTCGTTGTTACCAAGTAAGTTTTTATGACTTAAGTTTTTAAACCACAAATCAAAAGTTATTTCCACGACTTAATATTCCACATTATACTTTTTCAAAAAGAATACTTGGGAATTTAAAAGAGTTCTTTATTAATTAAGACCAATACTAAAGTCCAAATGGCATTTCCGGGGAACTGGGCAAGCAAGCGAACATTACGGTAACTTTATGCCTTGCAGTTCATGTCGAGCTTGACCATTGACAAAATATATCGTGCAAACTTCATCCGAACACGCAAATATGCCGCACGAGCTTCAGGCTCTCACGGCTAGTTTGCGGCCAACAAAACCAATCGTGCATCAATGACAGAATGACAAACAAACGCAAGATTTTAAACAAATTTGTTTTACTTCCTTTCTTTAGGTTTTTAAGTAATCTTGGACCATAAAGACATGATTTGTGACCAACATGTTTAAAATCAGTGAAGAAGATTTTGCACTAGGAGATGAGGTAAGCATTATTAATGTTAAGTAAGCCCTTTTAACACGACAAAGTCAAACTAGGGTCCTTGGTCTCTGGCGCCAGTTGTCTTGACCAAGGACGTTGGTCAAACTCAAACTGGACTTTTCACAGCTAGCGTACATGTACTTCGCTAACACATGTGTTGGTTACCAATCATTTTCCTGCTCTGTCATAATCGGCGGCCCCTAAAAAAGATTTTGTTTAGGACGAAGATGCGCGAAACATTCATATTTCTACCTCCATGCTCCGACCACCAAATTCCATTGCCTGAAAAAATAACAATTAATAATAATTCACTTGGGAGTGCAGATTCTTAACGATGAATGTTGTCATAAATCTTGCACCCATTTTGTTGCCCACTGAAGTTTTCTTTAAATCAGTGTCGATCTATGCTCGATCATGAACTTTTTGATAAATTGTTACGTAGGCCTACTCCTAGAATTATGCTGGGATTTCATTTAAAAAAAACATCTAAGAGTTTTAGAGAAAATCAAATTGATTTTCGAGAGTGAACTTTTTAAAACATCTCTCAATGATCTCATGCTAATATTGTAAACTTACTCTCTTGAAGGAGTCGTGCACACATAGTCCCATAAACACGCTAAAAGGTTTAACGTTAACGTATAACGGGGTCGAACATCTTGATTTTCTTGCATCATGCGTTTCTTCTTGCACGCATGCGTGGTAGCTCCAGCTAGACCAGGGTCCTTCATTTTGCAAGCAATGTTCATTCACACAGCATGCACGGACGATCGTGGTATAATTTTCACAACGTTGTGTTTGTGACGGAGGTCTGGACCAGGGAACCGTGCCTATTTAAGCAGAGATACCTTTCACACGATGTGGATTAAACACTGTTGTGTTCTTAAGACCAAGGACCCCCTGCTTATTTTCCTCAGGTGAAAAGGACTTAAGACACTGCTACTTGTGAGTGGGTTGGGAATAAGTTGTCAATGCCCTTATCGAGGAGATGATAATTTATACTGTGGATATTCATCAACTTGTTTTTCTTCATTTTTATTAGAACTTTTGGTCTGGGGCTTTGTCAGATGAAGCTCCTGGTGCAGAATTGTTGTCAAGCAACTGTTTGAATGTTCAAGGAGGTTCAGATAATAAAACTACTGGAAGCCTTGCATCTGATAATCGCGTTCAAGAAGGAAAGTCAAGAATTGCTACCGTTCAGAAAGGAAGCAATCTCAATTTTGCTGATGCTTCTAGTAAAGCTATGACACCAAAAGACCTCAATATTGGACTACATGTATCTGCATGTGTTACTTCAGCGAACCTTCCCCAGAGAAAATTTTCTTTCAAGCCCAAATCTCCAAAAGGTTGCTTTCAGAGCATTTCCATCAAAACTGTTGAACAAGGAATTATTAGCACAGGCAAGAGTGTTAGACCAAATGATAGTGTATGTACTTCCACTGTAAACAACTCAAATCTTGCAGTTGTATTTGGAAGCAAAGAACTCAGAATTGTTCAAGACAAGAGAAAGAAAGTCCCAGCAGAAGCAAGCCTACTCAGACCAATTTCCTACCATGCTGGAGTAACTCCAAACTTCAGTCAGTCTGCTGTCACATTGAATGCTGAGGAGGAAACACATAAAAACATAAAGAGCACAAATCATCCAAACTCAAGATGTACAGTAGGGGTTGATGATAAGACCATGACACCAAAGGAACCACAACTCAGAAATACAATGGAATGGTTTCAAACTCCAACCACAACTCAACCAAGTCAAGCTTTAACTAAGCAAGGTAAACTATTAGACTCCAAAGTAAAGACAAATCTGCAGATGGTTTCTACTGAAAGGGTTGACAATTTTGATGACCAATTCAACTCGTGGGAGGATGACTTTGATTGGGATTCTGTTATTTTACAACCTTCAACCACTGTCACCAAAAGTGTTTCTAGAGAAGAGTCAAAATCAAGATCAGCAAATCCAGCCACTCCACAGCCATGTACAGTAAACAATGTAAAACAAGACTGCAATACATCACAACCATATGCAGTGACAATGGATACTAGCCCTGGAAAGTCTTCAGGAAAGATTACCCAACAAAGACCAATCATAAACCTTGTGACACTATCTGATCAGGAAAGATGTAATCAGCTTCAGAACAACCCACCAAGAACCAACGTTCTACCCTGTACTCCTTCAAACCTTTGTCCCATTCAAAGATCAAGTACCCCCATTCAACTCAGAATGAGTACCCCTTTACGATCTGGAACCTCAGGGTGCAGACCACCTGTATCCAGTTTCAACAACAAGTTTACCTCACAAGGTGTCCCATCAACTCCAAATATCACAAATTCAAGCACTCGACAGTTTACACCAGCACAACGTTTCCACAGCCCTGCAAACCGAAGTCACTATACTGGGAACCAGAGTGGTAGAGCGTTTACCACACATGGAGCTAAACCCCAGAAGACAGTTATGACTACCCCTCAGACATCGTTACTGACATCTAGAGTTGCTCAACTGTTCCAAACACCTACCAGTGTAAAAACTGCAACATCGCACACAAGAGTAAGGAAGTTTCCGGGTCCTGCTGGTGTACTACCACAATTAGTAAGTGTGAAACTGTTTTATTAACAGTGTCTAGTGAATGCATTATTTAAAGACACTGGACACTATTGGTAATTGTCAAAGACTAGTCTTCTCACTTGGTGTATCTCAACATATACATAAGATTACAAACAATCGGTCGTTGAAGTTGCGTGATAATAATGGAAGAAAAAACACCCTTGTCACACGAAGTTGTGTGCTTTCAGATGCTTGATTTCGAGACCTCAAATGCTAAATCTGAGGTCTCGAAATTAAGTTTGTGGAAAATTACTTCTTTCTTAAAAACTTCATTTAATACTACAGAGGGAGCCGTTTCTCACAGTGTATTTCAACAGCTCCCCATTACTCGTTACCAAGTAAGGGATTATGCTAATAATTATTTTTAGTAATTACCAATAGTGTCCACTGCTATCAAGTCCTCTCAGTTCATGCCATTATCAACTTTTTAACCAGTGCACAAGAAATCATGACATGTTTTTTTTTTAGTGTTTGTCTTTTGCATACTTTATGCATACTTTATTATAGTTTGTGCATGAATATGATAAAATATTGACAAGCTGTAACACATGTCCAGCAGTGCACATGTCCAGTGTGTACATGTAAGTTGAACTTACAAATTTCTTTGTAAAACAGTAACTAAAAGCAGAGGTGAGTTGCATGTTGGAAGTAGTACGTATACCAACGGATCCCTTCATTGAGAATATATATAATGAATACCATATCATTGATCACTTTGGTTTGTTTACTCCACCACATTTGTTTTCCAGATGGAAGGTCAGAAATTGAATGATCTCTCTGAATTAGTGTCTCCTGAGACTACACAGGATGTTCCAAAGTCAGGCTCTACAAAGTCAAAGGTATGTTAATGTACAAATATGTTGGGTGTTTTGTATGAAATACTGTAGTCTATTGATTTTAATGCTATTGTTCTGTTTGGTAGTTGACTTTGTCAGTGTGAAATGTTCTTTGTGTAATAACCATAGATTTTGTATTTTGGTTTGAGTGATAGTAACCATGTTTTCTTACATGACAGGATACTAGTCCTACAAGATGATTACAAGTACAAATCACTTGCTTTGTGGTGCTTGCTCTTTTCATTGTGTAGTTACCTAATCACTAGTTCAATTAACATGAACATGTTTCTTTCTCAAAGACACTGGACACTATTGGTTTATTCAAAGACCAGTCTTCTCACTTGGTGTATCCCAACATATGCATAAAATAACAAACCTGTGAAAATTTGAGCTCAATTGGTCATCGAAGTTGCGAGATAACTGTTAGAACCTGTTGGTTCACACTCACCCTCATGCTGTCAAAAACACTGCAGACTAAAGTAGCTTTACAACACGTGTTCACATGTATGTATTATTAAATGGCTAAAGTTTTATTTGTTTACAGTTTATCCCTTCTGAAGATGATGGTGAAGCCGACTTCTCTCATGGAGCATGGAAGAGAATGAAAGTAGATCTTGACTTGGAGGATGACAACCAACACTCTATCCTGGCCAAAAACAACATTGCTTTGCTTTTAAGAAAGGTAGGGGAAAACGCCTCTCAACTTTACCAAGCTAAAAGTTTGTGGTACATTTTGAGAGAAGATTTTTATATAAATTTAACTTTAGTTTTAAGGTTATTTCTGTAAAACTTTTGTTTTTTATAGAGCAAATTGTTTAAAAGGAAAGACAGGTACTAACAAACTGGGTAGTAGTTATTGTAATTGAATTTGACCTGTTATTGGGTAATTCTGACGTACTGTTTGTACAAATATTTTGTAATTATGTTTTTTAGTTATTTCTATCCACTTGTCTGATAAGTACTGATTCCTCTTTATTACAAAACTCAATTTGAGCAACTTCTTGTAGTGCAGTAGTGCTAAAGCCCATACACTAAAAAAAAACATTGAAGACTTTGTAATTAGAAATTTTAGTGAAATGTTATTATGATGTTTGTTTCAAGTTGTAACTTTTGTCTACATGTATCGACTCAACAGGCTAGTTTGAAGCAACTGACAAAAAACAAAGTGCCACACTTGTGTGTAATGATCAAATCCATTACCATCAACACAGACGCTAGTGTTGTGTTGAGAGATCCAACTGGTGAGATACAGGGTACCATACATAGACGTCTTATAGAGGAGCATCAAGCTGAGTTGAAACCAGGGTGTGTCTTGGTTCTCAGACAGGTCAGTTACAGTTTAATTTAAAACTCTTCAATTTGTCATCATCATTTTTTTCGTCTGACTTAACTTTTTCTGTTTCATAACGTTTTACTGAAGGCACACTTTGAAATTGGCAGAACATGAAGTAATATTTCAAGGTTTCTTTAAAAAGTATCGCCATTTGATGTTGGATTTAATTTTTTTTTATGAGACTGAGTTGAGTTCTGTTATCTTACTAGGTTGGAGTTTTAAGTCCGTCTCTTCGGAACCACTATCTGAACATCACTCCAAGCAATCTGATACAGGTCTACCCCAGTGAGTCAACCCACTACCTGTCAACTCAACAAAACACACCCAACTCATCTAAAACAACTTTTAAGAAGTTTTCTTATCCAGCACAAAGCAACCTGGAAAGTTCTGAAACATTTGAAGGGGTGGACAGAGTTGATTCTGGTCAAGTAAAAAAAGGTACTTTAATGGCTTCAACAAATAAAGACACTTCTAATTCGGAGTACGTGAACCCCTGCAAATACAAGAATCAGAATGACATGGTTTTCAATGAAAAAGACCAACCCTCAATTCATGAAGGAAATTTACAAGAAGATTTCACTCAACTACTTGCTGACATCGGTGAGGACTTTTTCGGTGATTTCTGAGAAATTTAAAGACTTTTCTCCTTTCATGGGTTCATCATTTACCTCAATTTAACAAAACAAACTGTGTTGTAGTTTTACAGTCACAATTGTTGTTAATGGTAAATACACCAATGAATGTAAGCAGGAAACTTAATTTTCGAATTCTTTACAGATTTTAGTTAATTTCAAAAGTTATTACAATTTTTTAGGAATATGCTTTGTCACACTTGTTATGATGAAATCAATTTGGTGTTATTAGCTGAAATGTATTCAGTAAGTGTTTTATAATAGATTAAACTGTACTTGTATGCAATTCCTATAACCCAACCATGTACATGTAAGATTCAGCCTCATTGGATGTGGGACACAGAAGCGTGAATTAAAGGGGTGTGTCTTCATGACCAAAGTAGGCCTGTGGCTGTACATGGAATTATGATCTATCATCCTATTACTGCATGCCTGCCCGTCCCTCCCTTTTATCAGGAGTGATTGGTTCTTGCTGTTTGTTACTGGGTGAGAGTTGAATTAAAGGAGTGTGTCTTCATGACCAAAGTAGGCCTGTGGCTGTACATGGAATTATGATCTATCATCCTATTACTGCATGCCTGCCCGTCCCTCCCTTTTATCAGGAGTGATTGGTTCTTGCTGTTTGTTACTGGGTGAGAGTTGAATTAAAGGGGTGTGTCTTCATGACCAAAGTAGGCCTGTGGCTGTACATGGACTGCATGCCCAACTGCCCTCCCGTTTATGGAGAGTGCACTTGTGCTTGCTGTTACTTGGTGAGAGTTTCATGACCAAAGCAGGCCTGTGGCTGTACATGGACTGCATGCCCAACCGTCCCTCCCGTTTATGGAGAGTGCACTTGTGCTTGCTGTTACTTGGTGAGAGTTGCATAACTAGGGGCGTGTCTTCATGACCAAAGCAGGCCTGTGGCTGTACATGGACTGCATGCCAACCCGTCCCTCCCTATTATGGGGAGCGCACAGGCATGACAGGTGTTTCCTGTTACTGGGTGCGAGTTTATAATTCTATGTACAGCCATGTTTGATCATGACAACACTGCCTCTTAAAAGGTTTCATTTATGTAACTTTGGTCATAGCTTCGATGGATTCTTGGAAAAATTGTCCATTACTGTGCCCCTGGGTTTGTTGACTTGGAGCATTTGGAGCAACAGGCCCTCTAAGGAGGCATTGTTTTACTCAATAGTGAATGGTGATTTTAACAAGATGGAGTCTCAGACTGTGTTAATCACTGTTTCTTGAGTCTGGCTAGATCAGTCGTTCTGGGTGTTTTTATTTTGGATGGGCCAAACTCAAAAGCTAAACAGTAATCTATCAAATAATAAAAATAAAAAGTAAAGTTAACTTGTCAGAAAATATACTGTATTTAGTTTCTTTTCAAGAGGCTGAGAGACTTTAAAACTATATATATTGCTTAAAATTATCATTTAGTATTGGTTGATACATGTAGCTTATCTTGTTACATTGCCCTGTTTCATTTCAGGCAAAATTAGCTTAATACGCAAGGTTATACTATAATATATATTATAAGCCTTGCATATTTAGCAAATTCTTTCTGAAAATGCAACAAGGGGTTGTGTATTAATTTAATGTGCCTTGTACACATTTTCACAATTTTTCAAGCCGAATTTGAAAAATTTACATTTTCACCAATTTTTAAGCAAAATTTGAAAAATTCACAATACATATTTTCAAAAAAACTCATGCAAAATTTGACTTTGAAGCAAAATTTAATAAATTCACAAGGCTAAAGACCTTGTACACAGTTTCACACATTTTGAAGCAAAGGTTGTTAAATTCACAAGATATACCCTGGTAGACATTTTGAAGCAAAATTTTACAAAATTGCCTTGTACACATTTTCTAGGAAAGTTTGAAGTAAAATTTGATAAATTCACAAGGCTATAGCCTTGTACACATTTTCACACATTTTGAAGTAAAATTTGATAAATTCACAAGGTATAGCCTGGTAGACATTTTGAAGCAAAATTTGACAGAATTGCCTTGTACACATTTTCTAGGAAAGTTTGCTTCAAAATTTGATAAATTCACAAGGCTATAGCCTTGTACACATTTTCACACATTTTGAAGCAAAATTTGATAAATTCACAAGGTATAGCCTGGTAGACATTTTGAAGCAAAATTTGACAGAATTGCCTTGTACACATTTTCTAGGAAAGTTTGCTTCAAAATTTGATAAATTCACAAGGCTATAGCCTTGTACACATTTTCTAGGAAAGTTTGATGCAAAATTTGATAAATTCACAAGGCTGTAGCCTTGTACACATTTTCTAGGAAAGTTTGACAAAAAATTTGATAAATTCACATAGCCTTGTACCCATTTTTACACATTTTGAAGCAAAATTTGACAGAATTGCCTTGTACACACTTTCTAGGAAAGTTTGCTTCAAAATTTGATAAATTCACAAGGCCTTGTACACATTTTCTAGGAAAGTTTGATGCAAAATTTGATAAATTCACAAGGCTGTAGCCTTGTACACATTTTCTAGGAAAGTTTGACGCAAAATTTGATAAATTCACATAGCCTTGTACCCATTTTTACACATTTTGAAGCAAAATTTGACAGAATTGCCTTGTACACACTTTCTAGGAAAGGTTAACGCAAAATTTGATAAATTCACAAGGCTTGTAGCCTTGTACACATTTGATACATTTTGAAGCAAAATTTGACAGAATTGCCTTGTACACATTTTCTAGGAAAATTTGAAGCAAAATTTGTACACGTTTTTACACATGTTGAAGCAAAATTTGACAAAATTGCCTTGTATGCATTTTCTAGGAAAGTTTGCTTCAAAATTTGATAAATTCACAAGGCTATAGCCTTGTACACATTTTCACACATTTCAAAGCAAAGTTTGACAGAATTGCCTTGTACACATTTTCTAGGAAAATTTGCTTCAAAATTTGACAAATTCACAAGGCTATAGCCTTGTACACATTTTCTAGGAAAATTTGCTTCAAAATTTGACAAATTCACAAGGCTATAGCCTTGTACACATTTTCTAGGAAAGTTTGCTCCAAAATTTGATAAATTCACAAGGTTACACATTTTGAAGCAACATTTGACAGAATTGCCTTGTACACATTTTCTAGGAAAGTTTGCTTCAAAATTTGATTAATTCACAAGGCCTTGTACACATTTTCACACATTTTGAAGCAAAACTTGATAAATTCACAAGGTTTAGCCTGGTAGACATTTTGAAGCAAAATTTGACAGAATTGCCTTGTACACATTTTCTAGGAAAGTTTGCTTCAAAATTTGTTATAGCCTTGTACACATTTTCTAGAAAAGTTTGACGCAAAATTTGACAAGTTCACAAGGCTGTAGCCTTGTACACATTTTCTAGGAAAGTTTGAAGCAAAATTTGATAAATTCACAAGGCTATAGCCTTGTACACATTTTTACACATTTTGAAGCAAAAGTTGACAGAATTGCCTTGTACACATTTTCTAGGAAAGTTTTGACGCAAAATTTGATAAATTCACAAGGCTATAGCCTTGTTTGTACGAATTTTTACACATTTTGAAGCAAAATTTAATAAATTCACAAGGCCTTGTACACATTTTTACACATTTTGAAGCAAAATTTGATAAATTCACAAGGGCTTAGCCTTGTACACATTTTACACATTTTGAAGCAAAATTTGACAGAATTGCCTTGTACACATTTTCTAGGAAAGTTTGACGCAAAATTTGATAAATTCACAAGGCTGTAGCCTTGTACACATTTCTAGGAAAGTTTGACGCAAAATTTGATAAATTCACAAGGCTATAGGCTTGTACCCATTTTTACACATTTTGAAGCAAAATTTGACAGAATTGCCTTGTACACATTTTCTTGGAAAGTTTGACGCAAAATTTGATAAATTCACAAGGCTATAGCCTTGTACACATTTTACACATTTTGAAGCAAAATTTGACAGAATTGCCTTGTACACATTTTCTAGGAAAGTGTGACGCAAAATTTGATAAATTCACAAGGCTGTAGCCTTGTACACATTTTCTAGGAAAGTTTGACGCAAAATTTGATAAATTCACATAGCCTTGTACCCATTTTTACACATTTTGAAGCAAAATTTGACAGAATTGCCTTGTACACACTTTCTAGGAAAGTTTGCTTCAAAATTTGATAAATTCACAAGGCCTTGTACACATTTTCTAGGAAAGTTTGATGCAAAATTTGATAAATTCACAAGGCTGTAGCCTTGTACACATTTTCTAGGAAAGTTTGACGCAAAATTTGATAAATTCACATAGCCTTGTACCCATTTTTACACATTTTGAAGCAAAATTTGACAGAATTGCCTTGTACACATTTTCTTGGAAAGTTTGACGCAAAATTTGATAAATTCACAAGGCTATAGCCTTGTACACATTTTACACATTTTGAAGCAAAATTTGACAGAATTGCCTTGTACACATTTTCTAGGAAAGTTTGACGCAAAATTTGATAAATTCACAAGGCTGTAGCCTTGTACACATTTTCTAGGAAAGTTTGACGCAAAATTTGATAAAAATTCACAAGTCTATAGGCTTGTACCCATTTTTACACATTTTGAAGCAAAATTTGACAGAATTGCCTTGTACACATTTTCTAGGAAAGTTTGACGCAAAATTTGATAAATTCACAAGGCTATAGCCTTGTACACATTTTTACACATTTTGAAGCAAAGTTTAATAAATTCACAAGGTATAGCCTGGTAGACATTTTGAAGCAAAATTTGACAAAATTGCCTTGTACACACTTTCTAGGAAAGTTTGACGCAAAATTTGATAAATTCACAAGGCTGTAGCCTTGTACACATTTTCTAGGAAAGTTTGACGCAAAATTTGATAAATTCACAAGGCTATAGCCTTGTACACATTTTTACACATTTTGAAGCAAAAGTTGACAGAATTGCCTTGTACACATTTTCTAGGAAAGTTTGACGCAAAATTTGATAAATTCACAAGGCTATAGCCTTGTACGAATTTTTTCACATTTTGAAGCAAAATTTAAAAATTCACAAGGCCTTGTACACATTTTTACACATTTTTAAGCAAAATTTGATAAATTCACAAGGGCTTAGCCTTGTACACATTTTACACATTTTGAAGCAAAATTTGACAGAATTGCCTTGTACACATTTTCTAGGAAAGTTTGCTTCAAAATTTGATAAATTCACAAGGCTGTAGCCTTGTACACATTTTCTAGGAAAGTTTGACGCAAAATTTGATAAATTCACAAGTCTATAGGCTTGTACCCATTTTTACACATTTTGAAGCAAAATTTGACAGAATTGCCTTGTACACATTTTCTTGGAAAGTTTGCTTCAAAATTTGATAAATTCACAAGGCTATAGCCTTGTACACATTTTACACATTTTGAAGCAAAATTTGACAGAATTGCCTTGTACACATTTTCTAGGAAAGTTTGATGCAAAATTTGATAAATTCACAAGGCTGTAGCCTTGTACACATTTTCTAGGAAAGTTTGACGCAAAATTTGATAAATTCACAAGTCTATAGGCTTGTACCCATTTTTACACATTTTGAAGCAAAATTTGACAGAATTGCCTTGTACACATTTTCTAGGAAAGTTTGACGCAAAATTTGATAAATTCACAAGGCTATAGCCTTGTACACATTTTTACACATTTTGAAGCAAAGTTTAATAAATTCACAAGGTATAGCCTGGTAGACATTTTGAAGCAAAATTTGACAAAATTGCCTTGTACACACTTTCTAGGAAAGTTTGACGCAAAATTTGATAAATTCACAAGGCTTATATTATAGCCTTGTACACATTTTACACATTTTGAAGCAAAATTTGACAGAATTGCCTTGTACACATTTTCTAGGAAAGTTTGAAGCAAAATTTGTACACATTTTTACACATTTTGAAGCAAAATTTGACAAAATTGACTTGTACGCATTTTCTAGGAAAGTTTGCTTCAAAATTTGATAAATTCACAAGGCTATAGCCTTCTACACATTTTTACACATTTTGAAGCAAAATTTGATAGAACTGCCTTGTACACATTTTCTAGAAAAGTTTGCTTCAAAATTTGATTAATTCACAAGGCCTTGTACACATTTTCACACATTTTGAAGCAAAACTTGATAAATTCACAAGGTTTAGCCTGGTAGACATTTTGAAGCAAAATTTGACAGAATTGCCTTGTACACATTTTCTAGGAAAGTTTGACGCAAAATTTGACAAGTTCACAAGGCTGTAGACTTGTACACATTTTCTAGGAAAGTTTGACGCAAAATTTGATAAATTCACAAGGCCTTATACACATTTTTACACATTTTGAAGCAAAAGTTGACAGAATTGCCTTGTACACATTTTTCTAGGAAAGTTTGACGCAAATGTTAGTAAATTCACAAGGCTATAGCCTTGTACACATTTTTACACATTTTGAAGCAAAATTTGATAAATTCATAAGGAATAGCCTGGTAGACATTTTGGAGCAAAATTTGACGAAATTGCCTTGTACACATTTTCTAGGAAAGTTTGAAGCAAAATTTGATAAAATTCACAAGGCTATAGCCTTGTACACATTTTGAAGCAAAATTTGACAGAATTGCCTTGTACACATTTTCTAGGAAAGTTTGAAGGAAAATTTGTACACATTTTTACACATTTTGAAGCAAAATTTGACAAAATTGCCTTGTACGCATTTTCTAGGAAAGTTTGCTTCAAAATTTGATAAATTCACAAGGCTATAGCCTTGTACACATTTTCTAAGAAAGTTTGCTTCAAAATTTGATAAATTCACAAGGCCTTGTACACATTTTCACACATTTGAAGCAAAATTTGATAAATTCACAAGGTTTAGCCTGGTAGACATTTTGAAGCAAAATTTGACAGAATTGCCTTGTACACATTTTCTAGGAAAGTTTGCTTCAAAATTTGACAAGTTCACAAGGCTGTAGCCTGGTAGACATTTTGAAGCAAAATTTGACAGAATTGCCTTGTACACATTTTCTAGTAAAGTTTGCTTCAAAATTTGATAAATTCACAAGGCTATAGCCTTGTACACATTTTTACACATTTTGAAGCAAAATTTGACAGAATTGCCTTGTACACATTTTCTAGGAAAGTTTGCTTCAAAATTTGATAAATTCACAAGGCTATAGCCTTGTACACATTTTTACACATTTTGAAGCAAAATTTGACAGAATTGCCTTGTACACATTTTCTAGGAAAGTTTGCTTCAAAATTTGATAAATTCACAAGGTCATAGCCTTGTACACATTTTCTAGGAAAGTTTGATGCAAAATTTGATAAATTCACAAGGCTGTAGCCTTGTACACATTTTCTAGGAAAGTTTGACGCAAAATTTGATAAATTCACATAGCCTTGTACCCATTTTTACACATTTTGAAGCAAAATTTGACAGAATTGCCTTGTACACATTTTCTAGGAAAGGTTGACGCAAAATTTGATAAATTCACAAGGCTGTAGCCTTGTACACATTTTCTAGGAAAGTTTGAAGCAAAATTTGATAAATTCACAAGGCTTGTAGCCTTGTACACATTGTACACATTTTGAAGCAAAATTTGACAGAATTGCCTTGTACACATTTTCTAGGAAAATTTGAAGCAAAATTTGTACACATTTTTACACATTTTGAAGCAAAATTTGACAAAATTACCTTGTACGCATTTTCTAGGAAAGTTTGCTTCAAAATTTGATAAATTCACAAGGCTATAGCCTTGTACACATTTTCACACATTTCAAAGCAAAGTTTGACAGAATTGCCTTGTACACATTTTCTAGGAAAGTTTGCTTCAAAATTTGACAAATTCACAAGGCTATAGCCTTGTACACATTTTCTAGGAAAGTTTGCTTCAAAATTTGATAAATTCACAAGGTTACACATTTTGAAGCAACATTTGACAGAATTGCCTTGTACACATTTTCTAGGAAAGTTTGCTTCAAAATTTGATTAATTCACAAGGCTTTGTACACATTTTCACACATTTTGAAGCAAAACTTGATAAATTCACAAGGTTTAGCCTGGTAGACATTTTGAAGCAAAATTTGACAAAATTGCCTTGTACACACTTTCTAGGAAAGTTTGCTTCAAAATTTGTACACATTTTCTAGGAAAGTTTGACGCAAAATTTGATAAATTCACAAGGCTATATAAAGCCTTGTACACATTTTTACACATTTTGAAGCAAAAGTTTACAGAATTGCCTTGTACACATTTTCTAGGAAAGTTTGACGCAAATGTTAATAAATTCACAAGGTTTATAGCCTTGTACACATTTTTACACATTTTGAAGCAAAATTTGATAAATTCACATGTCTATAACCTTGTACACATTTTTACACATTTTGAAGCAAAATTTGATAAATTCACAAGGACTTAGCCTTGTACCCATTTTTACACATTTTGAAGCAAAATTTGATAAATTCACAAGGTATAGCCTGGTAGACATTTTGGAGCAAAATTTGACAAAATTGCCTTGTACACATTTTCTAGGAAAGTTTGAAGCAAAATTTGATAAGTTCACAAGGTAAAGCCTTGTACACATTTTGAAGCAAAATTTGACAGAATTGCCTTGTACACATTTTCTAGGAAAGTTTGAAGCACAATTTTGTACACATTTATACACTTTTTGAAGCAAAATTTGACAAAAGTTTGCTTCAAAATTTGATATATTCACAAGGCCTTGTTAACATTTTCACACATTTTGAACCAAAATTTGATAAATTCACAAGGTTTAGCCTGGTTGACATTTTGAAGCAAAATTTGACAGAATTGCCTTGTACACATTTTCTAGGAAAGTTTGCTTCAAAATTTGATAAATTCACAAGGCTCTAGCCTTGTACACATTTTCTAGGGAAGTTTGCTTCAAAATTTGATAAATTCACAAGGCTATATAAAGCCTTGTACACATTTTTACACAATTTGAAGCAAAATTTGACAGAATTGCCTTGTACACATTTTCTAGGAAAGTTGCTTCAAAATTTGATAAATTCACAAGGTTATAGCCTTGTACACATTTGTACACATTTTGAAGCAAAATTTGACAGAATTGCCTTGTACACATTTTCTAGAGAAGTTTGCTTCAAAATTTGATTAATTCACAAGGCCTTGTACACATTTTGACACATTTTGAAGCAAAATTTGATAAATTCACAAGGTATAGCCTGGTAGACATTTTGAAGCAAAATTTGACAAAAATGCCTTGTACACATTTTCTTAGAAAGTTTGCTTCAAAATTTGATAAATTCACAAGGCTATGCTTGTACACACTTTGTCAGGGGGCGACTTTGGAAAGGGGGTAACTTTGTCAGGGGGCGACTTTGTAAAGGGGGTAACTTTGTCAGGGGGCGACTTTGTAAAGGGGGTAACTTTGTCAGGGGGCGACTTTGTAAAGGGGGTAACTTTGTCAGGGGGCGACTTTGTAAAGGGGGTAACTTTGTCAGGGGGCGACTTTGTAAAGGGGGTAACTTTGTCAGGGGGCGACTTTGTAAAGGGGGTAACTTTGTCAGGGGGCGACTTTGTAAAGGGGGTAACTTTGTCAGGGGGCGACTTTGTAAAGGGGGTAACTTTGTCAGGGGCGACTTTGAAAAAGGGGGTAACTTTGTCAGGGGGCGACTTTGGAAAGGGGGTAACTTTGTCAGGGGGCGACTTTGTAAAGGGGGTAACTTTGTGAGGTGGCGACTTTGAAAAGGGTATAACTTTGTCAGGGGGCGACTTTGAAAAGGGGGTAACTTTAACAGGGGGCGACTTTGAAAATGGGGTAACTTTGTCAGTGGGCGACTTTGTAAAGGGGGTAACTTTGTCAGTGGGCGACTTTGTAAAGGGGGTAACTTTGTCAGGGGGCGACTTTGCAAAAGGGGTAACTTTGTCAGGGGGCGACTTTGGAAAGGGGGTAACTTTGTCAGGGGGCGACCTTGGAAAGGGTTAGGGTTAGGGTTAGGGTTAGGGTTAGGGTTAGGGTTAGGGTTAGGGTTAGGGTTAGGGTTAGGGTTAGGGTTAGGGTTAGGGTTAGGGTTAGGGTTAGGGTTAGGGTTAGGGTTAGGGTTAGGGTTAGGGTTAGGGTTAGGGTTAGGGTTAGGGTTAGGGTTAGGGTTAGGGTTAGGGTTAGGGTTAGGGTTAGGGTTAGGGTTAGGGTTAGGGTTAGGGTTAGGGTTAGGGTTAGGGTTAGGGTTAGGGTTAGGGTTAGGGTTAGGGTTAGGGTTAGGGTTAGGGTTAGGGTTAGGGTTAGGGTTAGGGTTAGGGTTAGGGTTAGGGTTAGGGTTAGGGTTAGGGTTAGGGTTAGGGTTAGGGTTAGGGTTAGGGTTAGGGTTAGGGTTAGGGTTAGGGTTAGGGTTAGGGTTAGGGTTAGGGTTAGGGTTAGGGTTAGGGTTAGGGTTAGGGTTAGGGTTAGGGTTAGGGTTAGGGTTAGGGTTAGGGTTAGGGTTAGGGTTAGGGTTAGGGTTAGGGTTAGGGTTAGGGTTAGGGTTAGGGTTAGGGTTAGGGTTAGGGTTAGGGTTAGGGTTAGGGTTAGGGTTAGGGTTAGGGTTAGGGTTAGGGTTAGGGTTAGGGTTAGGGTTAGGGTTAGGGTTAGGGTTAGGGTTAGGGTTAGGGTTAGGGTTAGGGTTAGGGTTAGGGTTAGGGTTAGGGTTAGGGTTAGGGTTAGGGTTAGGGTTAGGGTTAGGGTTAGGGTTAGGGTTAGGGTTAGGGTTAGGGTTAGGGTTAGGGTTAGGGTTAGGGTTAGGGTTAGGGTTAGGGTTAGGGTTAGGGTTAGGGTTAGGGTTAGGGTTAGGGTTAGGGTTAGGGTTAGGGTTAGGGTTAGGGTTAGGGTTAGGGTTAGGGTTAGGGTTAGGGTTAGGGTTAGGGTTAGGGTTAGGGTTAGGGTTAGGGTTAGGGTTAGGGTTAGGGTTAGGGTTAGGGTTAGGGTTAGGGTTAGGGTTAGGGTTAGGGTTAGGGTTAGGGTTAGGGTTAGGGTTAGGGTTAGGGTTAGGGTTAGGGTTAGGGTTAGGGTTAGGGTTAGGGTTAGGGTTAGGGTTAGGGTTAGGGTTAGGGTTAGGGTTAGGGTTAGGGTTAGGGTTAGGGTTAGGGTTAGGGTTAGGGTTAGGGTTAGGGTTAGGGTTAGGGTTAGGGTTAGGGTTAGGGTTAGGGTTAGGGTTAGGGTTAGGGTTAGGGTTAGGGTTAGGGTTAGGGTTAGGGTTAGGGTTAGGGTTAGGGTTAGGGTTAGGGTTAGGGTTAGGGTTAGGGTTAGGGTTAGGGTTAGGGTTAGGGTTAGGGTTAGGGTTAGGGTTAGGGTTAGGGTTAGGGTTAGGGTTAGGGTTAGGGTTAGGGTTAGGGTTAGGGTTAGGGTTAGGGTTAGGGTTAGGGTTAGGGTTAGGGTTAGGGTTAGGGTTAGGGTTAGGGTTAGGGTTAGGGTTAGGGTTAGGGTTAGGGTTAGGGTTAGGGTTAGGGTTAGGGTTAGGGTTAGGGTTAGGGTTAGGGTTAGGGTTAGGGTTAGGGTTAGGGTTAGGGTTAGGGTTAGGGTTAGGGTTAGGGTTAGGGTTAGGGTTAGGGTTAGGGTTAGGGTTAGGGTTAGGGTTAGGGTTAGGGTTAGGGTTAGGGTTAGGGTTAGGGTTAGGGTTAGGGTTAGGGTTAGGGTTAGGGTTAGGGTTAGGGTTAGGGTTAGGGTTAGGGTTAGGGTTAGGGTTAGGGTTAGGGTTAGGGTTAGGGTTAGGGTTAGGGTTAGGGTTAGGGTTAGGGTTAGGGTTAGGGTTAGGGTTAGGGTTAGGGTTAGGGTTAGGGTTAGGGTTAGGGTTAGGGTTAGGGTTAGGGTTAGGGTTAGGGTTAGGGTTAGGGTTAGGGTTAGGGTTAGGGTTAGGGTTAGGGTTAGGGTTAGGGTTAGGGTTAGGGTTAGGGTTAGGGTTAGGGTTAGGGTTAGGGTTAGGGTTAGGGTTAGGGTTAGGGTTAGGGTTAGGGTTAGGGTTAGGGTTAGGGTTAGGGTTAGGGTTAGGGTTAGGGTTAGGGTTAGGGTTAGGGTTAGGGTTAGGGTTAGGGTTAGGGTTAGGGTTAGGGTTAGGGTTAGGGTTAGGGTTAGGGTTAGGGTTAGGGTTAGGGTTAGGGTTAGGGTTAGGGTTAGGGTTAGGGTTAGGGTTAGGGTTAGGGTTAGGGTTAGGGTTAGGGTTAGGGTTAGGGTTAGGGTTAGGGTTAGGGTTAGGGTTAGGGTTAGGGTTAGGGTTAGGGTTAGGGTTAGGGTTAGGGTTAGGGTTAGGGTTAGGGTTAGGGTTAGGGTTAGGGTTAGGGTTAGGGTTAGGGTTAGGGTTAGGGTTAGGGTTAGGGTTAGGGTTAGGGTTAGGGTTAGGGTTAGGGTTAGGGTTAGGGTTAGGGTTAGGGTTAGGGTTAGGGTTAGGGTTAGGGTTAGGGTTAGGGTTAGGGTTAGGGTTAGGGTTAGGGTTAGGGTTAGGGTTAGGGTTAGGGTTAGGGTTAGGGTTAGGGTTAGGGTTAGGGTTAGGGTTAGGGTTAGGGTTAGGGTTAGGGTTAGGGTTAGGGTTAGGGTTAGGGTTAGGGTTAGGGTTAGGGTTAGGGTTAGGGTTAGGGTTAGGGTTAGGGTTAGGGTTAGGGTTAGGGTTAGGGTTAGGGTTAGGGTTAGGGTTAGGGTTAGGGTTAGGGTTAGGGTTAGGGTTAGGGTTAGGGTTAGGGTTAGGGTTAGGGTTAGGGTTAGGGTTAGGGTTAGGGTTAGGGTTAGGGTTAGGGTTAGGGTTAGGGTTAGGGTTAGGGTTAGGGTTAGGGTTAGGGTTAGGGTTAGGGTTAGGGTTAGGGTTAGGGTTAGGGTTAGGGTTAGGGTTAGGGTTAGGGTTAGGGTTAGGGTTAGGGTTAGGGTTAGGGTTAGGGTTAGGGTTAGGGTTAGGGTTAGGGTTAGGGTTAGGGTTAGGGTTAGGGTTAGGGTTAGGGTTAGGGTTAGGGTTAGGGTTAGGGTTAGGGTTAGGGTTAGGGTTAGGGTTAGGGTTAGGGTTAGGGTTAGGGTTAGGGTTAGGGTTAGGGTTAGGGTTAGGGTTAGGGTTAGGGTTAGGGTTAGGGTTAGGGTTAGGGTTAGGGTTAGGGTTAGGGTTAGGGTTAGGGTTAGGGTTAGGGTTAGGGTTAGGGTTAGGGTTAGGGTTAGGGTTAGGGTTAGGGTTAGGGTTAGGGTTAGGGTTAGGGTTAGGGTTAGGGTTAGGGTTAGGGTTAGGGTTAGGGTTAGGGTTAGGGTTAGGGTTAGGGTTAGGGTTAGGGTTAGGGTTAGGGTTAGGGTTAGGGTTAGGGTTAGGGTTAGGGTTAGGGTTAGGGTTAGGGTTAGGGTTAGGGTTAGGGTTAGGGTTAGGGTTAGGGTTAGGGTTAGGGTTAGGGTTAGGGTTAGGGTTAGGGTTAGGGTTAGGGTTAGGGTTAGGGTTAGGGTTAGGGTTAGGGTTAGGGTTAGGGTTAGGGTTAGGGTTAGGGTTAGGGTTAGGGTTAGGGTTAGGGTTAGGGTTAGGGTTAGGGTTAGGAGGTTAGGGTTAGGGTTAGGGTTAGGGTTAGGGTTAGGGTTAGGGTTAGGGTTAGGGTTAGGGTTAGGGTTAGGGTTAGGGTTAGGGTTAGGGTTAGGGTTAGGGTTAGGGTTAGGGTTAGGGTTAGGGTTAGGGTTAGGGTTAGGGTTAGGGTTAGGGTTAGGGTTAGGGTTA
Organism: Asterias amurensis; assembly: GCF_032118995.1. Classification (NCBI taxonomy): domain Eukaryota; kingdom Metazoa; phylum Echinodermata; class Asteroidea; order Forcipulatida; family Asteriidae; genus Asterias; species Asterias amurensis. The sequence goes on from NC_092663.1 coordinate 17,745,195, forward strand.
GGGTTAGGGTTAGGGTTAGGGTTAGGGTTAGGGTTAGGGTTAGGGTTAGGGTTAGGGTTAGGGTTAGGGTTAGGGTTAGGGTTAGGGTTAGGGTTAGGGTTAGGGTTAGGGTTAGGGTTAGGGTTAGGGTTAGGGTTAGGGTTAGGGTTAGGGTTAGGGTTAGGGTTAGGGTTAGGGTTAGGGTTAGGGTTAGGGTTAGGGTTAGGGTTAGGGTTAGGGTTAGGGTTAGGGTTAGGGTTAGGGTTAGGGTTAGGGTTAGGGTTAGGGTTAGGGTTAGGGTTAGGGTTAGGGTTAGGGTTAGGGTTAGGGTTAGGGTTAGGGTTAGGGTTAGGGTTAGGGTTAGGGTTAGGGTTAGGGTTAGGGTTAGGGTTAGGGTTAGGGTTAGGGTTAGGGTTAGGGTTAGGGTTAGGGTTAGGGTTAGGGTTAGGGTTAGGGTTAGGGTTAGGGTTAGGGTTAGGGTTAGGGTTAGGGTTAGGGTTAGGGTTAGGGTTAGGGTTAGGGTTAGGGTTAGGGTTAGGGTTAGGGTTAGGGTTAGGGTTAGGGTTAGGGTTAGGGTTAGGGTTAGGGTTAGGGTTAGGGTTAGGGTTAGGGTTAGGGTTAGGGTTAGGGTTAGGGTTAGGGTTAGGGTTAGGGTTAGGGTTAGGGTTAGGGTTAGGGTTAGGGTTAGGGTTAGGGTTAGGGTTAGGGTTAGGGTTAGGGTTAGGGTTAGGGTTAGGGTTAGGGTTAGGGTTAGGGTTAGGGTTAGGGTTAGGGTTAGGGTTAGGGTTAGGGTTAGGGTTAGGGTTAGGGTTAGGGTTAGGGTTAGGGTTAGGGTTAGGGTTAGGGTTAGGGTTAGGGTTAGGGTTAGGGTTAGGGTTAGGGTTAGGGTTAGGGTTAGGGTTAGGGTTAGGGTTAGGGTTAGGGTTAGGGTTAGGGTTAGGGTTAGGGTTAGGGTTAGGGTTAGGGTTAGGGTTAGGGTTAGGGTTAGGGTTAGGGTTAGGGTTAGGGTTAGGGTTAGGGTTAGGGTTAGGGTTAGGGTTAGGGTTAGGGTTAGGGTTAGGGTTAGGGTTAGGGTTAGGGTTAGGGTTAGGGTTAGGGTTAGGGTTAGGGTTAGGGTTAGGGTTAGGGTTAGGGTTAGGGTTAGGGTTAGGGTTAGGGTTAGGGTTAGGGTTAGGGTTAGGGTTAGGGTTAGGGTTAGGGTTAGGGTTAGGGTTAGGGTTAGGGTTAGGGTTAGGGTTAGGGTTAGGGTTAGGGTTAGGGTTAGGGTTAGGGTTAGGGTTAGGGTTAGGGTTAGGGTTAGGGTTAGGGTTAGGGTTAGGGTTAGGGTTAGGGTTAGGGTTAGGGTTAGGGTTAGGGTTAGGGTTAGGGTTAGGGTTAGGGTTAGGGTTAGGGTTAGGGTTAGGGTTAGGGTTAGGGTTAGGGTTAGGGTTAGGGTTAGGGTTAGGGTTAGGGTTAGGGTTAGGGTTAGGGTTAGGGTTAGGGTTAGGGTTAGGGTTAGGGTTAGGGTTAGGGTTAGGGTTAGGGTTAGGGTTAGGGTTAGGGTTAGGGTTAGGGTTAGGGTTAGGGTTAGGGTTAGGGTTAGGGTTAGGGTTAGGGTTAGGGTTAGGGTTAGGGTTAGGGTTAGGGTTAGGGTTAGGGTTAGGGTTAGGGTTAGGGTTAGGGTTAGGGTTAGGGTTAGGGTTAGGGTTAGGGTTAGGGTTAGGGTTAGGGTTAGGGTTAGGGTTAGGGTTAGGGTTAGGGTTAGGGTTAGGGTTAGGGTTAGGGTTAGGGTTAGGGTTAGGGTTAGGGTTAGGGTTAGGGTTAGGGTTAGGGTTAGGGTTAGGGTTAGGGTTAGGGTTAGGGTTAGGGTTAGGGTTAGGGTTAGGGTTAGGGTTAGGGTTAGGGTTAGGGTTAGGGTTAGGGTTAGGGTTAGGGTTAGGGTTAGGGTTAGGGTTAGGGTTAGGGTTAGGGTTAGGGTTAGGGTTAGGGTTAGGGTTAGGGTTAGGGTTAGGGTTAGGGTTAGGGTTAGGGTTAGGGTTAGGGTTAGGGTTAGGGTTAGGGTTAGGGTTAGGGTTAGGGTTAGGGTTAGGGTTAGGGTTAGGGTTAGGGTTAGGGTTAGGGTTAGGGTTAGGGTTAGGGTTAGGGTTAGGGTTAGGGTTAGGGTTAGGGTTAGGGTTAGGGTTAGGGTTAGGGTTAGGGTTAGGGTTAGGGTTAGGGTTAGGGTTAGGGTTAGGGTTAGGGTTAGGGTTAGGGTTAGGGTTAGGGTTAGGGTTAGGGTTAGGGTTAGGGTTAGGGTTAGGGTTAGGGTTAGGGTTAGGGTTAGGGTTAGGGTTAGGGTTAGGGTTAGGGTTAGGGTTAGGGTTAGGGTTAGGGTTAGGGTTAGGGTTAGGGTTAGGGTTAGGGTTAGGGTTAGGGTTAGGGTTAGGGTTAGGGTTAGGGTTAGGGTTAGGGTTAGGGTTAGGGTTAGGGTTAGGGTTAGGGTTAGGGTTAGGGTTAGGGTTAGGGTTAGGGTTAGGGTTAGGGTTAGGGTTAGGGTTAGGGTTAGGGTTAGGGTTAGGGTTAGGGTTAGGGTTAGGGTTAGGGTTAGGGTTAGGGTTAGGGTTAGGGTTAGGGTTAGGGTTAGGGTTAGGGTTAGGGTTAGGGTTAGGGTTAGGGTTAGGGTTAGGGTTAGGGTTAGGGTTAGGGTTAGGGTTAGGGTTAGGGTTAGGGTTAGGGTTAGGGTTAGGGTTAGGGTTAGGGTTAGGGTTAGGGTTAGGGTTAGGGTTAGGGTTAGGGTTAGGGTTAGGGTTAGGGTTAGGGTTAGGGTTAGGGTTAGGGTTAGGGTTAGGGTTAGGGTTAGGGTTAGGGTTAGGGTTAGGGTTAGGGTTAGGGTTAGGGTTAGGGTTAGGGTTAGGGTTAGGGTTAGGGTTAGGGTTAGGGTTAGGGTTAGGGTTAGGGTTAGGGTTAGGGTTAGGGTTAGGGTTAGGGTTAGGGTTAGGGTTAGGGTTAGGGTTAGGGTTAGGGTTAGGGTTAGGGTTAGGGTTAGGGTTAGGGTTAGGGTTAGGGTTAGGGTTAGGGTTAGGGTTAGGGTTAGGGTTAGGGTTAGGGTTAGGGTTAGGGTTAGGGTTAGGGTTAGGGTTAGGGTTAGGGTTAGGGTTAGGGTTAGGGTTAGGGTTAGGGTTAGGGTTAGGGTTAGGGTTAGGGTTAGGGTTAGGGTTAGGGTTAGGGTTAGGGTTAGGGTTAGGGTTAGGGTTAGGGTTAGGGTTAGGGTTAGGGTTAGGGTTAGGGTTAGGGTTAGGGTTAGGGTTAGGGTTAGGGTTAGGGTTAGGGTTAGGGTTAGGGTTAGGGTTAGGGTTAGGGTTAGGGTTAGGGTTAGGGTTAGGGTTAGGGTTAGGGTTAGGGTTAGGGTTAGGGTTAGGGTTAGGGTTAGGGTTAGGGTTAGGGTTAGGGTTAGGGTTAGGGTTAGGGTTAGGGTTAGGGTTAGGGTTAGGGTTAGGGTTAGGGTTAGGGTTAGGGTTAGGGTTAGGGTTAGGGTTAGGGTTAGGGTTAGGGTTAGGGTTAGGGTTAGGGTTAGGGTTAGGGTTAGGGTTAGGGTTAGGGTTAGGGTTAGGGTTAGGGTTAGGGTTAGGGTTAGGGTTAGGGTTAGGGTTAGGGTTAGGGTTAGGGTTAGGGTTAGGGTTAGGGTTAGGGTTAGGGTTAGGGTTAGGGTTAGGGTTAGGGTTAGGGTTAGGGTTAGGGTTAGGGTTAGGGTTAGGGTTAGGGTTAGGGTTAGGGTTAGGGTTAGGGTTAGGGTTAGGGTTAGGGTTAGGGTTAGGGTTAGGGTTAGGGTTAGGGTTAGGGTTAGGGTTAGGGTTAGGGTTAGGGTTAGGGTTAGGGTTAGGGTTAGGGTTAGGGTTAGGGTTAGGGTTAGGGTTAGGGTTAGGGTTAGGGTTAGGGTTAGGGTTAGGGTTAGGGTTAGGGTTAGGGTTAGGGTTAGGGTTAGGGTTAGGGTTAGGGTTAGGGTTAGGGTTAGGGTTAGGGTTAGGGTTAGGGTTAGGGTTAGGGTTAGGGTTAGGGTTAGGGTTAGGGTTAGGGTTAGGGTTAGGGTTAGGGTTAGGGTTAGGGTTAGGGTTAGGGTTAGGGTTAGGGTTAGGGTTAGGGTTAGGGTTAGGGTTAGGGTTAGGGTTAGGGTTAGGGTTAGGGTTAGGGTTAGGGTTAGGGTTAGGGTTAGGGTTAGGGTTAGGGTTAGGGTTAGGGTTAGGGTTAGGGTTAGGGTTAGGGTTAGGGTTAGGGTTAGGGTTAGGGTTAGGGTTAGGGTTAGGGTTAGGGTTAGGGTTAGGGTTAGGGTTAGGGTTAGGGTTAGGGTTAGGGTTAGGGTTAGGGTTAGGGTTAGGGTTAGGGTTAGGGTTAGGGTTAGGGTTAGGGTTAGGGTTAGGGTTAGGGTTAGGGTTAGGGTTAGGGTTAGGGTTAGGGTTAGGGTTAGGGTTAGGGTTAGGGTTAGGGTTAGGGTTAGGGTTAGGGTTAGGGTTAGGGTTAGGGTTAGGGTTAGGGTTAGGGTTAGGGTTAGGGTTAGGGTTAGGGTTAGGGTTAGGGTTAGGGTTAGGGTTAGGGTTAGGGTTAGGGTTAGGGTTAGGGTTAGGGTTAGGGTTAGGGTTAGGGTTAGGGTTAGGGTTAGGGTTAGGGTTAGGGTTAGGGTTAGGGTTAGGGTTAGGGTTAGGGTTAGGGTTAGGGTTAGGGTTAGGGTTAGGGTTAGGGTTAGGGTTAGGGTTAGGGTTAGGGTTAGGGTTAGGGTTAGGGTTAGGGTTAGGGTTAGGGTTAGGGTTAGGGTTAGGGTTAGGGTTAGGGTTAGGGTTAGGGTTAGGGTTAGGGTTAGGGTTAGGGTTAGGGTTAGGGTTAGGGTTAGGGTTAGGGTTAGGGTTAGGGTTAGGGTTAGGGTTAGGGTTAGGGTTAGGGTTAGGGTTAGGGTTAGGGTTAGGGTTAGGGTTAGGGTTAGGGTTAGGGTTAGGGTTAGGGTTAGGGTTAGGGTTAGGGTTAGGGTTAGGGTTAGGGTTAGGGTTAGGGTTAGGGTTAGGGTTAGGGTTAGGGTTAGGGTTAGGGTTAGGGTTAGGGTTAGGGTTAGGGTTAGGGTTAGGGTTAGGGTTAGGGTTAGGGTTAGGGTTAGGGTTAGGGTTAGGGTTAGGGTTAGGGTTAGGGTTAGGGTTAGGGTTAGGGTTAGGGTTAGGGTTAGGGTTAGGGTTAGGGTTAGGGTTAGGGTTAGGGTTAGGGTTAGGGTTAGGGTTAGGGTTAGGGTTAGGGTTAGGGTTAGGGTTAGGGTTAGGGTTAGGGTTAGGGTTAGGGTTAGGGTTAGGGTTAGGGTTAGGGTTAGGGTTAGGGTTAGGGTTAGGGTTAGGGTTAGGGTTAGGGTTAGGGTTAGGGTTAGGGTTAGGGTTAGGGTTAGGGTTAGGGTTAGGGTTAGGGTTAGGGTTAGGGTTAGGGTTAGGGTTAGGGTTAGGGTTAGGGTTAGGGTTAGGGTTAGGGTTAGGGTTAGGGTTAGGGTTAGGGTTAGGGTTAGGGTTAGGGTTAGGGTTAGGGTTAGGGTTAGGGTTAGGGTTAGGGTTAGGGTTAGGGTTAGGGTTAGGGTTAGGGTTAGGGTTAGGGTTAGGGTTAGGGTTAGGGTTAGGGTTAGGGTTAGGGTTAGGGTTAGGGTTAGGGTTAGGGTTAGGGTTAGGGTTAGGGTTAGGGTTAGGGTTAGGGTTAGGGTTAGGGTTAGGGTTAGGGTTAGGGTTAGGGTTAGGGTTAGGGTTAGGGTTAGGGTTAGGGTTAGGGTTAGGGTTAGGGTTAGGGTTAGGGTTAGGGTTAGGGTTAGGGTTAGGGTTAGGGTTAGGGTTAGGGTTAGGGTTAGGGTTAGGGTTAGGGTTAGGGTTAGGGTTAGGGTTAGGGTTAGGGTTAGGGTTAGGGTTAGGGTTAGGGTTAGGGTTAGGGTTAGGGTTAGGGTTAGGGTTAGGGTTAGGGTTAGGGTTAGGGTTAGGGTTAGGGTTAGGGTTAGGGTTAGGGTTAGGGTTAGGGTTAGGGTTAGGGTTAGGGTTAGGGTTAGGGTTAGGGTTAGGGTTAGGGTTAGGGTTAGGGTTAGGGTTAGGGTTAGGGTTAGGGTTAGGGTTAGGGTTAGGGTTAGGGTTAGGGTTAGGGTTAGGGTTAGGGTTAGGGTTAGGGTTAGGGTTAGGGTTAGGGTTAGGGTTAGGGTTAGGGTTAGGGTTAGGGTTAGGGTTAGGGTTAGGGTTAGGGTTAGGGTTAGGGTTAGGGTTAGGGTTAGGGTTAGGGTTAGGGTTAGGGTTAGGGTTAGGGTTAGGGTTAGGGTTAGGGTTAGGGTTAGGGTTAGGGTTAGGGTTAGGGTTAGGGTTAGGGTTAGGGTTAGGGTTAGGGTTAGGGTTAGGGTTAGGGTTAGGGTTAGGGTTAGGGTTAGGGTTAGGGTTAGGGTTAGGGTTAGGGTTAGGGTTAGGGTTAGGGTTAGGGTTAGGGTTAGGGTTAGGGTTAGGGTTAGGGTTAGGGTTAGGGTTAGGGTTAGGGTTAGGGTTAGGGTTAGGGTTAGGGTTAGGGTTAGGGTTAGGGTTAGGGTTAGGGTTAGGGTTAGGGTTAGGGTTAGGGTTAGGGTTAGGGTTAGGGTTAGGGTTAGGGTTAGGGTTAGGGTTAGG